>NC_081406.1:545061915-545375040 GCF_030272615.1 Cryptomeria japonica | reverse complement strand
AGGTTGAAACCCTGTTAAAGGTTACCTTGCTAGAGGATTTAAAGAACTCAACAAACTTGAGTCACCTAGCTAGAAGATTTATAGTAAGCCTGTTAAAGCTACCTGGTAAAGGGATTTTCCAACTGTTGAAATGGTTAGAAGACAACAGGTAAAAACTCTGATCTGATAACAACACTACATGCCAAGGCAGATCCTTTTCAGTTCCTCTACTTCTGCAATCACACTTTGCAGTTTTCTCTTATTGGTCTGACAAGTATCTCATCACTCAGATACACACAATAACAAACATCATCGACCTTATAGACAACAATTAGGTCGATAGCATAAACCCAAAACCCTAAGCATTTAGGTTTACAATACAAGTGGTCCAATCCTGACCGTCCAAACATTTTGCATAGAGCAATACAATCTCAAACAAATCACAAGACAATTTGCATCGTCCATTCTTCACCGCACATAGAAATCAGTAACTCATCACGCTTTTTTCTCATACCACCAAGAAAAATGTTCATTCCCGAGGTAGACATTTAATGCAGTCAATCTTCTCATGCAAGATCCTCAAGGAAATCCTTCATGTGCACAAAGCTGACATGGCACCTCGATCTCATCCTCATCTCTTAGCTAACTCATCACAGGATGTCATCGGTTGCATCGCACAAGCTAGATTGCCAAACCAAAAACCCTAGAGCTGAGACTACCAACCAGTAGTCACACTCAGTGAAACCCCAACACAGGTTCACTGCATTTCTTCATACTGGTTCACCAACTTCTTTCAATCTGCATATCGGTTCACTTACACTTATTGACATCAATGACAATATACATTATCATCATATCAACATGTCGGTTCATCATATGCCAACAATCTCCCCCTTTGGCATTGATGGCAATACTCAGTGTAGCATTGCAACTATAGACATCATAGACCAGTGTATTCTGCATCATCAGATATCGTCTTCCCCATACATCAAATATCTTCTCCCCATACATCAGATATCTTCTCCCCCTTTGACAACAATGCCAAAGTGGAGGCACAAGCTTCCATTCTCTACTATGTTGCTCCCCCTATGGAGTAGCATCCTTCAACACGTCAATCCTGAAATATTTGACATTGTAGTTCCTGACTGATGCGGAGCACAAAACTTTAGTTGACTTCATAAAGGGGCAGAACCCCTAATTCACCTCTTAAATGGGTAAATGTAGTCTTCCATAAGGGCTTAGTGAATATGTCTGCTAGTTGCTCCTTACTGGAAACATGTTGTAGTACAACCTCCTTATTTTGAAATTTTTCTCTCAAGAAGTGATATTTAAGCTCAATGTTCTTAGTTCTAGCATGCAATACCGGATTCCTGGAAATATTTAGTGCACTTGTGTTGTCACAAAACATATTCACCGGTTCAGATACAGGTACTTTGAAACCTTCCAATACATATTTCATCCAGATTGCTTGAGTGGAGTTCATAAATGTTGCCACATATTTTGCTTCAGCTGTAGACTGAGAAATACAGCTCTGCTTCTTACTTGTCCATGAGACTAGTCTTCCACCAAGAAAGAACGCTCCACCGGTTGTGCTCTTTTGGTCGTCCACATTACCTACCCAATCAACATTGGTATATACTTTGAGGTTATAGTCACCATTATATGGATACCACAATCCATAGTCAATTGTTCCTTTTAGATATCTAAGAATCCGCTTGACAACTACCAAGTGGGATTCTCTAGGACATTTTGAAAATGAGCTACAATGCCCACTGCATGAGCAATATCTGGTATGTTGTGCACCACATAGTGCAACTTACCGATCATTGACCGGTACTCTTTCTCATTCACCAACGTTGAATCGTCTTCCTTAGTTAGTTTACAGCTGGTCACCATCGGTGTACCAACCAGTTTGCTCTCTTCCATGCCAAAGGTCTTCAATACCTCTTTGACATACTTGGACTGGGTAATAAAGATACCCTCTTTCATTTGTTGAATCTGTAAACCAATGAAGAACTTTATCTCTCCAATCGGAGACATCTCAAACTCTTTCTTCATTTCGTCTGCAAAAGCATGACTCATTTTATCATCTCCTCCAAAGATTATGCCATCTACAAATACTTCACATATCATAATCTGATCACCTTCGGATTTTAGATAGATGTTGCTATCCTCGCTTGTTCTCTGAAATCCAATCTTCACAAGATGAGAATGTAACCTTTCATACCATGCCCTAGGTGCTTGTTTCAATCCATACAGGTCTTTGTATAATCTACACACCATGTTACTATCTTTTGATAAGGCAAACCCTTCTGGTTGCTCAATATACACTTCCTCTTCTAGGATTCCATTTAAAAACACAAACTTCACATCCATCTGATAAACCTTAAATCCCTTAAATGTTGCAAATGAAAGTAGCATTCGGACACCTTCCAGTCTAGCCATGGGAGAAAAGGTTTCTCCATAGTCTTCTCACTCCTCCTGAGCATATCCTTTGCATACAAGTCTTGCCTTGTTCCTTACAATTGTGCCTTCTTCATTTAGCTTATTCCTGAAGACCCATTTGGTACCTATGACATTTTTGTGTTCTGGTCTGGGTACCAGAGACCATGTTGCATTCTTTTCTATCTGATCTAGCTCCTCTTCCATTGCTTTAATCCAGTCTTCATCTATAAGTGCTTCTCTGGAAGTCTTAGGCTCCAATTCAGAAATCATGCAAGAGTTATCCTTCACCTTTCTTCTTGTGAGTATCCCTGGATCTTTATCTCCTATGATTTGCTTTGAATCATGATGTAGTTACACATACCTAGGAATGACTCTAGCTTGATCTGCTAGTTTTTCTTCTTCTTCTTCTTCTTCACTTACCTCTTCTTCTTCTCCTACTGCAGCTTCTACCGGTACAGGAACACTGAGATCTTTACTTGTTTCTTTCTTAACCGGTTCTCAGAAGGCTATACCCAATTCATATTCCACTTCTTCACTACAGGTTTCATCAGGTTCCTCAGGGGATTCATCAACCCTGACATTGATACTCTCAACAATTTTATGTGTTCTATTGTTGTAGCACTTAAGAGCTTTACTCTTAGTGGAATATCCCAGAAATATTCCTTCATCACTTTTAGCATCAAATTTTCTCAGATGCTCACCTCTCTTGATGTAACACTTACTACCAAACACTTTAAAATAACTCACAGTGGGAGTTTTCCCAGTCCAATACTCATAAGGGGTTTTAACTCTACCTTTCTTGATGAGTACCCGGTTCATGGTATAGACTGCAGTGCTGACCGCTTCTCTCCAAAACGTGTGAGCAACCTTTCCTTGGATCAGCATTGTTCTAGTCGCTTCAACTACAGTCCTGTTATTCCTTTCTGATATGCCATTCTATTGTGGTGTCCTTGGGGCAAACAACTGCCTCTTGATACCGTTATCTTCATAGTAATTGTTGAATTCATCGTAAATGAATTCACCTCCTTGATCATTTCTTAGGTATTTTATCTTTTGACCACTTTCCTTCTCTACTAATGCTCTAAAGGCTTTGAACTTTCCAAATGCCTCAGACTTGTCTTTCAAGAATGTGACCCACATCATTCTTGAGCAGTCATCAGTAAGAATCATGAAATACCTATCTTCCTGAATACTTCTAGTTTTCATAGGACCACACAAATCAGTATGCACAAGATCATGTAAGTTTTCTGCTGAAAAAGACTTACCTTTGAAAGTTGAGGAAGACATCTTCCCAAGTTGACATTCTCTGCACAAGGAATTCTCCGGTTTGTTTAGCAAAGGCAATCCTCTTACTGTCTTGATCTTACTAGCCTTTACAATATTATTAAAGATCATATGACAAAGTCTCCTATGCCATTTCCAACTGTCATCAAACTTCGCCATTAGACACCAATTTATCTTGGCATTCAACTGAAATAAGTTACCTCTGGTCTGCTTACCGATGGCAATAGGTTCACCACTTTTATCATTTATACTACAGACTCCACCTTTGAACTCCAGAACAAGTCCTTTATCATTTAGCTGAGCAACACTCAACAAGTTATGCTTAAGACCTTCTACCCAGTAGAAATCATCTGCACTGCTCTTTCCATTCAGTGAGATGGATCCTTTACCTTTCACCAAACATGGTGCATCATTGCCAAATCTGACAACACCTCCATCATATTCTTCTAGAGACAGAAACTTTCTCCTATCACCAGTCATGTGGTGAGAACACCCACTATCTATAATCCACTCTTTAGAATTGTCAATGCGAGAGACAAGTGCTTTCTTGTCAGACACTTCTTCCTTTACAGCTACAAACACTATGTCTTCACTGTCTTCATCCTCTAATTCTTCATCAGTAACACCTTCATCCACAGCATCAAGACAATTTCTTCTATTTTCCTCCTTTATACTTTCTAAACCTCTCTGGTTTATCCTTATTCTCATTGTTAGGACAGTTAATAGCTATATGTCCTATCTTATTGCAGGAAAAACATTTCAAAGGAAGCTTACCTCTATATTTTCCAGTACCTTTTGGAAGTATCTTGGCAAGAAGAGCTTCAAACTCCATCAGAATTTCTTCATCATCCATACCTCTACATTGCATGGATTCATAACTGGTACTAGTTTCTTTTCCTCTTCTGGATGGTGCAGTAGATGCTCTAAAAGCTGACTCGGTCTTCTGAACACTGTCATCATAGCTATTCAACTCATATGCAGTTAACTTTGCAATGATAGAATCTAAGGATGCCTTGGTTTTGTCAATAGACCTTAGTTCCTAAATAGCAACAACCCTGATTGCATAGACTGGTAACAATGATCTCAAGACTTTACTGACAACGGTGGCATCATCAATCGTTCCACCAATGCTCTTGATATCTCCAACAACAGTCTTGATTCTTATGCCAGATTTCTGAATGGTCTCACCTTCAACCATCCTCATGTCTTCAAATTTTCTTCTAAGGATCTCTTCCTTAGTTTGCTTTACATGTTCATCACCACCATAAATAGTTTCCAATGTGTCCCATACATCTTTAAGAGTGACCTTATCTTGTACATCAATAAACTCAATATTTGACAAGTTGTTGATAAGGGCTTCCATGACTTGCCCATTTTCCTGAATCTCTCTCTTCTGATCATCGGTCAGAGTGCCAGAGGGAATCACATAGCCATTCTCAACATAGCTCCAGTGTTGAGCACTCATACTCTTGATATAGATCTTCATTCTGTCCTTCCATATTTTGAAGTTATCTCTATTGAACTTAGGACCTTCCCTCTTCATCATTAAGGTAGGATCTTTTACCTCAAGCGGTTAAGCTTATATCACCGAGGACCTAGAGTTGCTCTGATACCAATTGATGAATAATGATGAACAACAGATACCCTAACTGGTACTAAGAGGGGGGGTGAATCAGTACATACAAAAAAAACTTTCTCAACAGCTTATCAAGCTAAAACAATACTAACCAGTTGTCTTCATCACTGAACTTGACCATGGCACTACCGGTTAAACACAGTAAGACTTCAGACAGCATAAAATGATAAGTTTGAACACATCAAATACATTCAATACTTGATAACAACTTCACCCATAAACATGTGCATGTGGTGTGTCACCAATACCATAACCATTAGCTCTGCATGCATAATCACTTAAACAAAGAATCACATGAAAAATGCACAACACATGACACACAGATTTTTCACGTGGAAACCCAAATGGGAAAAACCACGATGGGGATGAATACCCACAAGCTTGTTTTTGAACTCTTTTGAAGCTCACTCTGTTAGTAGCCTAGTCTGATTAAAGACTTTACAATAAGGTTATGTTAGGAACCGATCCTGTTAAAGATCACCCGGTTAAGGAATGGTTATATACCCTATTAAAGGTTGAAACCCTGTTAAAGGTTACCTTGCTAGAGGATTTAAAGAACTCAATAAACTTGAGTCACCTAGTTAGAGGATTTACAGTAAGCCTGTTAAAGCTACCTGGTAAAGGGATTTTCCAACTGTTGAAATGGTTAGAAGACAACAGGTAAAAACTCTGATCTGATAACAGCACTACATGCCAAGGTGGATCCTTTTCAGTTCCTCTACTTTTGCAATCACACTCTACAGTTTTCTCTTACGAATCTAGCAAGTATCTCATCACTCGGATACACACACAACATTTGCAAACAACTTACAATAACAAACATCATCGACCTTATAGACAACAATTAGGTCCGTAGCATAAACCCAAAACCCTAAGCATTTAGGTTTATAATACAAGCGGTCCAATCCTGACTGTCCAAACATTTTGCATAGAGAAATACAATCTCAAACATATCACAAGACAATCAGCATCGTCCATTCTTCACCGCACATAGAAATCAGTAACTCATCATGCTTTCTTCTCATACCGCCAAGAAGAATGTTCATTCCCGAGGTAGACATTTAATGCAATCAATCTTCTCATGCAAGATCCTCAAGGAAATCCTTCACGTGCACAAAGCTGACATGGCACCTCGATCTCATCCTCATCTCTTAACTAACTCATCATAGGATGTCATCAGTTTCATCGCACAAGCTGGATTGCCAAACCGAAAACCCTAGAGCTGAGACTACCAACCGGTAGTCACACTCAGTGAAACTCTAACACCGGTTCACTGCATTTCTTCATACCAGTTCACCAACTTCTTTCAATCTACATATCGATTCACTTACACTTATTGACATCAATGAAAACATATATTATCATCATATCAACATGTCAGTTCATCATATGCCAACAACTCATAGCACAACAAATACGTCAAGCCCAAACTCTTCAAAGCAGGTGATTAGGCACTCTTTTTATATTCCTGCTTTAAGGAATTCAAAGGAAATTTTCATAAATGATGGCTAGGCCCATCTAAGATTGAATGTGTATTTGATAATGGTGTTATTAAATTGTTGGTTTGTGAATTCCTTGAGAATGGAACTTGTGAATGGTCATCAACTATGTCTCTATTCACTAGTGTCATTCTCATAAAATCCACAATAGTCATCAATTATCTCTCTATAACAAGTCTCCAATTATTATTATTCCGTCAAGTTTTTCAAAGGGCCCCTCTCGTCTTCTTTTAAAACCCTATTACTATTGTTGACAATGGTCTCTTTGTGTGTACCTCTAGAAGTTGCACATTTACTAATGTCATTTTTTGCATTGTCAAAATTTTCGTTATTCCTTTGCCTAGTGATGCTACTAAAAATGTGGATGACATGGGATCACTTATGCTTGGCTCGAACAATAACATTAATGAAGGTGTCATGTTTAATGTTTATGTGTCTTCTCTTGGCTAAGTTCCTTTAGGTGTGGGTGAAAATGAGGAAATTTGTGGTATGTCTTATGCGACCATCGCTACTATGAGGACCTTTATTGATTATATTCCCCTTCCATAACATCGTAAAGATCGGCCCCTTCCTTGTTCACTCCCCTATCCTAGTATATGGGTAGGATGTAATTGACAATGAATCTTATTATACTCATTGAATTCTGATCTAAAGGTTTAATCACTTTTGGCGTTCCCTTCCAAACTTGCATAAGTGGGTTTTGGAGTCATTGAAGCCTCTCATTGAAAGCATAATCAAACTGTTTTATTTATGTTGGGGTTTCTTCATCACAAAATTTCAAATTCTAAAGCATATGGTTGATTAGTTGTGGGTGTGGGGTGTGCATCCCCTCACTCTCAAACCATAGTTCTCTTATTTCAACCCTATGGTGGAATCTCTTAATGTTATGCCAATTTGGGTGAGGTTTCCTAATCTCCCTCTCTAATTGTAGAAAGATTCATTTTTGAAAATATTGGCAATGCTATTGATCATTTTTAAAGGTGGATTTAACCACATCCAACATTGACCACTCTACCTTTTCATGTCGTTCTTGTGGACATCAATATTTCCAAGGCTCTTTATAGCGATGTTTTATTGATGGTTGAGGGATACAAAGTGGATTCAACTACTTGATTATGAGATTATATTATTTTGTTGCAAACAATGCTTTGCATTGGACATCTTGCTTTTGAATTTCCTTATTCTCACTAGGCTCAACTACATGGTGGCAAAATGCCCCCTTCGATCATTTGATTGTGGATTTTATGTTGTTTCTGACTCTTTAGTGAATGAGTCTCCTTGTCTTGCCCCTTATTGTTGGATTATGATGTGATCTTGGAGGCTCCCCTATGTTAATTTCCCTTGGTGTATTTCAAATGATTTCATCACTCCTTGTTAGGACTTCACCTTCTAAACTAGTCCAAGTATCTCCTAAATCTAATCTCATAACCCAATCAATAGGTTGAGGAGGAATTATTGCTCCTTAGTTTGTAGCCTTTGTGCAACATATGACATGTTCAATTAGACATTCTTTCTTGTTATGCCAAGTGACAATGGTTGAGGCATTGTTTGAAAAATCCCTCCTCTCTCCATCATCGAAGGAGTAGATAATGGTGTGTGGATTGAAAGGAAGGAGTCAAGCATATTGTAAAATAAACTGGTTGTTATGGTAGTTGTAGAACAACTTATCTGGTATATTGTATTGCCCTTATTTAAGGTTCTAGGCCCTATTAAAATTTAATCTTTATCTTTATAGTTGCTAGTTGTTAGTTGTTTTGGTGTTGGTTAGTTGTTTTTCTACTAATGTTTTCCAATAATAGGGTTTAAGGAGTCTGTTAAAACCTATTTACATTTTAATCAAAAACTATCTCTATAACAAACCAATTTTCAAGGAGGGTTTTTCCTAAAATGTTGTGTTGCAAACATACCTCATGTTCTTCCTCCAACTAAATTCTCCCATAATTTTATTTTAAAATCCATCTACGAAAGCTTACAATTGCAAATCACAATTGAAGACATGAAAATTAAGATATCAGTGGGTCCCCTGTTGTAATATCTATATATTTTTTGTTTATAATTTGTCTTTGCAACTTCAAAACTCCCTTAGTCCTAGAAGTTTTTCATTGTTGAAGTTTTATACTTTATAATAAAGTTTGATTAATACTTTACAAGATCCTTAGTGTCGAAGACAATTTTTCATGCCTTTCTCACTCACTACTCAACATCCTAACTTCAATAGCAAGTTTGCAACATTAGTAAACCAATTTAATAACATTTGTTTCTAAATTACTTTTTCTTAGGAACTTAAAGTAGATAGTTATTCTAACTTTTATATATATGGCCCTTATTCTTTCTACCCTATGCAAAATTGTAACATAGTTGGCTTCAAAACAAGTAACATATATATTGTGAAAGGTTCCTAAATCAAGGTGTCTCTTCATAAAGGTTATATTGATGATCATTTTTTATGCAATCTCAACACAAATGTGAACAAGTCAATTCATCCAAAGGGGAAATATTGAGAATTAATATAATCATTAATGAGATTATGACAATTTAATGTGAAATATTTTGCAATCGTAACCAAGTGCACCAAGCATGCCAATGAAGGTGGTGTTTGCTAAAGTCACTTTATTGTTATTAAAGGTAAAACTAAAGTCTCCTTATTGCAATTTTGGCCTTTTACTTTTTGCATCATTCGAGTCTTCTTCAACTTTGTTTACAATTAGAAACCTTGACACATTACCACCTCTACATTTCAAAGCAACTCTATGCTTTTTAACTCTACTCTTGCCACCGTGTGAGGATATCTTTATTATTATGAGATATATTCAAGTATAATGGATAACTAGGATTTTTTAGAAATTTGAAGGTTTTAATAATGTAATTACCCTAGTGTTTGCATAGACTTACAAAACTAACTCAATCCCAACCAGACGGAAAGAACTAGACATTATCTGAGAGCTTTTTTTGTTGCCGTTAGCTTTTAATATGAAGGAGAAACTTGCTTTTCACTACGAAGGAACAATGACAATTTGATAACTAAATTGTTAAACCTTGGCAATGTCCATAGAGTAATAGTCATACCATATGAAAATTCTCCTTGCTAGCCCCATGAAATGAAGTCACCGTGATTATTAAGAGGGAAGTTACATATTGTAGTGTCATAAATTGTAACCCTTTACAATTTCACACTCCTTTTTGGGACCTTGGTTTAGTGTGCTCTCTCATAGCTCATTTTAAGCCTATTTTAGGCCTAGTCACATCCAAATTGTCATCATATTCTCATTTGGTGACTAGATCCTATGTCCTAGGACCTTCTACTCTACAACCATCCTAGGACCTTCTACTCTACAACAATTAGGACAATGATCTCAAACACACTTTTTACCGTTCTCTTGGTGATTGTGCCCAATTGTGTATGTCTTGCTTATGTATGAAAATGGCATTTTGCAGCTTTCCACCAATGATGTATTTGAGATGTCTTTGATTTAGATATGGCATGAGCTTAGTCGTAGAGTGAGACTAGGGAGTTGGACCATCTCAACCATGGTGCGCCTGCATATGTATATAGTTTTGTGTATTCATTAAAGATTTTCATTTAATTTTGAGCATTTTGGTTAGCAAATCAGGGGTGCACTTTACATTCTTGTTGTTATCCAATTCACTTACCTTAGCTCTGTTTCTTTCTTCAGATTTGGGGTCTAGAGCTCCTCCCTAAGTAGAGATTGTTGGTTTTGTCTCCCCTGCTTTGGTTGGAGAGTTTCTTGTTATCTCTGGTAGTTAGACCACAAAGTTCAACTTTTCTTAGATTCATTAAGCTTTTTATTTGTTGTGTAGTGTCTTTCTTGATATGCTTGATTAGGATAGTGTTTAATCTTTGATTTGCTAACCCTAATGACTAACATTTGTTTCTTGTGTTTCTCTTTGTGTGTGTAGCAATCAAATAGGTTTTTCTAACTATCCTTCTTTTTGCAGAGCATCATATACATATACATATTATGTATATATCTATATATCTACATATACATATATGACCAAATCCTATATATCATTTGGTTTGA
Source organism: Cryptomeria japonica (assembly GCF_030272615.1). Classification (NCBI taxonomy): domain Eukaryota; kingdom Viridiplantae; phylum Streptophyta; class Pinopsida; order Cupressales; family Cupressaceae; genus Cryptomeria; species Cryptomeria japonica. The sequence continues at coordinate 545,364,154 of NC_081406.1, read as the reverse complement.
TTTTATTATTGGTTGTTTTCACATATGATATTATTATAATACCTAATGTTATATCCCTATTTATTTTTGTTATCCAATTTTCATTTATATGTCAATTGCATTTAATAGGGATTTTTTTGTTGTTAGCATCTTCATGCTTTGAGTCTAAATTTTAATATCCTAAAGCTTATTCCAGTCTTTTCTAAGGTCCTAGGTCCTTGTTGTTTTGGAAATCTCATTAAAAGGCTCCAAAAGGTTTCAAATGTACCTTATAAATGAAAAGAAGGGCTATATTCTTATGATTATATTGTAAAAACTTTAGAAAAGAAGCACATTCATGTGACTTCATGAAAGAAAAAGTTTTTTCCAAAAGGAAATACTTTGGAGGGAAGGTCATTCAAGTCTTCAAATGCATGTTCTACATGTGACCAATGATTAACTTGAGTCTGAAGGAGTCAAACTCGGGTTTGACATAGCTGGACTTGGGTTTTCATGCAAATACCCTATTAGGGAGAGGGACCAGTAGTTGTGAGGGGTAACTTTGTCAACATGTAGCCATCACGTGGAATATCATAAGACCTCCAATTTTTTTAGAAATGTAAAATGGACATTTAACTATCTAAAAAATTAAGGTTTGAAGGCGTGACTTTGTTACCAATTTTTTGACTTCAAGAGATAAAAAATAGAATTATTATATACCTCATGTCTTATCATGAATTTAGGAAAGTTTACAGAAAGGATTTATTAAATACCTTGAAGGTGTCTATAAGGTTGAGCTTATTTTAAAGGAAGAGATTTCACAATGCAAGGTTTGGAGGGAAAATAATTCACTTGAAAAGGCATTTTAATTCAAAAGATGTAAAGACAAATAAAATTCTTTATTTATTTATAAAAAATTTCTAAAGGCCTCCTTCCACGTGATTATCAAGAAAATCAATTTCATGCATAGCTTGGAGGGAAATAGAAAGCTAAAAGTATAAGCTTTCATGTGATTTTAGGGCTTGCATTATGTTTCAAATGAAAAGAACCATTTATAGCCAGTTTTTAGAAGTTATACTAGGGTTCTGTTGGGTCTCAAATCAATAGATTGGATAGGTTCTAAGGAAATGCCAACTCCTATGATCAAACCCTCCAATTGAATTGGCCAACTTATAGAGTGAACCTATTTGGTTACTAACTCTCTCACTTTAGGCTCTGCAGGACCTAGGCGGGTATACCTACTCACTAGTTGTTCCTTCAACTAATGCTTTTTTATAGCAGATTTAGTGTCTTGATCTGACTTCCCCCTATCTTAGAATGGCATCAGTTCCTAGAATGGAGATATAGCAGATGAGTTCAAGATTGTTGTTGTAGAAGCTATTCGATCTTGGTGCTTGAAATTTATATATACACTATTGCTAATTTACCCTAGAATTCCTACTCAACTACTCCTATTATTATTTATGTGAAAGTATGAATTGATGGGTTGTGTTTTATAGATGACTAGTGCCTTTCTTTGTTGTTTGGGCTACAGAGTCTTTATATTTCTTTACGACTTATTGTGTAAACTTATGAGACAATTTTCAAACCCACCCCCTCTCGATGAGTCTGTCAATTACTGTTTCTTATGAGCTCTATTTCGATGTCTTTATTGTAAATTGCTTGAATGAATTTAGCTCTAACCTTAAGAGACCATCCAAGGAAGAAATACGAGGAACAATTACAATTCGCAAGTAAATCTTTTATTCAAATCTACAATATGAAACATAGAGTTTTACTGGAAGAACACAAGTAACCTTATCTCCTTTAGATAATATCACAAGCAACTGCCTGCAGAAAAATGCAGTAATCCGCAACACATATGCAAAGAAAAAACAACTGATTATATTATATATATTTGCCAAAATAGTACAGTGGTAAGCCTGAGGCTATAATCTACTCCTTTCTCTAAATTTCCTCCATATTACAAAAGCTCCCTCCTTTATATGAGAGTATACATTATCACCAAGCGTCGTGGCTTTTCAACATATAACCGTCAACTAACACTTTTGCTTCGAACATTACTTCGACTAGGTATTTTCTCCCTTCATCAAAATGTTGTATTCGGTCACTGTGGTTGTCTCCTCACCGATACCTATCTGATATCCATCGGGTTTTTATGTCGAAGAAACCTTGGGCTTCGGTGACCTCCTTTATTTTTCCACTGAAATACCTCTTCCATCGATATCACTATGCCCCATCGATGAATGGATCTATTGTCTCACCGAAGCCTTTCTTTATCCTCTCTTGTCGTCTTCCACCAATAAAGTTATATCGGCGAAACAACGCATATCGGAGACATGCCTTTTAGCCTCCTCGAAACCTATTTCCTCATTGATATATATCTGATGTCCATCGGGTTTCATGTCGAAGAAACCTTGGGCTTTGGTAACTTCCTTTATCCTTCCATCGAAACACTTTTTCTATCGACATCACTACACTCCTTCAATGAATGGGTCTATTGTTTCATCTAGGCCATCTTTCTTTTGATGAATTGCTTCCACTATCATCTTTCATCGATGAGCTCATTAGTAATCTTCCTCAATAAAGTTGCATCAGTAAAACCACACATATTGGTAACATGCCTTTTAGCCTCCTCGAAACTCATATCCTTATCGATGTAGCTTCCTTATGTTTGATCGATATCATTCTTTCGATAAGAACGCTTCTTTCGGTAAGTTTCCTTCATGTTGCGTCGATGGTATTATTTCCTCGGAAGCATTTTCTCGTCGATGAAAACCGTCTCTGCTTTCTTCGATATCCTCTTTCAGTGGAATCATTGCTTTCGATGAGTCCCTTTTAGAGTTCATCGGTGTTACCTTTCCTTCGATACCCTTTTTATATCGATGAGACATCGCTGGGTCTCATCAATACTATTTGAATTTTGGATATTTCGATAGAATGCTATTAGACTTGTTCGATAACTTATGGGTTATTACGGTATCAATGAAAATGATGATTTCTTCCAAAGATAGATGGCTTCTATGATTTAATCACTCAAATCAAGATATTTTACTTAAATCAGATTTGATGCTCAACAGGTTCCATAGCTACACCTTCAGTTTATGTCCTAGCACGTCACCGCAAGGAGGAAGGTTTATAAGAAAAGGACTGCATGCAACAGTCAAAGGGTTACTTCAAAGTTTGAATGAGAGGTTTGCCTCTTCGATGAAGGAGTTTCATAAAAATATGAAGAGAATCCATAAGGACATTTACAAAGCACCTCATGCCAACACCATGCAAACCACATGCAGAGTTTAGGCGTGATAGAAGTTAGCATCAAAGCTTCTGGAGAGAAATTGTCATAGTCATAACAGTAGATATCCACATTTGGAGGTAGGGTTTTCAGAACCCTATTTTAGAATATTTAGTATCTTATTGTTTAAATCATGCATTGGATACGCCTACAGTAATGATTCAAGCAAAAGTCAGGTTAAAGGAGAAATCTAATTATCTATAAAAAATAGTATAGTTTCAGCTTTGTGTTATGACAACATCTATAAGTTTGTCAATGCTTTCTTGCTCACCATAAGGGTTCCACATATTATTTAAAAGGGTTGATTGTCTTTCTAGATTTTCTTTTTCCTTGAAGTGAGCAAATCCCTAGGTCTCTTTTGTTCCCTAGGATAGCTTAGAAAGTACAGTCATGCAAAAGTCATTTAGTGAAATCATCAAGAATTTTTAATCCCAAAACAAATCTCAATCATAAATAGAAAAGGTGCAATAGTAGGATTGACACAAACCAGATAAAGATCAAGTACAGGAAGCAGTGAGCAAGGTCTTTTACATATAGGGTGATAAAAGTAATGAATAGTGGCCCAAAATTATTCAAAAGGTCAAGAAATAGAGCAAGGTCGAGAATCAAATTCAAAAGACAAAGACATCATATGATCATTGAGCAGTGATCTGAAATGCAAATTATAGCAAGGTATTGTGGCTATAAGATAGAAACCATCCTAGGAGCCTCCAATATATCAAAAGTTGAGAAAGTAGCAAGCTTACTGTACAAAGACAATGATCACTATAAAGTTGCAATCAAGTTCAAAGCATTGATTTGTGGGAACAAAGGGTTTCATGTGGGGATAGAGCAGTCTCATGAAATATCATGACAGTCATAATCATAATCTAAAGAGTAGTCAAATCTTCAAGATAGATTGGTGATAGTGCAGTCATTCATTAATTGTTTTGGACATTTCAAGCTATGTTTTCCTAATAGATGGTCAAGTATAGAACAACAACACTCAGAAAATACAGTCTAGAGAAATTGCAGTCTACAGTAAAGCCAGTAGGCAGTCATACCTAGTACCAAATAAAATGACAGTAATCAAGTCTACTGAGTGAAAAAGAGCAGGGTATAAGTTTCTAAAAGGTCTTTTTCAAACCTTAACAACAAATAACACGTTATTGTTGCAGCATTGTCAAAACTTGACAAGAACAACACCTTATAACCTCAAGAGGCATAGCAGTCATAGGGCAACTCATGTCAAATGTGCAACTCAATACAATAAATAATCTTAGTTTGTAGCCCTATAGCATCATAATGCAGTCCTTGACCGAGTATGCATACAAGAAACATCTAGTTCTATTAAGGCACAAGCATCAAAGTCAGAGGTTATGACAACTAGTCAAAAACATCAAGTACAAAAAGGTTAGTCTCAGTCACTAGAACACAATTTGCAACATGCATTAGGAGTTGTCCTCCTTACAAATAGTGCAACATTAAAAAGTTATTATCAAAGCTACAACCACAATTCAAAGAGGAAGCTTACAAAGATAGGACAAAGCTAGGTACAGTCATAAGTCAAGGCAAATACATAGTTGAAACTCAATCCAAAATAGTGAAGAAGTGCAACAAATGACATGAGAAGTCTAAAGAAGTATTATAGCAATCATGAGTCAAGGATTAATGAAGAGATTTTTTGCATCCATGATACAATCCTTAAAAGCATCCATGATACAATCTCAAACATACTTTTTACCATTCTCTTGGTGATTGTGCCCAATTGTGTATGTCTTGCTTATGCATGAAAATGGCATTTTTCAGCTTTCCACTGACGATGTATTTGAGATGTCTTTGATTTAGATATGGCATGAGCTTAGTCATAGAGTGAGACTAGGGAGTTGGGCCATCTCAACCATGGTGCGTCTGCATATGTATATAGTTTTGTGTATTCATTAAAGATTTTCATTTAATTTTAATCAACTAAAGAGCAATATTCATGACTTACAAGTAATAAAAAAACTTACAAGGATGAGGCATATTCATTACTTACAAGTAATAAAAAAACTTACAAGGATGAGGCATATTCATAACTTTTGCAATCCTACCTTGGATATCAACACTAGAAGCAACTCATATTGTTCGTGTACAAACAAGACAATATGGGAGTTCATTATACCCAGCAACATGTGGTCTTGTTGTTCGTGTTGGCTCTGTTGGACCCTACAATTAAGATTCAATATACATTATTCAATAAGATTAACTGTGCAACATAATGAAATATTGAAAAGTGTGTTATCTTGTTGAGCTTCGCTTGGTTTCGAGAATAGTTTAATATTCTCTACTTAACAGGGCCAACCATGTGAAGGTGGAAGCTCATTTGGCTGCTCTCCCCCCCCCCTAACATCACTCTAAATTCCCCGTTAACATCTTATAACATTCATTCATTCATTCATTCTTTCTACCATTAATAAAATATAGCATTCATTCATTAATATCACATAACATTCATTAACACAAAACATTGATTAACATTAATTCACATGCAACATTCATCAATATTAATTAACACATATCATCCATAACCATTAATTAGCACATAATTACATTCACTAACACATAAAAAGAAGTCATTATCAGATAAGTTAGATTACAATCATTTCTTTCTTTGTTTTTTCTTTGAAGCTATGAAAACACTAAGTGGAACATCGGTTTCTTCATCATTTCCCCCCTCTGCAGATGTTCCGCCAACTGCTTGTGATTAGAGGTAGATTCATCTGACTTAGGAATAGACTTTTGCTGCCACATTACAAGCCTTGGCATATTCTTTAAATACTCACGTAAACTCTCAGTGATACCACAAAGACCAATAGAAGTAAAGAAATTGATAGCAAACCATGAATTTTTGGGATTGTCCTTTGGAGAAATTGAATCAAAATACTCTTGCATTGTTGGATCGTTCAACCTTTCATTAAGCAACAATATACCAAGCTGCTCTGTCAGCTCCTGCAAGAGAATATTTATAAAAATACGGGAGAGGAAGTAGTATCTTCCTCTGTTAGATGTATATAAGCAAGACAATGCCATGGAAGAGCATCTATGCGAAGTAAGTGGGCAAAAAACTTTGCAACATTACGCAGTTTATTTGTTTCCAGTATGTGTATCATAGAATACTGTTGTACAAAACACTTATCAAAAAATTCCTCATAAATTTTATTGATCATACAGAATCTTTGCCCAAGAAGACCATAATAACGAAGGTATGTTCTCTCTTGACCAGGTTCAAGCTTGATCTTTAGTAGCTTATGACTAGCTTCCTCAAAATCAACACTTGACATGATTGTCAAATAAATTGTACGTCTTAAATTGACCAAGTTTGTCTCTGTCTCATCCTGTTTTCTTCGTGCTTCCTCACCTTCCTCTTCATCATCATCATCATCATCATCATCATCATCTGAGTCATCACCTAAATCATTCTCCCCTTCTTCTTCATCTGAAGAAGCATCTCCAAGGATATCTTTCTTCAGTTTTTCATAGGTTGCCTCATGCTCTAAGAAATCAGGATCTGGCTTGAAAACATCCAAACCAGCTTCTTGATCAAGTTCATCTTCTAGGAAAACTTCATGTGTTAACTGATCTGGATGCACAGCTAGATGACCCTCGAACTTAGCTTTGTGAATTGCAAAAAGGCCTTCAATTAAAAACTGCACTCGTTTGTCAATTTCCCCCTCCTGGAGAATACCTCTAAATCTTTCAAAAATCCCATAGAGACCTTTGGGTGAAAGGTCTTGCAACAAAGAACCACATTCTTTCACGAACCCAATAGCAACCTCTACACTATCATCTGTGGGGTTCTCTAGTAAAAGGGTGAGAAGTTCCAAGGCAATGATCTCATGTGCAACTTGTTGATTCACTAAATGAGCTATGAATTTGGCTACTGCTATCAGCATGTGCTTGTCATTGCGTTTGTATGCCCTCTTAAGCTGAAAAATAATTCTTCGCAAAAGCAGATTGCCAACTTCAGGAAATTTTCTATTTACCACAGCAACCAATGCAGCAAAAACATCTGTAAATCCAGGGGATGCCATTTGGGATTTCATACAAGACCTACAAAATAGACCCCCCCCCCACAGATGAGATTCTCTGCAAACAACTCTGGAATGATGTTCTTGATGTTAGATGCATTTACCTTGTTTACTAACCCATTGATACTCTTCTGAAGGGCATCCCATGTCATGTGCTGGTATTCCACACTGCTCTTGTCTTCCACATCTTTCATCATTTGAGCCAACTTAAATGGAGGAATTTAAACACCCCCACTTCTTCCAACACCCTTCTTAGCTCTTCTTACAGCACCTTCGCCATTCCCATTCTGAGATGGAGCAGACATAACACCAGAAGTTTTCACTTCCACTGCCTCTTTGTCCCTCTTGTTTCCAGAAGCCCCTTTACCACTTAATCCGTGCTTATTTCTGTACATAAACCCATCAGGAAGCATGAGTTTTTGCATATAAGCTCGCCCAAATATTTTACAGTTATTTTTCATCAAGATTCCCTTAGGAGCTGGCAAATCCTGCTTCCATACTTTAATTCTGTTTTCTCAAAGGACAATCCTAAAAATCCATGCATTGCAAACAACTTTTTACACCTTTGTTGGTTGTGGTGGCGTCACAGAGAGTTTACATCAATAAATGAAGAACATGCCAATGCTTTTAATGCAGCAGTAGAAGTCTATCTCTTATTCAATATCTCTAGTTAAACCCCCATGATCTTTTGTTGGAGTAGAATTTGTTATATTCTAGAAAGGGTCTTGTCCTTTGTTGATGGGATATTCATCTACCTCAAGAAATAACTATTCTTTTCTCCAACAAGAAGTGGAACTAAATGAAGATCTAGCACCATGAAATGAATCCTCAAAAGGATTACTATACTTAGTTTTGGTAGATAATGATCTGGGTAAAATACTAATGTGGCTTTAGGAAACATTATGTACTAGCTTAGCATACTCTAACAACTTTGGTGCGACATGCTACATCCAATTAAGTCTCCATCGGTATCTCTATTGTGTTTATGGATTGGGAATCAATGTACTCTTTTTATACACATATTTTACTTTCAACTGAGGAGGTTTGTATGTACTTACTTGTCTTTCGATTGTATCCCTATTTCAAGAATTTCTTCTATCAACAAATCATTTGTTGTAAGTTGTACAAGTGGAAGCTTGAACATGCCTTCCATGCTAGCCTTGTTGTTACGTTCAACACCATCTTGTGCAACAAATCTTTAGGACTCCACTATTTCATTGAAGAGTGAGTAGTAGGGACAATCTAGGACACTTACAGAGGTTTTGCAAGAGAGATAAATAGACCTAAATATTATGGCTTAATAATGATTAATAGGTAAACAGATAAGAAACTCTCAATATCAAAATGACTTTCTCAATTGTCTTTACTAGAAATGGATAGATATGCTAATAATGGCTTTATGATTGTATGTCAACTTTAGACTCAATCCAAGAAGAGCTAGAACTAATATGCGATATCTAGATTTATGATCTCTATAATATAACAATCCCATAATTATGTTTCCACGCATCTATACCACAACACAAACATCATGCTAGTGTTCAGCCATAGCAATTGATATCCTAATTATAGAATGTGAAATATGCACATAACTATGAATAAAGATTAAGAAAAACAAAGAAAGATGCTTATTGCAAACATAAATGACTAATGGACAAGAATTGAATTCATTGTAGATAGTTTTGAATATCAAATTCACTTATTTGTGTGCATTTAGTAACTCATGGACTTGTGGCCAACCATTTATCTCTTTCATAAATTAAACACTTATTAATAACATTAAATGGCTGAGTAATTATGTTTTAGTTGAAATTGAAAATAAAATATTTTATTTCAGGACAGCTCACACTATTCCCTATCATATTTTAGACTCTCAGTTTTGTTAGTAGTGGTTTGATGTCTTTGGAGCTAATCATTGCATTTCTTTAGTTACGTTTGCCAACGTACTCCCAGCCTGTGCCAAAATGGGAGCTTTGGAATAGGGTATGGACATTTATCAAAGCATAAAAGATAGAGGAATTTTGTCAGATGTAGTTGCAACTGCTCTGTTAGCATGTATGCAAAATGTGGAAGCATAGACAAGGCACGGGAACTGTTTGACGGATTGCCTCAAAGAAATGTGGTTTCCTAGACTGCAATGATTGTCGGATATGCACAAAATGGATTTGTTGAGAAGGCTTTAGAAACTTTCAAGCAAATGCAATCGGCAAGTGTAAAGCCAAATTCCACGACCATTGCTACTATCCTCCATGCATGTGCCAAAATGGGAGATTTGGAACAGGGTATGGACATTCATCGAAGCATAAAGGATAGAGGAATTTTATCAGATGTTGTAGTTGCAACTGCCCTGGTAGACATGTATGCAAAATGTGGAAGCATAGACAAGGCACGTGAACTATTTGATAGAATGCCTGAAAGAAATGTTGTCTCGTGGACTGCAACGATTATTGGATATGCAAAAAATGGATTTCTCGAAAAGGCTTTAGACACTTTCAAGCAAATGAAATTGGAAGGCATAAAGCCAAATTCCACAACCTTTGCCAGCATCCTCCCTGCCTGTGCAAAAATGGGAGCTTTGGAACAGGGTATGGACATCCATCAAAGCATAACGGATAGAGGAATTTTGTTAGGTGTTGTACTTGCAAATGCCCTGCTTGACATGAATGCAAAATGTGGAAACATGGACAAGGCTAGTGAATTGTTTGATACGATGCCGCAAAGAAATGTGATCTCATGTGAACAATCAACACGTGCATATACGGGAGGAAGGGATTGCTGCTACAAAATTGAACGCTCACTCCTCAATCACAGTTCTATGGTTTTACGAGATTAAACTAGGGCAATTAACCACCACATGTATATTTTTTGCAACATGAAATTAAAAACTAGGGCAATTTAAATCTACCTCCTGCGCAGGATTGCAAGCAATGCCACAAATGCCTTCGACGCGGGTTTGATGTTCTTGGGGGTTGAAGTCGCCACGGACGCCTACGCGGAATTGCAATGCACAAATGAATTCCCCTCTTTTTTTTTAAGTAATGGTCGTTATCGTCGGAATTACGACGAACTCGAGCACTTTTTTGAAAAAAAAGAAAAATCTCATTGATAATGCCTTCGTCGTCGAAACCAAATGGGAAATTGTTGTCAGAATGACGACGAATGCGGGCATTTTTTTAAAAAAAAATCAAATTTGGCCACAATATACCTTCTCCGTTGGAAACATCAGTCGGAAATCTAGTCCAAATGTATTAATGATGATTGTTCTAAAGTGGAGGATGATGAACTTGCTCAAAGCAAAGTTGTGCTTGTGGAGGACCAACCTCCTTCTCTTAACCCTACTCCTAATGCATCTCTTTCTATTCCTTCTAGTGATAGTGATGATGATAATAATAACTCTACTCCTCATGACTCTTCTTCCAGTGATGAATCCATTACTTCTAAAAGAAGACCTAAATGGTTTAAATCTTTAATTCAAAATAGTGAATACTTAGCTAGAATGGATAGACTTCAAGCTAGAAGAGTTAATTATTGTAATTATGCTTTAATGACTACTATTATGAATTCTAAAGATCCTAAAACCACATTGGCAAAAAGCAATGAAGGAAGAATATAATACTTTAATTTCTAACCAAACTTGGGATTTAGTTCCCTTGCCTCATGGTAAAAATATTGTTTCTTGCAAGTGGCTTTATAAAACTAAATTGAATGCTAATAGTCAAGTTAGTAAATTTAAAGCTAGATTAGTTGCTAGAGGTTTTTTTCAAATTGAAGGTTTAGATTATACTGAAACTTTTGCTCCTGTTGCTAAAATGCCTACAATTAAACTTGTGCTTTCTTTGGCTTCTAGAATGAATTGGCCTATTCACCAAATGGATGTTAAAAGTGCTTTTCTTAATGGTGATTTACATGAGGAAATTTATATGTCTCAGCCTCCTAGTTTTATTAAAGAAGGTAATGCACACTTAGTTTGTAAATTAAAAAAATCAATTTATGGATTAAAGCAATCTCCTAGGGAGTGGTATTCAAAGATTAATGCGTTCTTTCTTTCTCAAGGCTTTATTAGAAGTAAAAATGATCCTAACTTGTATATTAAACATAGTGAAGATGATATTATCATTATTATCTTATATGTAGATAATTTGATTCTTACTTCAAGTTCCAATACTTTGATTTCTGATATTAAGTTTCAACTTCATCAAAAATTTCAGATGATTGATTTAGGTCTTTTACATTATTTTTTAGGAATGCAAATTTGGCAAACCTCTAAAGGAATTTTCTTATCTCAAAGTAAATATGTTCAAGATCTCATAGATAAGTTTAACATGAATGATGCTCACCATGTTTCAATTCCTATTGAATTAGGCACTAAGTTAATGCTTGATATGCAAACTCCTCTTGTTGATCCTACTTTGTATAGACAATTAGTTGGAAGTTTGAATTATTTAACTCTTACTAGGCCGGATATTGTTTATAGTGTTGGTATGGTTTCAAGATTCATGTCTAAACCTCAACAAACACACTTTAAAGTTGCTAAAAGAATTTTAAGATATATTAAAGGAACTATTAATGTAGGTTTGTTTTATGATGCAAATTCTGATTTTACTTTAAACGGTTTTACTGATTCCGATCTAGGTGGAGATCCCAATGATGGGAAATCTACTTGTGGTTATTGTTTTTTTGTTGGTTCAGGGGCAATTTCTTGGAATAGTAAAAAGCAACAATCTACCTCTCTTGGATCCACTGAAGCTGAGTACAAAGGATGCACTAATGCTTCCAAAGAAGCCTTGTGGCTTAAAAGACTACTTGAAGATTTGGGTCTACCTCAACATGAACCAACTCCATTGTACTGTGGCAACCAAGGTGTCATTGCCTTGGCTAAAAATTCAGTTTTCCATACAAGGACAAAACACATTGCTCTCCAACACCACTTTATTAGAGAACAAATTGAAGATAAGCAAGTTTCACTCCTCTATTGCAAGGGGGAAGACCAACTTGCAGATATTTTGACCAAGCCACTTTGTAAAGAAAAGTTTCAATTTCATTGTAAAAATATTGGATTGCAACCCATTGAAGAGTTTGATGTAAACTCCCCAAGTAAAGCTTAAGGGGTGGTGTTAGAATATTTAATCTTTACTTGGCTTAGGTTTATTTGTATTTAGTTTAGGATATTCCTTTGGAATTCCTACATGTAATTTGTCCTCTAGTACATGTGTGAGGACAAGTCATTTCTTTTATTTTCCTTTATTAAAGAATATTAGATTTCCTCCATAAGAGGATGTGGACACGTGGCACACACATTTTATGAATGGTGGCATTCATAGATTTGGGAGTTACTTTGTAACTCCTCTCCTCATCTCTATTTAATAGATGTCTCATCTCTCATTTCTTCTTAATGACAATATTGTAAAGAGCTTCTTGCTCCCTCTCTCTCTCTCATTTTAGGCATTGCCTCATTCATAATAACACAAGGGGTTTTTCTTTGCTTTTCCCCTTTCAAAAGTTCTTGTGCCTCCTTCACATTTGGGTGATTGCTCCAAGGTTTCTGCATTTCTCTTGGTAACATTCACTTCATCAATAAACTTACTTGGATTTTATTTTTCTTTCCTTGCTCTTGTATTTTCTTTCATATATATATATATATATATATATATATATATATAATTAAATTCATGTTTTATTTGTTTTGTTTTCTTGTATAAATTGTGGTTGCGTAGGGGTTTCGCCCACACCGTGGGAGACCACGGCAGTGGGGAGCACCCACAGCATGGATGCACCCATGGCTATGGGTTCCCATAGTTGTGGGGAGCTCGACCCACAGACCATGGGTTCTCACGGCTGTGGGAAGCCCCACCCGAGTCCCTCCACGGCTGTGGGGCGCTACTCCACAGTATGTGGATATCACCTTTGTTGAAATTAGATGTATTCTTGTGAAATTAAATGTAATTAGATTCATCATATGGTTAAGTTTTGTTTAGGACTATTAAAATGTACACCTAATCATTTGAACTATGGTTTCCTTCTTGCAACATGCTGTTGACATAAACATGATAGCAAATGGTAATAGTGTGTATTGTTATCTTAAATGTTTGAATAAAGAGATGTTAGTTTTATTGTGCTAATAATAGGAATGAAATGAGCTATGATGGTTTTTAAATTGGGTTATTGAAATTAATAATGACTTGAATTAATTGTTGTTTAGACAAGATTATGTTCTCTTGGTATCTTAATTAAGATTGCATTCTTTTATGCTTGGCAATACGAGACCTTGTTATTGCTTGGACTCTTGTCCTTTATTATGGATTCATGGTCATGTTGTTTAAATATTTTTAGCTTCCAGAGGCTAGGTCGGAGATAGAGTTCTTTTGTGCATGTTCTCTTCGTCTTTGAATGTAATGAGTTTGGTGTCTTGCACAGATTCTTTGCTCCTTGTTGCTTTGAACCTTCTGGATTGTTATCATTTTCTAGCAAGTGAACTAAGCCTTGCTATGGTTGGAAACCTTGTCACCTCGAGGTTGGGTGTCTTGGCCTTATGATTTATCTTGGATTCCTAGGTGCAAGTCAAGGGGGAGTGGCTTTCATTGGGGGTCGGGACCCAAAGTGGTCGTCATCGTAACTCAATGAGAGTTTTGTAATCAAGTGAAAACCTAATTAATGAACTTGGGTGGGTAGTTAGTTCACATTGATAAAGATTAATTGTTGTCTCTTTTGCCCGCAAACACTCATATAGGTTTGGGGTAAGTAGAGAAGGTCTGGAATGGCGTCCACCAATCTTGTCCCTTCAAAAGGTCGGTGTGGTCCACTAGTGTTTGTATGGGGGTCGAGGGTCGGGAGAGGTCACCAGGTAATCCAATATGAGGGTCCAGACCTAGTGAAGACCTACTAGGGTAACTCATGACAACCTAGTGATGACACTCTTCCCTATTGCTACCTAGTGGTAAATTATGTTTTGTTATTCTATTTTGGATTGTTTGAGCCTTTGGAAGTTGGTGGTTTAACGTTTGAGACTACTATGATGTTACTGTTGTGAGCCTCGTGTATTTTGTCTTGTTGATTCTTTTGTGAGCCTCGTGTATTCTGTTTTGTGGAATCTCTGGTGAGTATAGCTTTGTTGATTCTTTTGTGAGTCATGTTGGTACCCTTGTATGTTTGCTTCCGCCTTGTGGATCTGGCTGATACCTCCTAGCACAGGGGATGGACCTTATGGTACCACATGGTTGGGTAGAGTGCTATTCGCACCCATTGGATTTTGGCTCTTTCTGCATCATGCTCATGGAGGCTCGTGAGAAGGTTGAAGACTTCTTTATGTATCATATTTATGTTTTCATCCCACCATGGGACTCTTGGAGATTGTATCATCTTGGATCCGTTGTAATGTATGTGATGATCTTATGTATATTCTCAAGCAATGTAATATGTATCATGTACCTATATTATTGAACAATGTTGTTATATGTACAGCCGTTCGTTGTTGGGTTTATTGGATGATGTTCAACCTTGAGTTCATCATTATGGGGGCCTTGAAGGCGGTAGCTAGTTGTTAAATGTGTATCATTATTCATCTTGATGTATGTAATTCTATGCATGTGTAATGTAATCTTTTTAAAAAAATAAAAATCGTGTTTCTATTGTTCTTTTTTATGTTTGTCCTTTGGGCCTCATAGTGGGGGCGTTACATCTAGGCTAAGACTCTTATTTCCACCATTTCACCTACAATGGTAGATTTTCACTTCTATGTGGATTTCATTTTCATCTTCATTTACTTGTACATTTGAGGAAGGATAAGAGAATGAAAATGCCATATTTTCTTGTTCAATAATTTAAAAAATGGTTAAGAAGGTTCAAAGAGGTAAATTTGGTAAATTAAAACATGATGGCTAGAACAAAATTATTGTGAACAAAGACCTCAACAGACATAATCCCGGTATGTTTGGAAACAATTTGTCATGAAATAGAGATAATTATGCCTACAATTGAGTGATAAATTGTTGTTGAAGAATCTTCAACCATTGAGTAGAGTATTGCTGCGAAAAGTGCCTACATCAAAGCAAGAGATCACTACCAAAATGATTGAACAGAGGATATGGGATTGAACAGAGGTTATGGGATTGAACAAGGGAAGTCCAAATGAAAGTAGAATAAAATAAAACTTCTACGAGATCAAAGCAACCAAAATCAAGAATTGGAATTTGGATGTTGGTCATCTCACCATCCACAAAGAAAATCTACGAGATTATGGCAGCAAGTACTCACTTTGTCATTTAAAGAAATTGAGTAGGTTGCCCTTGATTATGAGGAAGAGGTACAAGAGGAAGAGTGTAGCAACCTTAAAACTATTGAATGGTCTCTAATGAGAAAAAGAAATTTTAAGGTTGTTATGGAATCAAACAAAGGTCATGTATTAGAAGAAGAGCAAAAAAAAATTCAAAATAGCATTGATAGCTACAAAACAAGGATTTTATTGCAAGTACCAAAACAAAAAGTCAGTCCTTAAGATAAAAGTTAACAAGGAATGCAATTGCTACTAAAGATGTTTCTACTACTATTGCAAATAATATAACTATTGCTATAGAAGATGTCATTGATGAAGTTACTTTTGTGGCTATTACGGAAGACATACAAAATACATTAATGCATCACTCCAACATAGATGACAAATATACTTATCTCACTTTGAGAACAACCCAAATGTAAGGTCATTAAGCTCTTATCAAGGTTTATCCTCAATGTATGGATGAGAAAAAGAGATATCATTACAAACTAGAAAAAGAATGGGCTTCAACCATGAATAATGTGGTAAACAAGCAATTGAGAAGTTAAATACCACATACATGTCCGAAAGGATGAAACAATAGAATTGAAAAGGAAAAAGAACAACTTGACACTACCCTTAATATAACTTGCACTTTAGCCTTTAAATTATTCGCTTGTCAACAATTAGCAAGAATTTTATATTCTCTACCTTAAAGAGAAAAAATGCAAGGTTTAGTTAGAAATGATTTTACAACGGTAGCCATAGGACATGAGCTGCCCTAGGAATTTCTGTAATGCATTTCTGTCCACAACTCCAAAAGGAAAAAATATGATTTGTGAATTTTATATTCACAACTTAATTATAGACAATGACACACTTTGGAACCCAAACGCCTTTATGGGAGAGGTACAACTAAGAGCATGCATTTCCTTCCTAGAGAATGAAGAATAGAGCGATATGGAGAAGGCAAAGTATGTGTATGCTAAGAAACAAGTTAAAATTATGGTTAGAGGTGAGATTAAATATCCAAAAAGAGTACATGGCAACACAAATTTGCTCATGAGCAACAAATGGATTTTAAACAAAATGCACGTGGTGAGAAATGAATACCTACAAGAACTTAAGAAAGTACAAGTGATTCAAGTATGTTTAAGATCCCCCAAAGCAAGGTAAAAAAGAGTTGCCACCAAAGTTTAGGAAGCGGAAATGCATTGGTTTTTATAATTCTCAATCTGTTAGACCCCAGATCAAGCATTTTTCCAATTTCATCAAAGTTCATGGGATGGATTGGATAGACTACTTCAAATTCTTCCTTCTGGTTTATTTGAATGCTAATCCCTAATGTGCTTACTCTACCAGTAATTGATTAGAAGCTTGAAGAAGCAATTGTTAAGTCACTGAATCAATATCACAAAAAAAGGGAATATTGTGAAGATACAAACATCACATATAAAACAACTCTACAGCCTCACAGCCATGGTAGGCCAACCATTACCTTTAAAGCGTACAAGGAGTAAGATAGTAAATATAGAAGCTAAAAGGAGGAGAAGAAAATTTAGATTGCACGTAGTATCAATGGTGGGTATGATGAGCATCATAATTTATTTTCTTTAAAGATTAAAGCAATATTAATTATATTGTAGCAAACAACATTAGACATAAATAAAAATGTATCATGGAAACATGGGGAAAAAGGAGTGTGAGTTAAGGAAAAGAATATGCCACACTCCTTTTTCCCCGTGTTTCCATGATAAATTTCTATTTATGTCTAATGTTGTTTGCAACAACATAATTAATATTACTTTAATCTGTAAAGAAAACAGATAGATCGGTTATTGGTGAATCTAATCAAGTTACTCACCTTGCTATACTCTGCATTTCAATGACTGCTTTTGAATATGATGCAAAAAAATGTGTTTAAAAGAGCATAGAAATGAAAAAAAAAATGTATTTAGGGGCATAAAACATTTTACATGAGCACATGATGTGCATCAATAGCATTTTTTGGTATATCATGGACTTTGGTATATCATGGACTTCGTTAAGCACTAACCTGCAGACTCTATCAACCACTATGCCTATGGACTTCACTAATTGTCACCTAGCAGGCTAGCACACACTTTTTGTAGCCCTCATAAAGTGATTAGATGGTTATGGTTTGATGGCATGGATCCAACTAGACAGTTGGCACCATTTTCCATCTGAGTTGGCATAATATCATCGTTTAATCCATTTTTGGGCATATAAGTCGGATTGGAAACTGGATCTTCCATTGTCGTAAAAGAATATTTTATTTTAGCTTAACTTTCTCCCTAAGTTAAGGGGTTGATAAAAATCTTTTATCTTATTATGTACAGGGCTTTTGTTATTAATAAGACATTGTTGACATATAGGATATAACAATACTGTGAGATAATAATATAATTCTGCTTCTTAATACCTATATTAAAAGAATAAATCGATAATTTTCAATACCCTCCTTCCATTGAAATCTTTTGCAGCAATAGGAAGACTAGATACCTAACCAGGAAAAGATATTTCAAAAATTAATTGATGTGTGAAAAGCAGATTCAACCTGCATTATAGCAGAGATTGTTTCAATTTTTTGTATGGTTTACAATTGAATCTGTTGTGTGGTTTCTCTGCACCAAAGCCTTTCATACAGAAACACTCCCAAATCATACAGCTTTCTTGTCGATTGCAAGCATACATCACCAGTTGTACGTTTCTTTGCCACTGACCTTAACATGATATTCTTGAAAAGCACACAAACTAGGTTTTAACCACCAAGTTTTAGTGTTTTTAAAAAACAACACCCTTCTAAACTTTGCTTGCCATCCAACTGAAGCAATTAACGATTAAGAAGTAAGTGTACTGGAACTCACAGAGGATTTGTTAATCTAAGATGGATGAGCATTCGAATCCTAATGCAATTGCAACTTCAAATTGAAATTTGGGAAGAATAACTTTTGTTAAACTCAACAAAACATACGCATACATTTCAATACCCACATGTGATATTCTCGCTTTGTATAGGAAGGGAAAACAAAGCCCATATAAAACATGTGCAACTGAAGACCAGACCAGCTTAACTCGGTTGAAGGAGGGAGATCCGAGTTGACTTAACCTAAGTCATATTTTTGTCTGATCGAAGTTTGATTTTATACAAACTAATTCACTGTACCCATTGAATTGACAAATGCCTGAAAATTCTGTCTAAACCTGGTGAATTTGCCAACTGTTGATATTCATATAGCATGCCAGCTCATTCAAAAAATGCAAATTAAATTTCAGAAGCACCAGCTTCTCAATTATTTTCCTTTCTTGTTGGGCTTTGGGCAAGAAGAAGTTAGATCTGCAATGCAGTTATTACTGTTACACTCACTAAAATTGAATTGAACTCAACAAACTAACTATGTGTTTATGCTACAGCTTGTATCATAATTGAATGCAAATGAGTAGAGATCAACTTCTAAATGAAAGAACGGCAAACATGTGAAGTTTAAACTGGAAACAAATTCTGCAGAGTAAAAAATAATCGGTCACATGCATCGTGAAAATGTCAGACTCAACAAAGAAAGAGTAAACACACCCGTCTGCCAATCCTTGTCATCACTCTCCCACTGAATTGATGCTACTAAGGTTATCCATTACCGTTTCTCACCAAAGCATATTTTTCAAAAGGCTGATACTCAAGATTAAATTGGTGTCTTTATGCAAAGACGGGCTAAGAATATCTCTGGAGCAAAACCACAGACATACAAAGAATAATCTGCAATAAGTAATTTTGCACCTACCTTTCTGACACTGTGCATCATGATCAATGCATGACTGTACTGTAAGTGTGGGAACCATCATGGCACTATAGAACAGCAATGCTCTTGAAGTTGAGACATAATCAACAAATGATAAACACAAACCCTGTAAAATGCAAGCTAGCAGTTGTTCTGCAGCATAATTGCATGTTTAAATTGACTTGAGGAACTATTCTTGCATAATCTTTTTCATTTGAATAACAGATTTAAGTTTCCGTGCTTCAGCAGTGTAACAAGATTTCTTTAGATCATTTAAAACAGCCCGCTGAGCTGAAGCATAGAAAGTAATGTTATTTACTATGCAGTTGAGCAGAAGATTATAAGCATGAAGGACTCTTCCTGTGTTGCAAAGACCATGCAATAAGGAGGTATATGTAACACAGTCTTTCTCATGCATGTTATTGAATAGATCAATGGCACTATCCACTCTGCCAGCTTTACAAAAACCATCAATTAATACATTATAGGTTACAAGATTTGGGTCACAGCCCATCTTTATCATTGCATTAAAGTGCCTATAAGCTGCATCCATATCACCGCTTTTACAAAGCCAATTAATGATTATGGTGTTGGTGTAAATGTCACCAATCAAACCCTTTGACTCCATTTCATGTAGCAATTGAATGATTTTATTTTGTTCACCTGCTTTGAAAAAAGTGTTGATCATTGAATTATAAGTAACTAAGTCCACAGCAATACCAGAGTTCAACATCTTTTCCATACATGCATAAGCTTCTTTAAACTTACCCATTTTAGATAAACCACTGATTACAGTACAATATATAAACACATCATAAGCATAGCCATTGTTTTCCATCTCTGAATACATTACGAACGCCTGCTCAAACTCGCCTGATCTAAAGCAGCAATTCATGACTGTTGTATATGTAACAATGCTGTGTGCATAACCCATTTTCCTAACCTCCTTTAAAATAATCTGTGCATCGGCTACCATTCTAGCCTTGCAAAGTCCATCAATAAGTGTGTTGTAAGTGACAATATCTGGAGAAAATCCAAGTTGTCTCAATTTCCTAAACAATCTAAGAGCATCCATTGCATTGCCAACCTTGCAGAGTCCATTTAGTATAGTATTGTATGTTACGGTGCAGGGAACCAAATTTGCCTTTATCATCTCATCCACAAGCCTGTTTGCCTCTTCCTGCCTACCTGAATTGAAGAAGCCGTGTATCATGGAATTATAACTCCAACGATCTGCGGATATTCCCTTGTTCAGCATTTCTTCGAAAACTTTCAATGAATGGGATAGCATTGACTTTCTGTTGTAAGCAGATATCAAAATATTGTAACTAATGACATTTGGCTCACAACCAGTTTCCCTCATTCTACTCAAAATCAAATCAGATTCCTCTAACCTATCTGCCAGACAAAATCCAGTCATCAATGAATTGTATGTGACAGTATTTGGAACATGACCCCAAGCTATACTCTCTGATATAAGCATTTCTGCCACTTCAAGCTGCCCAGCTTTGCAGAGCGCATTGACACAGATATTTAGAAGTCGAATACTCTTACTATTTTTCTTCAACATGTCACTCAGAATGCGATAAGCCTTATTGTTCTGCTTTACCTTGCAAAGCTCTCGGACTAGTAAAGTGCAACATGTTGCACTGGGAACAAACGCTGGAATTTCCCTATATTCTACTAATGCTATAGCCTCTTCAACTTTTTCCTGATTCAAGAGCCCAATAAGTAGCAAATCGAGGAAAATACTATTAGGATTCAAGCCATCTTCGAGCATCTCGGAGCAAAATTTCGAAGCCTCGGTTAAAAAAATTCCTTGAACAAGAATAGCAAACAAGTCATCATATGCCTTTTGTGGAGGCCTTTTACAAGCAGCGTTTTTCATCCGTCTAAATTCATCTAAAGTCCTTTCCGGACATTTCAGAAATGCGGAGCATTTTACTGAAAGCAGAAAAGCAGTATCAGATGACTTAGGGTTTTCTACCATTTTATACAGTAGCTTTTCAAAATCATTAAATCTAATCAAAATTTTAACCATAATCTGATAAAGTTTTGTGCAATGTATTTTCCCACTCTGCTGTTCTGTCAACACAAAAAAACTCAATGCCATATCTACATCTTTCTGTAACGTATAGAGAACTTGCCTGATAAAAGGAGGAGAAAATGTAAACCCTAGCCCCTGCAAAGCTGCTTCTGTCTGCTGATCGAAAATTTTGCAATCCCGGAGAAGTTTGAGAACCTTTCGAACATTCGAGAAAGAGGGTATTCTTGAGCGTGCATTGGGGTCTTGAACCTGAGATGTTTCGCGTATTGAGACGGTAAAACACATTTTTTGTTGAGGAAAGAAGTAGTGAGCACTGCAATGCGAACGAACTTCCGTAAAATTTCTGGGGTCTAAAACAGCCATGTTGATAAGCGATCGAAGGAGACGTGCAGCCGATCGCATTGCTCGGAAATGAAAAAAGAGAAAACCTTCATAGCCATCTGAGGCCCAAGTTTAGCTTAAGCAGGTGTGTCACATTCTGCTGCTTAAGGGGGCTAAATTTTGTCAGCAGGAATGATAACAAAACAAGATGGTAGGGCAGGATAAAAAGCCTTATATATTCCCCGCACGAGATAAACTCCATGGAGTCAACCTTAGAGAAGGTAGCTAGCCTGACCAGAATTCTGCTAACTTTCTTGGCGTTGTAGAGGAAATTCATGTAGTCTCAATGATCTTATCGCATTGTAATGGTTGGATTTTCATGCTAACTTCTATTTAGTTTTGGATTTATTTTGAAAGTTTTTGTTTTGTTTTGTCTTTTTTGTTTTGTTTTGTTTTTTTTTTATAAATATTTTTTGGTTTAAGTCTATGAATCAAAAATTAGGATCATTCTTTAAGTTGAAGGTCTAATCAAGTATCAAATTAATTGAGTGTTGATGAGATATCAATCAAAAATCTAACTCAACTACCTAACAAAAACGACCAATGCTATTTTATGAACTTCGGTCTTTCTTTTTCTGTCAAAGAGTGTGCTAAGAAAATGTTGCGTGGAACTTCCTCCGTGCTAATATTGGTCTTGATAGTTTCCTCTACCAACATTGATGATTTCTCTTCATATGATGTCATGGGGAGAGTGTCAAACCTTCCATCCTAAGGCACCTAAGAGAGGTTTTCACCTTTGTATACGTCCTTTATTTTTCTTTTTTTATGGTCAGACAGTGCCACAATGTGGTTTTCACCATAAGACCCATGACTTGTTTTTATTTTTATACTTTTACGACTAGAAGGTTTGGCATCTTCTCCAAGATATGTTGCACTATCCAGTTCTATGATGTATCCTACTTTGTGGTCCCCAAGAGGAAGATCATATCTTATCCCAAGGCAGTCAATGAAGGTCTCGTCATTTTGGAATGTGTCTAGTTGTGGAGGCCCTTGTTGGTCCCAATCAATGAGTTATGGATGAATGAGGGGAAGGTCATCAGTGTTTTCAAAGTCAACTAGAGTGAGAGTAAAGACACAAGTCTTTGGGTATTTCAATGCAATCATCGGGGTCATCGCTAGAATTCTCCTCATCAGCCTCAATTGTAAATGAATCCAAATCAACATTACTAGAGGGACACTCAACAACGAGAGTCTTCACTCTTTGTGGTTTTGACCTAGAACCTTGAGATGTTGAGGTTTCAGAATCCCAAAATATTGTTATCCATGGTTCTCCACTATCTTTCTTTTCTTGAGATGTAGACTCTAATAAAGTTGTTTGACCAACTTTGAATTTTTTGTTAAACTATTCTTCTTCCATGGATTCACCTGGTTATTTGAATGTTTTGGTGAGTCCATAATCACTGGATGATTTATTTGAACCCCATTACCATTTGTTAGAGTTTGTGGAATAACATTTCTCTCATTGTTGGTCATTAATGGAGATAGAATCTGCGATTTGTAATGGTTCTTTAGAATTGTGAGTACCTAATCTGAAGGGTATGAAACCAAGTCCTTTAGAGCGCTTATTCTTGAATGTCAACTCTGGTTGCAATGGTTTAACAATTCATTACTTTTGTAACCTAAGACGACCTTTATCATATCCAAATTTTTGTAAGAACTTAAAGCCCTTGCTATACTTTTCACATGGTATTTTGATGTGATCTTGTGTAGATTCCTCTTCGGGTTCTTTATAAAGCATTTTGTAAAGATCATCTTCTTCCATCTCACCCTATTTTTTGAATATGGTGGGATCCCATTTTATAGTGATAGCGGATACTTTTTTAGAAGGATGTGGTCATCCATAATCTTCAGGAGAATCCATTATTTGTCTTAAATACATGGTTTGATTCAAAGTATACTCTCCCATGTCATTGTACTTGTATTTTCCTTTGAGCTCACCTTGTTTTGATGTAGAAGATTTTAATGATTCTAGGTCCACATATGTTGATGATGGAGTTGCTTCTCTATTAATTGGAATTATTATTTTTGATCTTGGTCGTAGGTTATTGCAATAAATGAATGGATTGGGATCACCTTTTATTGTCACTTCAACTCCACTGTAAGGAAATTTAATAGATTGATGATATGTTGATGGCACTGCTCTCATTTCATGTATCCATGGACATCCCAAGAGTATATTATATGTAAGATCTAGATCAAGGACTTGAAAAACCACATCCTTCGTGATTAGCCCAACTCTCGAAGGTAAGGTGATTGTTCCCTTGGATGAGCGTTCTTCATCATCATATGCTTTAATGGTGATCTTATTTTTTGAATTCACATTTTGTTCAGAGTATCCCAATTGTTTAATTGTATTAAATGTGTAAATGTTCATACCTACTCCTCCATCTATTAAGACTCGTTTGATGCGGATTTTATGGAGAAAGGATTCAATGCAGAGAGGTGCATTGTGTGGTTGGCATGCAGATACGTCATCGACTTCTGTGAATGTAAGGCAATGTGGACTAGAAAGGTATCCCACCATGGCTTGAAAATGGTCCACGTTCAAATTAGTGGGTACAGAGGTTTCTCTCAGTGCTTTGTCAAGAATAGCCTTATGTGAAGGAGATATATGCAAAAGCTCAAGGATGGAAATGAGGGCAGGTCTCTTCTCTAACTGATCTACAAGGTCATACTCATTTTGGGTAGATGATGAGGTTATGGTCTTGGGTGGAACACCTTGCAAGGTGACTTTACCTCGACGGATTGTGACATTACATTCAGAGGTTTCATCATTAGATGGTGAAGAGGATGGTCCAATGCCTTTCAAAACAACTTTACTCCTTTGGATGGAACTTTCAGGAGCTTTGTCCTTTATAATAATGGTAGAAACATGATTGGCCATTGAAATATGGTTAATGGTAGAATCATAATCATAGGACATCTTAGCATAATTAGCTTGATTATTTGCTTTGGGTTTTCCTTTATCATGTTTGGGGAATAGCTCCTTAAACATCGCATGTCCCTCATTGGAAGTGTGACCATCAACTTCTATGTCGCCTTTGTCAATAAGGTCTTGTATAATGTTCTTCAATCTATGACAACTACTAGTTGTATGCCCTTTTCTATTGTGATACTCACAATATTCATCATCATTCCACCATGCAGGTTTCAGTTTTGGTTCATATGGTGGATTGTCCGGTATTGTTATGAGCTTGTTTGCAACCAATTGCTTAAATGTTGTCTCAATTGGCTCTCCTAGTGGAGTGTATTTTCTTTGAGGCTTTGATGGCCTTTGAGTGTTCACTTGATTGTTCGAATTGGATGAACTTGCACTAGCGAAAGTCATTTTTGGTTTTACAACATTTGCATCTACTACCCCATCATTGACTGTGTTCTTGTTCTTGTTCCAAAAGCGGAGTTTATCTTTCCCATTTGATTTCTCCCTATTATCCTTGAATAGCTTAATGGTGCCTTGTTCAATAAGTACTTTCTCAACTGCCAATCCCTTTTCTATGAATTCCTTAAAGGTAGGCAAACAATATTTTCTTAGTTCATATCTAATATCCTTTTTGACATTTTGAGTAAACATTTCCACCAATTTTTTTTGTGGGATATCACAAGAGCATCAACTAGCAAGACCCCTCCATCGTTGTAAGAATGAAGCAAAGGACTCTCCATTTTTCTATTTGGTATTGCATAAAGTAGTCATTGACACATCTGTTTCAATATTGTATGAGAAGTGTTGTATGAAGTCTTATGCTAAATCACTCCATGACTTAAATTCCAGGTGGGAGTTGGGAGAACCATTCCATAGCTTGTCCACCTAAACTTTGTTGGAACAATCTCATCAGGTTTGTTTTCTCCTTAGCTACCTCAATACATGTTGTGAAAAATTCTCTTATATGTGCCTTAGGATCTCCCTTGCCTCTATACTTATCAAAATTTGGTGTCACAAAATGTGGAGGAAATGGAGGCATTGGAATACTTTTGTCAAATGGATAAGGACACATGTCTTTCATTTTATACTCTTGCTTTGGTGCATTCATGTTTGCCATTTGTTTATGCAAATCCTTGATTTGTTATTGCAAGTCATTCTTAGGTGGTGTATTTTCTCTTTGAATTAGTCCCATGCTTGAGCCATCAAGCGGAGGAGGAGGGATATAATGCATGTATGGATGGTATTGATCATAGATGTGATCATATGGAGGAGGAACATAGTTGTAGCTATCATATGGACCACGTGGTACGATATTATAATGAGGAGCACTAGGTCTAGGTCAATCATACATGTCATGACCATGAGGATAGGAGGTATCATAAGAATGATATTGGATATTGCTCCCAAATCTGACATGGGATCTCCTTGTGTCATGATTTTGAATGTTCCCTTGCGTGTAATTGTATGCATTGGTGTGATCTTGGGTGTTATCATGAGCATGTGTATTAGCATTTTTTCTCCATGGGAAAGGATGACTACGAGGTTGTTCATGAGAGTTCCTAGCAAAGTTGGTGTGAGTATGGGTGTTGGTAACTTCAGGTTTTTTAAATAAGGATGAGGGTGACTCAGGCATGAAACGTTCTCTCCTATTTCCACCATTATGTCCTCTAGGATTTGCATTTGTTTGATTCATTTGATTTGGATCCTCCTCTAGAATTTGTGACGTATCAAAATCATAAGGTATCTTTATTCCACTCTGTGTCATGACTTGAAAGAAGTATTGTCTATCTCTTCTTATGGTTTCCTAAACCAATCTATTGAGCCTTGGATCTATGATAGTTTCTTCAATGTCTGTGGAAGTGATAGATGCATTGTCATTTTCATTGTTATTTTTATTGTCATTGTTGATAATTATCATTGTCTAGAATATTATTGCGACTCTCAAATGGGTTGTAAAATTCATCTCCATCAAACTCATAGGTACTCATGTTGAGAGATCTTAGAGTTTCCTTGGCTTCTCTTATAGACCTTTGTGAATAGGTTTCAAACATGAACTAAACCTTGGCTTAAAATGAAAGATGGAAGACCAAGAAGAAATATGAGATGAAATGAATCTAGGGTTGTCTTGCAATGTCCAAAAATGTAAGTCCAAAATAGGTATGATCTAAAGTAAAGTGTGGCTTCCAAAGAGATGATAAATCTCTTGATGAGGTAAGTTGACCTTGACTAAAGAGGATCAAGTGGTACCCTAAGATGATAGATTCGATACGGGAACCACCTAATGATATGTTGTAACTTATGTTTGCAAGATATTATGAGGACCACAAAGCAACCTTTTGACTTTAGCTTGAAAGGTGTGTTTTTGCAAATGAGGGGAAGTGGTTGAAAATGTATGAGAATATTAAGGACTGATTGACTAAAGATGAAGCCCTAAAGGAACCTACCTTGGAAGCTCTTTTGATCTCAAAACTTAAGCATGTTTTCCTTGACAACTTTTTGCAAAATTTTCTTCTTTGAAACACAAACGTGTTACTGCTCTACATAGACGCAATTTCCTTACCACTGGTAATTGTTTTTTGCACAAACGCAACTCTAATCAACCCAAACGCAATTTTGACTATCACAGATGTGATTTTTGTTGTTTTTGACAATGTTCCCTCTTTGATACATAGACGCGTTACTGCTTTGCACAGACGCAGTTTTTTGACCTAGACGCAGTTTTAACTGTCACAGACGTGGTTCTGATAAAATTTTCAGAATGTGCATGATTGTTGAATGTGACCAAATCTTGATTTTGAATGTTCTATGGCAAGAAAACACAACAAAAAATGAAGACACAATGTTTGAAGGTGTTTTGTCCAAAATGTTGTGTGTATGTTTAAAAGATTTCCACTAGTATAACACAAATTGAAGACACTTAAAAACATGCACAACCTAGGCTAGAAAGAGAAACCATTCAGTGAGGGCCCCGCGACATAGAAATATCTCAAACAAGCAGACAACTAGAGATTCTAGTAGCACTGGCTCCCCCACCACGACACTCACTTCTTGGGCATACCAGATTCTCTTACCTCAAAAGACCAATGCTCAAATGAGGAATTCTTGTCTCAACATGAAAGGGTACATGAGGGGTATCTATGGGGTACGATCCGCACTCCCTTAATCATCAAATGTAGGGATTTTGGCCTCTAAAGCAAAAGGTTTTTAGTGGGGGAGCTTCTGCGCTTCTTGGTGTCTACCCATGCGAAAATGGCTCATTTAAGAACCCACTCCTAATTCACAAAGAGGATTTTTAATGCATCCAACACAATTGTGGATACTAGGGAGAACCGTCAGTGTAGATACACGTCACCAAGTCGTCACGACTTTCACCTAACATATTAATTTATATAACGAGCAGAAGAAAGTACTGCTTGGGTCATGCTCTTTCACTTGGCCTTATGGGCTACCCAGGAGACGAACCCTCCTACCTAAAAAGAAGATGGTAGTAATTGTCTTACACCCAAGGTCCAATGAAAAGCGAGGGGAGAGGATACTTTTGTTATCACCTCTAAGGTTATAAACATAAAGTGTGCAAAGCGCACCAAACACTTCAAACAAGTTCTTTAACCCCAAATGAAAAACATGTGACCCTAATTAGACTAGAAATCCAAAGACACACACCTAGATTACCCCCACAACAAATGATTAGTAGTTTTGATAAATTACCCCCACCTATAAGAAAACTTGTTAGGTTAATTTTAGAAATCCAAATCCAAATGTGAAAAAGGGGCCTTCGAAAATACATTTTTCTTCTCTTTCAAGACAATTGCACCACTTGTTAGTCCAAGCAAGGGGTTAAGCCAAAAAGCAGATCTATAAAACCCTAAAAAGCAAAATAAAAACTAAAAATAAAAAATGCGGTGATACCAGACTCAAACGTGGAAATCCAACTCAAATGCGACAAGAGAGAACACAAACATAGAAATAGGAGATCAGGACCTGTAAAACACAACAAAGGTAAAAATGCGAAAACAAAAAGCGAAAACGCAACTTCCAATCGCAGATGTGAAAACCTATAACACATATACGAAAAAAAAAAGCATAAACCTGCAAACTTAACAGAAAACACAAACATGAAAAGATCTGATGTAGACACGGTTTCTGAACGCAGACGCAGAAATAGGAGATCTAAACTTGCAAACTTAACAAAAAACATAAACGTGAAAAGATCTGACGTAGACATAGTTTTTTATTACAAACGCAAAAAGAAAAGTCGTAGATGTGCAATAATTCATAATTATTGTTGATCTGACTTGCAACTTAGTAAAAAAACAAATCTACCAACAAAATGTTACCAAATAAAAGGGACAATAGTCCCACCTGGGGCGTGCCAAAATGTATACAATGAAAAATGATGATGACAACTATTGTAAAAGCACAAAGAGCCAACCACAACAAACCTAGTCCAATAAAACATTCACCATACACCAATGAAGATATCTAAGAACGTGTAAATAAACAAATTAAACCATTATACCATTCACATGCCAAGTAGGGTTTGATCTCCATTGTCTCCTATCTCCATTGATCTTGTTTGATATATTTTCTCTCAAATTTTGTATGTGCACAAGAGCTCAACAAAGAATAGATTGTGGTTGTGAAGTTGCTCAATTGCAAGAAGGCTTGATTGCATAAAGTACTGATTAGATAGATGCATTAGGTGCTAGAAAGAGAGAAAGAATCCCCTTTTATAGAAGATGCTTTAGAAAATGGAGGGATAAGGTTAAGAGGTGAAAGAAATAAATGGCTGGCTAGGATTAAAGGGTAGGTAGAAGAAATAATAAAATATGAAGGGGGTAGGTAGAGGAAAATTAAAAGATAAATGACATGTGTCATGGAAGGGAAAAAACTAATGAATTAATTAAATAAATAAAGATTTATTTAATTAATAGAAGAAGTGGGACCAATTAAATAAATAAAATATTTATTTTATTTAGGGAAAGATAATTTAAATAAATAAAAATATTTATTTAAATGAGGAAAGGGCTAGAAGAGGCTAAATCAATTAATTAAATAAATGAGAATTTATATAATTAATAGAAGACTTGGGATAAAATAATTAAATAAATAAAAATATTTATTTAATTAAACAGGACAATTTTAGGTGTCCACACCAATTACAAAAAGTTTTTGAAATTTATTGTTCAAGTCATAATATTCATTGGTGGAATGGCCATGGATTTGATGATACTTGCAAAAAGAAGGATTGTCTTGATGTATCTTACAATTATTTCTTCATTTTTTCAAAGTTAAAGTAATTAAGTTGGCTTTAAGAAGCTCATACAAAATACTCTCTTGTTGTGATGAAAATTTGAGAATAGATGCATTAGACAATGGGGCGGGGGTTGTAATGTATTAAACAAGGGCATGTTGAAGGGCCAAAATGATGAATAGATGAAGAAGGGATATCTTTGTATGAAGATTCTCCTTTCTATCATCACTATTCATGTCCTCTTTGGTATGTTGGGAAGAAGGATCCTTATCATCTAAAGCTTCATCCTTGCTCAATGTTATGTTAGGAGATAGATCATGAATGAAATGCATAACATCATCTTACCTTAAAATATTTTGATGGTTAAGGTAAGCTCTAGGAGAATAAGAATGATCTAGAGAGATTGATATACCAATATTTTGACATTTCTCCCCTTGCACTAAAGCATCTTTATGAAAAGAGGATGGTGTCATGTTGCTCTTCAATGTTGTCTCTCCATTAGTATTATTGGCATAAGATACCCTAGGAGAGGTACAATAACTCATCAATGCTTTATATCTAGAGGGAAATTCATTGAAATGAAAAGTAGGTATGGTGCCACTAGGAAAGTAAGGTATAATGTCATCCTCTTGCACCAAATGATCTTCACATGTAAGAAAAAATTTGGGAGGAGGATTAAAACTATCTATCAATGCTTCCTCTCTAGGAGAAATGCCATGTATGGAAGGTGTTTTTGATGTCATCCTCTTCCTCTAGGATATCCTTATGAGAGAAGTACATTTTAGGAGAAAGATCAACATCATTCATCAAAACTTCATCTTTAGGAGTGAGGATTTTAAGAGAAGTGTTAATAATCTATTCTTGTATTTAAGCATCCTCATGGGTAAGAGGATCTTTAGGAGAGGGTAAATCATAGCTATAAATAAAAGAAAAACATGAACTATAATCATATGCACAAAAGGGAGCATAACGGATATCTTGAATCAAAATTGAAATTGAATTATCCAAGGAAGATAACAACTCCATATATCAAATAAATAACCAAAGCAATGTTCACTCAATTTATGCAATAAAATTATGACAAGTCATAACTGAAAACACCAAATAAAAAATATGCAAAAGTGTTGGATTCACCAAGAAGTAATGTGGGGAAATATGATTCACTAGCTTATATGGGAAACTAGGAAGCTTAGGCCTATTTATGCTTTAATTACTTTGAGTGGGAGAATGATCCACTTGGCCCAAGATGTTCTTAGGCATAAGCTGAATTTTTTTTTTTTTGGCAAAAGTGGCAAGCCACTAATATATTATATTTATTTTAAAAAATTGATTCAAGAGCTCCAAGAGGAAAGAATCAGTAAAGAAAACCTCCCTTCTCAGCTCAAATACAAAATACAAGATTAGGTAAAGGGCCTAATCAACTACTTATGAGTGCAATTACAAGCATCTTCCATATTGCACTTTGTACATTTGATATTAGATAAGATATCTAAAATGATGCCTATAAAACTAGAAATTACATATATGTCGATCCATAACCCATTATATTAATTTAGCATAAGAAGCTAAATTAACATATTACAATTTATAGCAACAAAAATTAATATTTTAAGTTTGCTATTTCTTGGAAAGGCATACTTGTCAAAGAAGAACTGTTGATGGTCCACAATTGATGGTCGACAAAAACCACGAAGAATAGGTGCCCAACAAGATGGAAATTTGAAATGGTGGCTCCACAAAATGTCTCACCTGCTGTAGTGTCCACCCTTGATTTGACTTATTTTGACTAGATTTGACTTTTATATTATGCTTGATAGACTAATCTAGACTATATTTTGATGATTGGATGATGATTACTCATGTGCTTCAGTGACTTATGATTGATGTTACACACTATTGGACATATTCTATTTTGATTATCTATATGAATGTTGGTACTATCATGATTGATCATGTGATTTGATGATATATGTACTCGATGTATTTTATATGCTCACTATGTGATGGATTATTGATAGATTAGATTTATCATGGTTTTGATGATGATTATGATTATGCTAACCCTACTTCATGATTACATATGATGAGATGTTCATGAAATGTTTATGAGATGTGTTTGACTATTGTTTGATTGTCTTCGTGATAGAGACGATTCCACATCACTCACTGCGAGAGGGACGTGTCGTTGCGCTTCTCTATCACTTGCTTGTTCTATATGTGTATATGTATATGTGGTATTGTCATTTTGTGGTTACAGGATTTTGCAGGTACTAGACATCGACTCCACCTGGATTCACAGGTCTAAGCGTGTCTTAAGTTCCAATGGCTTATGTGGTTCGGAGATGGCATGAGTTCCCCTCACATACTCTAGGTCTAAGTTGTTCATCGTGAGTAATCAACGTCTTGGCATAATTTTCTATGTTAGTTAGTGTAATGCCCGCCAAAATAACCTAAAGAAACTAAACAATAATATACAAATGGAGATAATTTTTTTCTTAATTAACATCTAATAACAACTAATACAACATATAATATCTCCATCTATTTACAGTCATTAACCAATTAACCAATATGAATATACATCATTGTTCATTTCATCAAATAACGCAAGCGAAAATAACACAACATCAATAATCTTTCTCTAGGGTACTTTAACATCATTACTTAATTCATTTCCACAATAACATACTACACACACGATAGGTATATTTCACCTTCATTAATGCATCATATTCTAATTCTTTAACCATGAGATATGCAACCTACAACATTACTTATTCCTCATGATATGCATAATTTCCTTTCTACCAATGCATCTATGTGAATCATTCCTATTTGCTAGATCCACTTAACATCTTCTAACATATTCACTTATTAATCTACGAATATTTCTCTTTCAAGATTATTTAACATTCTAAATAGCCTCTAAACATTCCATGGAATAATACAACTAATCCATAAAGTAATTCCATTCTATTCTAACTATAATCCACTTTATTTCCATGATTCATAAAATCACATCTCTACAATAGTACAAATACAAACATGCCTTAATTCCAGTTTCCAACTACAATTCATCTTACAAATATAAGTACATTAAATACATTATGAGCATAGCTCTTTCTACTAAAAGATTCCATCTACTATATACAAAAATATTACATTACATACATTTCATCTTATCTATTACATAAATCTGCTACAAGGTACATCCATAGTACATCATGAAGAAGAATCCACATCCACGCAAGAAAAATTCATGAGAAAATCCCAATGGCTAACAAGCACCAACCTCCCGACCATGTGGAACCAAAGGAACCGCCCCCCATGCTAGGAGATGACACAAGGTCCCAACACATACTCTAAACCTAAGCTGGCACCTATAACCAAGGAGACTAACCACACAAGGACTCTCCAGCAAGAAATCACCCATACAACAAGAATGAACTCCTAGAGGCGTAAAACTCATCAAGACATAAATGCATCCGATAAGTATAATCATAAATCATAAAGGGGAAACACATGTCGGAGTGGAGTGTCATCACATGCCATCCTCATAACATAATAATATAATAACACAAGGCACTATCATGATGGACATGTGGAGCCATCTCAACCTATGAGAGACAAAGGGAGATTAGCTTACCATCTTCACGGCCTTCTCATTCTTATCCTAAAACATCCTCCCTAGGACTAAGTCATGAGGCACAAATCAATTTATCATCTTATTAATTAATCTAACTACCTAACCCATCAATTATTATGTTATCACTTATTTACAAATCACGGAAAACTCCAATGTGCCCTAGTGGTCTAGACTTCATGCATCCTTACAAGGAACCTCATGCAAGCCTATCTCTCGTGACCCCGATCATCACAAGGAAGCCCACTCCTCCTAACATGGTCCAACAATAAATCACAAGAGGCTATACCAACATAATTACATGAAAATAATACTCAATGCAACCAACAACTTCCACACATACTCTTACAACATAAGCAAGGCTACAACAACATCAATATAAAAAAATGAGCCTCTTGGCTAGCAATAAACAAAGACATATCAAGCCATCAAATGTTGTCATAAAATAAAAGATAACATCACAGCAAGGCCTACTCACTTGCTAGTCCAAAACAACATAGTAATCATCTTAATCATCCATGGCCTATCCACATGGAAGAGAGTCTAAAATATCCACAATGGTGTAGAGGAGTAAATATATATAAAACCATCAAAATACATCAAAACTGTTAAAAGCCAAATTTGGAAATATATTAACAGACCTCAAATAAAGCCTCTGGTACAAAAATCAATTCGGGGAAATACCTCAAAAACAACCAAAACTAAGAAAATACAAAACACAGACAGGTTAGCACTTTTGCCCCATAGGACAACGTTTTTGCCAAAAAGAACAACGCTTATGCATTCCAGAATCGCGCATATGCATCCTAAAACAACACTTATGTTTCCAGATTCGTGCTTATGCTTTCTGTGACAACGCTTATGCTGCGCAGAGCAATGCAAATGTAATACAAAACAACACTTTCGCACATTAAGACAATGCTTTTGCACATTAAGACATCGCTTTTGCAGAAACAATGCTTTTGCACGAGACTTATAGAAAACTTAGAAAAATTTCGAGTAAAATAATAAAATCCAGACTTTACAAAAGGGCTCAAAAAACATATGAAAAGAGATGCTCAGAAACAAGGAATACTTGGGTATAAACACAATAAAATATCTCAAACTATAGATCAAGATTTAATCAAATATCTTCATGGCATAAAACAAACAGAACTTCTGCAAAACTCACAGAAAATCAAATGAAGACAGTCCCAAACAATCACAACCGAGGACTCACAAAAAGGGAAAACCAATCTACTCTAATACAAACAAGGATTAACCAAGATCTTCACAACAATTTTCACAGAACCGAGAAATGCCACACACAGGAAAACCAAATATATATCTTCCAACAATTATATAAAAACTCTCATAACATAAAGTTTCCCTCCCAAATATTAACCTTCAGCAATAATAAAACTATAGAGTAAAATAATATTTCAATCCAGACCCAAAACAATGCAGACACAATGCATACACAGAGAAGCCATCGAAAACACAAATGCAAAGTGAAGAACTCCAACCTGCAACTTGAAGTGATGGATTGAAGCTAAAGAAGAGCTCCCACAAGCCAAACCAAATCCAATCCAAGCTCCAGCCAAAACCAAGAGAGAGAAAATCCACAACCAAGGAAGAAAGCTTGTTGGAAAAATTTTCAGATAAGAACCAACCAACCCCAAAAACATCACGGGAATGAAAATAAAAAGCAACAATAATCCAAAACCCTAGCCTCAATCTCGACCAATCAAAATATTCCATTTTGGAGTATATTTTACCAACCCACCATATAATATAATTTATTCACCTATTTCGAATTTAACCAATGAGAGTGAAAGGTAGGTAAAGTAAATAAAATATACTTATCCAGCTAAGTGGGAATGTTTTGTTTTTATTTAATTTAATGTGTTCATACACCCCACTTAAGAATAAAAGTCAACTATTAAATAAACATAAGTTATAAATAAATAATACAAATGGGGATTAAAATCAAATAAACCAAAAGCTAATAAAATAAATTAAAGAACCAAATAAATGTAAGATATCAAATAAATATCAAACCATAGAAGGTCAAATAAATAATTAAATAATCAAATACCATTAAAGATTAAATCACAAATATTAAATAAATATTAAACAACAATAATGCTTATCAAATATTAAATAATCAGAAAATCAATAATGGTTAATTATCAAATAAATATAAATATCAAATAATTAAATATTTAAAACTTATAAATTAAATACATTAAAATAAACTTTACCAAATATAAAATTACACATCAAGAGCCACATAATTATTCTAACATAAACAAGTAAATCAACCAATATAAACTGAACTCACAATACCAAAAGACCAAGCTTACTAACAGACATGGCAAATTATGCCAAGATGCCGACTACTCACGATGAACAACTTAAACCTAGAGTATGTGAGGAGAACTCATTGCATCTCCAAACCACATAAGCTATTCGAACTAAAGACATGCTCAGACCTGTGAAGCCAGGTGGAGTCGATGTCTGGTACTTGCAAAAACCTGCAACCACAAAACAACAATACCACATATACATATACACATATAGACAAGCAAGTGACAGAGAATCCCGATGACACATCCCCCTTGCAATGAGTAATGTGGAATCGTCTCTATAACGAAAATAGTCAAACAATAGTCAAACACATCTCATAAACATCTCATCATATGTAATCATGAAGTAGGGTTAGCGTAATCATAATCATCATCAAAACCATGATAAATCTAATATATTAATAATCCATCACATAGTGAGCATATAAAATTCATCGAGTACATATATCATCAAATCACATGATCAATCATGATAGTACCAACATCCATATAGATAATCAAAATAGCATATGTCCAATAGTGTCTAACATCAATCATAAGTCACTAAAGCACATGAGTAATCATCATCCAAATCATCAAAATATAGTCTAGATAAGTCTATCAAGCATAATATAAAAGTCAACTCTAGTCGAAATAAGTCAAATCAAGGGTGGACACTATAGTTAGTAAGCTTGGTCTTTTGGTATTGTGAGTTCAGTTTATGTCGGTTGATTTACTTGTTTATGTTAGAGTAATTATGTGGCTCTTGATGTGTAGTTTTATATTGAGTAATGTTTATTTTAATGTATTTAATTCATAAGTTTTGAATATTTAATTATTTGATATTTATATTTATTTGATAATTAACGTTTATTGATTTATGATTATTTAATATTTGACAAGCCTTATTGCTGCTTAATATTTATTTAATATTTGTGATTTAATCTTTAATGGTATTTGATTATTTATTTGACTTTATATGGTTTGATATTTATTTGATATCTTACATTTATTTGGTTCTTTAATTTATTTTATTAGCTTTTGTTTATTTGATTTTAATCCCCATTTGGATTAATTATTTACAGCTTATATTTATTTAATAGTTTGACTTTTATTCGTAAGTGGGGTGTATGAATACATTAAAATTAAATAAAGAAATAAAACAATCCCACTTAGCTGGATAAGTATATTTTATTTTACTTTACCTACCCTTCACTTTCATTGGTTAAATTCAAAATGGGTAAATAAATTATATTATATGGTGGGTTGGTAAACTATACTCCAAAATGGAATATTTTGATTGATCGAGATTGAGGCTAGGGTTTTGGATTATTGTTGCTTTTTATTTTCATTCTCGTGAGGTTTTTTGGGTTGGTTGGCTCTTCTCTAGAAATTTCTCCAATAGGCTTTCTTCCTTGGTTCTGGTTTTCTTCTCTCTTGGTTTTGGCTAGAGTTTGGATTGGATTTGGTTTGGCTTGTGGGAGCTCTTCTTCAGCTTCATTCCATTACTTCAGGTTGCAGGTTGGAGTCCTCTCACTTTGCATTTTGTTTTCAGTGGCTTCTCTGTGTATGCATTGTGTCTGCAATGTTTTAGGTCTAGGTTGAAGTATTATTTATTCTATAGTTTTTAATATTGTTGAAGGTTAATATTTGAGGAGGAAACTTTATATTATTTGGGTTTTGTATAGATGCTGGAAAATATGTATTTGGTATTTCCTATGTATGTCATTCCTGGTTCTATGAAAACTCTTGTGAAGACATTTGATTTAATCTTGGTTTTTACTCTGGGTTGATTTATTTCATTTATACCTATGTATTCCTTGTTTTTGGGCGTCTATTTTCATGTTTTCAAGCCCTTTGATGAAGTCTGGATTTTAATATTTTACCCGAAATTTTTTTGAGTATTTTCATCAAATTTATGCATATGCGTTGTTTTAACATATGCGCGAACCTGTTGAACATACGTGCGAACCTGTTGAGCATATGTGCGAACCTGTTGAACATATGCGCAAACTTGTGAACATATGCGCTAACCTGATTTATTTTTTGTCGTAAGTTTCTGAGTATTTCATCAAATTTAGGCATATGCGTTTTTTAACATATGCGCGAACCTGATGAACATATGTGCGGACCTGTTGAACATATGTGCGAACCTATTGAACATATGCGCGAACCTATTGACAGATGCGCTAACCTGTTGAACATAAGAGCTAACTTGTTGAAAAAAAGAGCTAACATGTTGAACAAAAGCGCGAACCTGTTGAACAAATGCGCGAATCTGTCTAATTTACGTGTTTTTCACAGTTTTGCTTATTTTAATCATTTTTTCCAAATTGATTTTTGTACTAGAGGCTTAATTTGAGGTTTGTTAATATTTTCTAGATTCGTCTTTTATCATTTTGATGTACTTTGATGGTTTTACGTGTATTTACTTCTCTACACCATTGTGGATATTTTAGACTCTCTTCCATGTGGATAGGCCATGGATGATTGAGATGATTACTATGTTGTTTTGGACCACAAGTGAGTAGGCCTTGTTGTGATGTTATCTTTTATTTGATGTCTTGATATGTCTTTTTCTATTGCTAGCCAAGAGACTCATTTTGCTATATTGATGTTGTTGTAGCCTTGTTTATGTTGTAAGAGTATGTGTGGAAGTTGTTGGTTACATTGAGTATTATTTTCATGTAATTATGTTGGTAGAGCCTCTTGTGATTTATTTTTGGGCCATGTTAGGAGGAGTGGGCTTCCTTGTGATGATCGGGGTCACGAGAGATAGGCTTGCATGAGGTTCCTTGTAAGGATGCATGAAGTCTAGACCACCAGGGTACATTGGAGTTTTTCATGATTTGTAAATAAGTGATAACATAATAATTGATGGGTTGGGTAGTTAGATTAATTAATAAGATGATAAATTGATTTGTGTCTTGTGACTTAGTCCTAGGGAGGATGTTTTAGGATAAGCATGAGAAGGTCGTGAAGACGGTAAACTAATCTCCCTTTGTCTCTCATAGGTTGAGATGGCTCCACATGTCCATCACGCTAGTGCCTTGTGTTATTATGTTATTATGTTATAATGATGACATGTGATGACACTCCACTCCTACATGTGTTTCCCCTTCATGATTTATGATTATGCTTATTAGATGCATTTATGTCTTGATGAATTTTACGCCTTTCGGAGTTCATTCTTTTTGTATGTGTGATTTCTTGCTTGAGAGTCCTTGTGTGGTTAGTCTCCTTGGTTATAGGTGTCAGCTTAGGTTTAGAGTATGTGTTGGGACCTTGTGCCATCTCCTAGCATAGGGGGTGGTTCCTTTGGTTCCACATGGTCGGGAGGTTGGTGCTTTTTAGCCATTGGGATGTTCTCTTGGACTCTTCTTGCGTGGATGTGGATTATTCTTCATAATGTACCATGGATGTACCTTGTAGCAGATTTATGTAATGGATAATATAAAATGCATGTAATGTAACATTCTTGTATACAGTAGATGGATTCTTGTAGTAGAAAGAGCTATGCTCATGATGTATTTAATGTACTCGTATTTGTAGATGAATTGTAGTTGAAAATTGGAATTTAGGCATATTATATTTGTACTATTGTAGAGATGTGATCTTATGAATCATGGAAAATAAGTGGATTATAGTTGGAATAGAATGGAATTGCATTATGGATTAGTTGTATTATTCCATGGAATGTTTAGAGGCTAGTTAGAATGTAAAATAATCTTGAAAGAGGAATATTTGTAGATTAATAAGTGAATATGTTAGAAGATGTTATTTGGATCTAGTAAATAGGAATGATTCACATAGATGCATTGGTAGAAAGGAAATTATGCATATCATGAGGAATAAGTAATGTTGTAGGTTGCATGTCTCATGGTTAGGGAATTAGAATATGATGCATTAATGAAGGTGAAATATACATATCGTGTGTGTAGTATGTTATTGTGGAAATGAATTAAGTAATTATGTTAAAGTACCCTAGAGAAAGATTATTAATGTTGTGTTATTTGATGAAATGAGCAATGATGTATGTTCATATTAGTTAATTGGTTAATGAATGTAAATACATGGAGATGTTATATGTTGCATTAGTTGTTTTTTATTAAGGAAAAAGTAGGTTTTGAAGGGGCCCCGAAACCCTTTACAAGCATAACTTAAACAACAAAGCTACGAGAAACAGAAAAGAACAGAATCCACAAAAAACTAGCGGAAAACCGAAGAAAACCCCAAAAAGCCCCATAAAGCCAACAGGCCTTCCACCATTCAGATTTTTTCCAGGGCTTTAGCCAGGGTGTTGCTGATTTCATACAACTCTTTGATGTTGTCTTTGAAGTTAGGGGGATCCTTTGCTGAAGCAGCCACAACTTTCTTGATACTGGCCCTGGTTCTCTTCGCAGTTTGCCCACCGGAGTAGCATCACCGCTTCCAGTCTGGATGGTCTCTTTCTCTAGGTCAAGATCCATGACCGGTTTAGGAGTGCAAGTATGATCAACGACCTTGGCAATGTCCTCCAGGTTTTTAGTGACAATAGAGAGGATACTTGGGATAACTCCCATCAGATTTTTCATCGCTTCTTTTCCCTCTTCCAGTGATTTTACCTTATTCTCCATTTCCTACTTCCAATTAATCTGCTCTCTATTTTCATCCTCTCTCTTTTCATCTATTTTTATCCCTTTCTTATCTAGGTTTTTCAGGGTCTCATAGGTCCATCTATCGAAATCCATTCTAGCCTCAAAGAGCTTCTTGAGGTTATCCAGGATAAGCCCTTTACTAGCACTTTCCTTGTCCTCGCTATCCCTATCCTCAGTTAGGTCCTTCTCAGAGTCTATGTTCATTTCCTTCTTAGAATTCACTCTGGTTTCCTCGTTATCCTTGGGTTCCGCTTCTTCCATCAGATGGTTGTTGTTCTTACCAGGGCATTCGCTGAGGGTAGGGCTTTCTTGACCAGGCTCATTATCGCCACTTTCTTCCTCGTTACCTAGCTCCTCGTCTTTCCAGCTGTCTTCACTGTTGGAGTCATCCATCTCCATTCCGCTGCTTTCCTTAACAATGTCCTTTGTTTCCAACCCAGGAACGTTTTTCCTTTTTTTGCTGAGTGTACAGTACTTTGCTGATCAGTCACCACATTTCAACAATCTCCCACTTGGAGACTAATCAGGCTCCACACCGAACAATCTCCCACTTGGAGACTGATACTACACGACACCACTGTACATGCAGCATCCGCTGGATAAAACACTAGGACTCAACTGGTATAAATTCCACAATTATCAATCAAGAAGACCAACATAAACTGATAAAGAAATCAGCTTCTCCTGTGGAACTACCTTCGTGAACATATCGACAAGATTCTCACTTGTGTGAATCTTCTCAAGCCATAACTGACCCTCCTCCAAAACAGTCCAGATGAAGTGGTACCTAAGCTGAATGTGCTTTGTCCTTGAATGAAAAGCAGAGTTCTTCACAAGATGAATGGCACTTTGGCTATCAATATACAGTGGGCTATCCTCTTATGTCTGACCCAATTCCTCTAGAAAATATTGCAACCAAAGCATCTCCTTGCTGGCTTCTGTAGCAGCAACATACTCAGCTTCAGTGGTTGAAAGTGCAACAACCTTTTGCAGCCTAGAAATCCAACTGACTGCAGTTCCCCCTATAGTAAAAACATACCCTGTAGTACTCCTCTATGAATCAATATCACCCACCAGATCAGAGTCAACAAATCCACTCAGAGCAGCATTAGATTCTTTGAAACATAATGCCTTCGTAGTAGTTCCTTTCAAATACCAAAGAATCCATTTCACAACATTTCAATGTTCCATACCCAGATTACTCATAAACCTGCTCACAACTCCCACTGCATGTGCAATATCTGGCCTTGTGCATACCATTGCATACATCAGACTACCAACAACTAATGAATACGGGATGTTAGACATTTTATTAACCTCTTCTTGTGCCTTTGGGCACATCTCCTTAGTCAATTTGAAATGACTCGCCAAAGGTGTACTAACTGCTTTTGCATCCTGCATGTTAAATCTTTTCAACACCTTCTTTATATACTCACTTTGGGACAAATTCAAGGTTCTATTTTTTCTGTCCCGTGTAATCCTCATACTGAGAATTTTCTTAGCTGCACCCAAATCCTTCATAGAAAATTGTTAATTTAGTACTTTCAAATTGCATAAAATTCAGAAAATTAGATTTAGATTAATTAACTAATTAGTTTTCAGACTTTAGGCATAATAAAGGAAATGAAAAACTAAGGACAATACACAGTTACCCTGGGAAAACCTCCTAGGAGGAAAAACCCAGCCAAAGGATCCTCAGATCTGATTTATGATTAGAATTCAATAGGAAGTTATACACTTATCTTCTTTTACAGTCACCATGAGGGAGGAATAATTAGGTTATAGTCCTCCTTGTATGATTACAGCCCTTTTATTGGAGTCTTCAATTCAGTATGATGATCTGTTGTCTCTAAGAGAGTTCGCTGGCTTCAAGGTAAGATTTGTTGTTGTTAAATCAAGTTTGCACCCTCCTAATTTAATCTGCTACACCATGTGAGGTTCACTATTGGCTGGTTGCAATCTTCATGAAGTTCGCTGCCTCTATATAGAAGTTCGTTGCCTCTATGGAAGGAGTTCGCTGCCTCTATGAAGGAGTTCGTTGTCTCTATGAAAGGAGTTCGCTGCCTCTATGAAAGACTTTGATAAAGTTCGCTGTTCACCAAGGATGTTTTACTTGCATTAACTTGATTGATATAAATGAAAGGAAGGTGAAGCATTTATAGGAGACAATTAGATCCCTAATCATGTCGGCCTTCTTTAACCTTTAAACTATTTATTGCTTTCCATTAATTTGTTTTAATGGGGTCGGCCCTATCAAGGAGGCGTTTTATATTAGCTTGTGGCGAGCAACCTTAAGTGTCGAGCGTGATGGGCCTAGCCCTATATAAAGGGGGGCAGATTCCAATGTTGCCTAAGGCAATAGGAATCCGCTGGCCCTAATTACAACCAACACTCCCTCTTAATTAGGGAATAGAATCATAATCATAATCTTCCAGCTTGCACACAAGCATAGACTGGATCCACCTTGCATTTCTCACAGAGGGTGGAGAGGATCCTTTGCTTACCATCTTACATTGCCCGTAGAGGATGGACATAGGTTACAATACCATCTTACATTTCCCGCAAAGGATGCTTTTAAGTTTATACTTCTCCCTGAGAAGTTTACAATACCACCTTACATTGCCCGCAGAGGGTGGTTAACATTTACAATACCATCTTACATTGCCTGCAAAGGATGGTTAATAATCACACTTCTCCCTGAGAAGTTTACAATACCACCTTACATTGCCCGCAGAGGGTGGTTAACATTTACAACACCATCTTACATTGCCCGCAGAGGATGGTTTATGCTTCTCCCTGAGAAGTTTACATTACCACCTTACATTTCCCGCAGAGGGTGGATTTATACAATACAAGGTATCACTACACTAGAGACTCCCTCTCAATTGGAGATTCATTTTCCACAATACCAAGTCTATCCCTGAAGTACACAAACTTCACTTTTGCTAGAGGCTTGGTAAGAATATCCACAACCTGCTCATCAGTGCTGACATACTTCAGTTGAATGGCACCTCTTTGTACCATGTCCCGAATATAATGAAAATGAGTTTCCACATGTTTTGACCTGTCATGAAACACTGGATTGTTAGACATTTTAATACAACTCTGGTTATCACAGTGAATGATTGTGGGATCCCATGGCTGACCAAACAGTCCAGCAAGAAGCTTACGAAGCCATACTGCTTCTCTGGAAGCTACACTTGCAGCAATATACTCAGCTTCAGTAGTGCTCAATGCCACTAAGGATTGTTTTCTGCAAGCCCAAGAGATCACTGCAGAACCCAAGCTAAAGCAAATACCAGAGGTACTTTTCCTGTCTTTGACGCTTCCAGCCCAGTCTGCATCAGAATAACCTTCCAAGGTTATTGGAGTGTTAAGTGGATACTTCAGCCCAAAACC
This sequence comes from Cryptomeria japonica, assembly GCF_030272615.1. NCBI lineage: Eukaryota > Viridiplantae > Streptophyta > Pinopsida > Cupressales > Cupressaceae > Cryptomeria > Cryptomeria japonica. The sequence goes on along the minus strand of NC_081406.1, from coordinate 545,320,199 downwards.
AATAGTGCCTTGCAAATATCTTAGGATATGCTTGGCAGCAATCAGGTGAACATGCTTGGGTAGGCTCATGAACTGACTGAGAGCATTCATAGTAAAACATATGTCTGGTCTAGTATTGACTAGGTACATCAGAGATCCAATCAACTGTCGGTACTCGGATGGATATGCAAAATCAGAGTTAGCTGCAGAAATACTCAACTTCTTTAAGTTAGATTCCATAGGAGTAGACATTGGCTTACAATCCATCATCCAAAATCTTTTCAGAATGTCAATAGTATACTTTTCTTGACTTAGAAAGATTTCATTAGATCTTTGCCATACTTCTAAACCTAGGAAATAATGCATTAGACCTAAATCTTTCATTTCAAATTCAGAAGCTAGATCTTTCTTGCATCCAATAATAAGTTCATTTTTACTAGTAAGAAATAAGTCATCCACATAAAGAACTAAAATCAACATTTCATCATTTGCAATTTTAAGATAAATGTTAGGGTCAGCATCATTTTTACGAAAGCCTAGACTTAACAGATATTTATCAATTCTTTCATACCAAGCATGAGGGGCTTGTTTAAGACCATAAAGAGCTTTCTTTAACTTGCACACATGGGTTAATTTATCCTGAATCTCATATCCCTCAGGTTGCTCAATATAGACTTCTTCCTCAATGACACCATTGAGAAAGGCAGTCTTAAAATCCATTTGATGTAGTTTCCAACCCTTCGAGGCAGCAATAGCAATCATTGTTCTAATGGAAGTATATCTAGCAACAGGAGCAAATGTTTCTTCATAGTCTATGCCTTCCTTTTGGGAAAAGCCACGCGCTACAAATCTAGCCTTATATTTTTCAATACTACCATTAGCATTATGTTTAATTTTAAATAACCATTTAGATGAAACAACAGATTTACCTTTGGGTCTAGGCACAAGGTCCCACACATCATTCTTGATGATTGACTGATATTCTTCATCCATAGCAAGCTTCCAGGCATGATGACTTAAGGCTTCTTCAACATTGCAAGGTTCAGTTTCAATGAGATTACACATTAAAGAAACGTAGTTGGAAAATACCTGAGGTCTCTTGGTTTCACGGAAGGTGCCACTTGGAGCAGCAAATCTCTCAGCTTCTTGAATGGTGTTTCTTACCCAGAGAGGCCTCTTTTTGGTAACGACAATGTCACTAGGAATATCAGTGGGATTCATGGGTTCTGGAGGATCCTCATGATTGTCTCGAGGTGGAGGTTCAACTTGCTCCCTCTGAATCTCAGGGTTAGTATCAACGTCTATATTTTGATTGTCATTAGATTCATCAATAACATAAGAACCTCTCGATTTCTTAAAAGCAATGTCTTCCTCAAATTTAACATCCCTACTTACCTCAACGTACCTTTGACCTGAGATGTAAATCCAGAATGCCTTGGAGGATTCACTGTATCCGACTAGCATGCCTTTCTTTTTGGAGGGTTCCAACTTTGATCGTTTTTCCTTGGGCACATGAACATAGACGGGACTTCCAAAGATTCTGAGGTGACTAATTCTGGTTTGGATCCTGTGAAGGCTTCTTCTGGGGTCATGTTCTTTAGAGCACGATGAGGACATCTGTTCTAGATGTATATTGCTGTTCTAGAAGCCTCAGCCCATAGGAAGGTCTGCAAGTCTTGATCGTGGATCATAGCCTTTGCAGCCTCCACAATGGTCCTATTCTTTCTTTCAACAACACCATTTTGTTGAGGATTGTATGGAACACAAAACTCTCTCTTAATTCCTGACTCAACACAAAAATCATGAAAGCTACCGGAGGTGTACTCACCTCCATTGTCAGATCTTAAACATTTGATTCTTTTACCAGAGAAGTTTTCAGTTAATGCTTTAAACTCCTTAAATTTACTTAAGACTTCATCAGATTCTTTAGATTTCAAGAAGTAGATCCAAGTTTTCCTAGAGAAATCATCTATGAAGATAACATAATAAAGGAATCCACTAGGAGATGCTACAAACATAGGACCACATAAATCAGAGTGAACAAGTTCTAGTTTATCTTTAGCTCTATTTTCACTTTTATGAAATGGACTTTTAACATTCTTACCAGTAGCACAACCTTTACAAGTGTTATTATGAATTTGAATGAGTTTAGGCATACCTTTAACTATCCTTTCAAGAGATGGAAGGGCTTGATAATGTAGATGTCCAAGTCTTCTATGCCATAACTCACAGAATTCCGGGACCTCATTAATGAGGGCTTGAATAGGGTTAGTAGAGAGCTTATAAAGACTATCATATCTATGACCAATTATACGAGCAGATTTGAAACTAGCTTTCTTAGACCAAGCAAGGACTTTTCCTTCAGAAAATGCAATTTGATAACCTTTATCTTCTAAGGTAGAAATGGAAATTAGATTTCTTTTAATTCCAGGAACAAATAGTATATCACTTAGATGTAATGAAATACCAGAATCTAAATTTAGAGAAGTAGAACCAGAACCTCTTACCAAATAACGAGCGTCATCACCAATTACCACGTAAAGGCTGGTATCCTTTTCTACAAGACCTGAAAGGTGGTCACAATAACCTGTGATGTGTCTAGAGGCACCACTGTCAATCAACCATGTATTGCTATCTAAGGGAATACTGCTAGATAGGGCCGAAATGAATAGGAAGTCATCATTGTGTTCAGAAACTTCATTTAGATTAGCTTCACTTTGGTTAGGGTTAAACTGGCATTCCTTAGCATAATGACCGAATTTGTCACATCTAAAGCATCGCACACGCGAAGTATCTCTTGGTTTCTTCCAAGGGTTTTGGGAACTAAAAGGTCTTGATTCCCTATTTCTTTTAGGATAAGGTTGCTTCCAATTACCCTTTATCTTGCATTGGGCAGCGAGCATGTGATGCTCATCTACATGAGGGCTCTTGGATTGGCCTCTAGTGAAGAGGCGAGACTCTTCTTGGATGCAGTCATTCTTAAGATGATCAAGGGAAGGTAGCTCAGATCGGCCACTTATGGTTTGGATAAATGATTCCCAAGAGAAGGGTAGGCCATTAAGAGCAATCATGACAAGGTCTTTGTCTTCCATAATATGCCCAATTAATCCTAGCTGATTCTTAAGTTCATAAATTCTCATGAAGTAGGAAATAATAGAGTCTTCTTTAGCCATTTTGATATTAAGTAGTTGTTGTCTTAACGTAATTGCCCTACTAAGATTGTTAACTTCATATGTACTTTGAAGATGGCTGAACATTTCCCTTGCAGAGGTGACGAGGTGATCTTTGACTGAATCAATGAGGATCTTCATGGCCTTGATAGCATCCTTTTTGAATTGTTTTAACTCAGCAGCATCTGATGGCACAATTAGCTCTTTTTCTTCTATGAATTGGAGGAGGTCTTCTTCCTCGAGAGCCAACTTGATTCGAACCTTCCATGCAATAAAATTTAGATTCCCATCAAGCCTATCTTCAACTTTCAGCCCCATTGACCTGATTTGCAAAAACTACAACAAACTGAAATAAAGGTGAACTGAATTTTAAATCTCAAGATTAATCTAACCAATTAGCTCTGATACCATGTTAATTTAGTACTTTCAGATTGCATAAAATTCAGAAAATTAGATTTAGATTAATCAACTAATTAGTTTTCAGACTTTAGGCATAATAAAGGAAATGAAAAACTAAGGATAATACACAGTTACCCTGGGAAAACCTCCTAGGAGGAAAAACCCAGCCAAAGGATCCTCAGATCTGATTTATGATTAGAATTCAATAGGAAGTTATAAACTTATCTGCTTTTACAGTCACCATGAGGGAGGAATAATTAGGTTATAGTCCTCCTTGTATGATTACAGCCCTTTTATTGGAGTCTTCAATTCAATATGATGATCTTCTGTCTCTAAGAGAGTTCGCTAGCTTCAAGGTAAGATCTGCTGCTGTTAAATCAAGTTCGCACCCTCCTAATTTAATCTGCTACACCATGTGAGGTTCACTATTGGTTGGTTGCAATCTTCATGAAGTTCGCTGCCTCTATATAGAAGTTCATTGCCTCTATGGAAGGAGTTCGCTGCCTCTATGAAAGGAGTTCGCTGCCTCTATGAAAGACTTTGATAAAGTTCGCTGTTCACCAAGGATGTTTTACTTGCATTAACTTGATTGATATAAATGAAAGGAAGGTGAAGCATTTATAGGAGACAATTAGATCCCTAATCATGTCGGCCTTCTTTAACCTTTAAACTATTTATTGCTTTCCATTAATTTGTTTTAATGGGGTCGGCCCTATCAAGGAGGCATTTTCTATTAGCTTATGGCGAGCAACCTTAAGTGCCAAGGGTGATGGGCCAAGCCCTATATAAAGGGGGGCGGATTCCAATGTTGCCTAAGGCAATAGGAATCAGCTGGCCCTAATTACAACCAACACAAATGATTTGGCTAATTTCTGTTTAAGATCATTTATATGTTGCATGTTAGACCCAACAACAAGCATGTCATCAACATAAAGCAATAGGATAATATAACTACCATTATCAAATCTCTTAAAATATACACAATTATCAGAATGACATCTATGATAACTGTGTTCAGCCATGAAACTATCAAATTTTAAATACCATTGTCGGGGTGCTTTCTTTAGGCCATATAGACTTTTCTTCAACCTACACACCAAGTTCTCCTTACCTTTGACCTCATATCCCTGTGGTTGCAACATGTAAATTTCCTCCTCCAAATCTCCATGGAGAAAAGTTGTTTTGACATCTAATTGTTCAAGATGTAAATCATCTGCAGCCACAAGACTAAGTACAGTTTTAATTGAAGTCATTTTTACAACTAGAGAAAATATTTCATCATAATCTATACCCTTTTTCTGTGCAAAACTTTTTACCACAAGTCTGGCCTTATATCTTTTCTGACCTCCTTCCTCCTCCTTTAGCCGATAAACCCATTTGTTAGGCAAGGCTCTTTTTTCTGCAGGTAAAGGGACTAAGTCCCATGTCTTATTTTTCATCGAGAAGTCCATCTCCTCTTTCATGCCTAGCTCCCACTGTTGTTTGGCATCTACCTACATTGCTTCTTCATATTCTTCTGGTTCACTAGAATCCATTAATAAAATAGAATACAAAGAAGGAGAAAATCTTTCAGGGGGTCTACTTGTCCTCATAGAACATCTAACACTTGCAAGAGTTTGTGGGACAATCTATTGTTGCTGAGCATCAAGTACCTGTGGCATTTCATTTTTAGGAATCTCATCCAACACCACATATTCTTGTTTGTCCTGTTCATGCTTCTTTTCCTGCATCTGTTCTTTATACATAACCTTCTCATTGAATATAACATCTCTACTTCTAATTATTTTCTTATTTTCAAAATCCCATAACCGATAGTCATATTCATCTATCCCATATCCAATGAAGGTACATTTATGAGATTTAGCATCAAACTTGGTTCTGTTTTCTTTATCAACATGGACAAAAGCTTCGCAACCAAAAGTTTTTAGAAAAGAATAATTTACCTTTTTACCAGTCCATGCCTCCTTTGGAATACCACCATCCAAAGGGGTTGAAGGTCCTCTATTTATCAAATAGACAACAATATGTACAACATCTGCCCAAAAATGTAATGGCAATCCAGCATGCAATCTCATGCTCCTCGCGCGTTCCATGATAGTCCTATTCATTCTCTCTGACACACCATTTTCCTATGGAGTTCCTGGAACTGTCTTCTGCTTTCGAATCCCATTTAAGGAGCAGTAATCTTCAAATGCTTTGCTGCAATACTCACCTCCATTATCCAATCTCAGACATTTCAACTTTTTTCCTGTCTCATTCTCAACCAAAGCTTTCCATTTCTTAAAAGTTTCAAAAACATCTGATTTTTGTTTTAGGAAATATACCCATGTTTTTCTGGTTGAGTCATCAATAAAAATAACATAATAACAAGAGCCACCGAGAGATGATACCTGAGCCGATCCCCATACATCTGAATGTACAAGCTCTAACTTCTCACTCTTCTTCTCTTTCCCAACCTTGAGAAATCTGACTCTTTTTTGTTTACCATAAATACAGTTTTCACACAACTCTAAATCAATCTTCTTTAGTCCTGGCAATAGATTTTTTGAGTGAAGGGTTTTCATCCCTTTCTCACTCATGTGCCCAAGCCTATGGTGCCACATTATCGAATCTGTTCTTGTAACATTTATTGTTGTTGTCCCTGCAGTAACTTTACCTGTAGCAGCTAGGGTAGAGTAAGTGTTACCTGTACACAGATATAATGTGCCTACCTTCTCACCTTTAGCTATTACTAATGATCCTTTAGCGACCTTCCACATACTGTCTAAGAGGGTAACTATGCAACCTTCACTACCGAGGTGCCCTGCAGAAATTAAATTTCTTCTTAAATTAGGAACATGTCTTACCTCCTGCAAAAACCAATCATTTCCATTCTGCAACTTGATCTTTATCTTTCATTTTCCAACAATTTGACAAGGCTCATCATCACCCAAATATACCTGTCCAAAATCACCTTGAACATAATCTAGAAAATATTTTCTATGGGGTGTAGCATGAAATGAAGCCCCAGAATCTATTACCCAGGAATCATTAACATTATCCAAACATAAGATTAAAGCATCTTGTAAAGTATTATTTGCAATATTAGCTTCCTTACTGTCATTTTCATTTTTGTCTCCTTCTTTGTTTTTCCGAGACCAACAGTATTTATTTAGATGACCAGGCTTTCCGCAGTACCAACAATTTTTCTTTCCTCTAGATTGAGAGCGTCCTTTCTTTGACTTCCCTCGTGACTTCTCATTCCTAGGGCCTTTTCCTCTTTCCTTTGATCTTCCTCTATTCTCCACATTCAAAACACTACCCAATGATGTTGGAGTCTCACCTGTGCTTTTCCTTCGCATTTCCTCGCTTAGGATAACACCAACAATATCATCAAATACCAAAGTATTTTTACCAGATACATAGTTACTTACAGCCATAACCAAGCTATTCTAGCTTTCTGGCAAAGAACATAAAATCAAGAGAGCCCTAACCTCTTCTGCAAAAGTAATTTTTACTGAAGACAATTGACTAGTAATTGTATTAAATTCATTTAAGTGTTCCGCTACAGATCCTCCCTCACTCATTTTCAAATTAAACAGACGCTTCATAAGAAATACCTTATTCGAAGCCGAGGGTTTCTCATACAACTTAGCCAATGTCGCCATCAAATCTACAGTCATTTTTGCTTCTGTTATATTGAATGCTACAGACGGTGCAAGGCACAATCGAATGGATCCTAGTGCTTTTCTATCTAAAATGTCCCACTCTTCATCTGACATTGTGGTCGCTTTCTTTGCCTTTCCTTCTAATGGCCGCCACAAATCCTTTTGATACAGGTAATCCTCCATCTGCATTTTCCATAACTGATAATTCTAGCAGTTAAACTTTTCGGCCTTGAATTTGGAATCCTCCATTGCTCCCACTCAAATCTGAAAGTCCTGCCAATTTACAGAAAAACCTCACTCTGATACCAATTGTTAGGGTTTCAAGTAGATCCGAAGCAAATATGAACTAACAATTATATGCAGATTTAAATACAAAAGATAAAGAAATAAAACAGGACACGAATAACATAAAGATTTAATGTGGTTCACCCAGAATGGGTTACGTCCACCATACACAGTTGTTCAATCTTTCTTATTATCCAGCAAAAATAATACATCAACCTTACAATGTCTTAAGCATCCTAGCCACTTATAACATGCGTTTTTAGGGCAACAAACAAAGTCGACCTTTTTAGGGTTTTATTACAATATCGGTTTTCATCAACAAAAAACGGTGAGGATACGTGTTGAGTGTACAATACTTTACTGATCAGTCGCCACATTTCAACATAACCTTCTTTCGCGATGTTGCTCGAGTTTTTGAACTGAGTAACCCACAATGTGTGCAACAATTTATTAGAGATAATAGAAGATCTGCCATAGCGCCAAGTAATGATGGCCTTTCCAGCAAGGCATAAATGATGTTTTTTACTTGTCATGATTAAATTGTCCTTCTCTCCCCGTATAACAGTCATTTCTAATGAACTCTTTGATATTTAAATTGAGATCCTCCTCGTGCCAAATCATTTGGGAGTTAGAGTTAACTCCAGTATTCGCTAAGCAATCCGCAACGCTGTTTTGCTCTCCGAAGGCATGTTGAATAATAATTTCTTTGAAACTGGCAATGATCTCCCTAGCTTTCATGATGATATTTTCAATAGAAGAGGAAGGATCCAATTCCCCCTTTAAGCACTTTATAATATTGAGTGAATCTCCCTCAAGCCATATTTTATCATAATTTACATTTTTTGCTATAATTAAGGTATTCAAGGCTGCAGAGGCTTCAACAAAATGGCTAGTTTGATTTCCCAGAGGACCAGCCACCACCTTAAGACAACTTCTAGCAAAATTCCTGACAATGCCCCCATATCCAGCTTTACCCGGATTCCCTTTAGAGGCCCCATCAAAGTTAGCCTTAATCCATCCCTACGGGGGAAAACACCAGACTAGACCTTCTCTTCCAGTCTCCTTGCTAGTAGTAGTGATAGAAAGTTTACACCTGTCTTTAAAATCATCTTTAGTAGCAGGTCCCTGATCAGTGCAGTAGAGGCATTCAAAAATACTCGTAAAGATTTTATCTGCAACCACTTCAGGAATAGCCCTTTTATCCCTAAAAATAATGTTGTTGTGCTCTTTCCAGATATTCTAGATAACAATCGGCAGAGTAAGTTTTGAAGTCTCCACAATTTTAGGATTAGAATTAGGGCAATGCCATTGAAGCCAGGTGTCACCAAAAGAGTTCGAGAAGACCCAGCTCAGGTTCCACCTGGTAAGGATGATTTTCCAAATATCCTAGCTAAAAGTGCATTAATTGAGAATATGGCAAGTTGTCTCTTCTTCCCTGCAGCAAAGAGAACATCTATTAGGAAAAATAATACCTCTTTTATGAAGATTGTCCAGGGTTAATACTTTATTTTGGATGAAAATCCAGAAGAAGATATTGAACGTAGAAACTAACTTCTTGTTCCAGACTTTAGCCCAGATGGGAATTTCTTCCATCGGGACATTGTGAATAGCCACAACAGAGGAAACAGAGTATTTCCCATCCAGAGTTTCCCTCCATATCAATCTGTCATCTTTGTTGTCTCTAGGGATTTTAGCAAAGAGAGCAATTTGAAGGAACTTGAGTCCCAGACACTGCTGGCTAAAATCAATCCAATTCCCATTTCTCCAATAATCTCTTACCATTTCTCCATACCTGCTTTTGAATCGGTGTTTCCAATCTTTAAGGATTGAGATTTCCTCCAGAGGTTTATCCAGGATCCATCTATCTTCCCAAAATCTTATTCTCCTCCCATCTCCAAGGTTCCAAGTTCTGATTGCACAACATTCCATATGGCGGATCCTTCAACATTAAAAGAGTTGTCTAAGAATTCTTCCTCAAAAGGTTGCATATAGAGATATTTGTTTTTCTAGATAGAGTTCCATTCTCTTTCCTCCCCTTTGAATCTCCATATTTCTTTGGCTAATAAAGCTTTATTCATAGAACCAATGTTCCTTAAGCCCAGCCCACCTGAGGCCTTAGGGGAACAAATTTTATTCCAGGCAATAAGGGGAATTTTGTTTTTAACTTCCACTCCCAACCAAAGGAACTTTTTTGGGATTTTTTCAATGGCTTCTGCAAACTTTGAGGGGATTTTGAACAAGCTAAGCGCATACACATAAAGATTTTGGAGAGTGGCTTTGAGCAGAGTGACTTTACCTGCTTGACAACTCCTTTCCAGCCAGCAAGTTTCAAGTTAATTCTATTAATTAGCTTGTTCCAGAAGGAATCCTCATGCTTGAGACATAGAGGAAGCCCCAAATAGGTAGAGGGAAACTCAGAGATGTTGCAGCCAAGAATCTTGCCAATCCTTATTTGCCTTTGGACCAGGGTATTGATGAAAAACATAGAGCTTTTATCCCAGTTGATGTTTTGGCCAGAGGCAGATTCATAGGTATTCAAAATAATCTTCATATTTTTAGCTTCCAAGATGGTGGCTTCCCCCATGGTGATAGAGTCATCAACGAAATGTTCATGAGAGCAGACAACATTGGATGAAGAAGGTTTCAGACCCTTAAGATTGCCATCTTCCACATTTTTAAGGATGAATCTACCCAGGCATTCAGCAAGAATGGTGAACAGGATGGGGGATATGGGGTCCCCCTGTCTGAGACCTCTAGAGCTTTTGAAGAAACTGGACTGGGAGCCATTGACAATAACAACAGAGGAGGAAGTTTCCATGAGTTGAAAGCAGAACTGAATAACTTTGTCACCAAAACCAAACGCTTTCATGATCCTAAGGAGAAACTGCCAGTTCACTCTATCAAAAACTTTAGCCATGTCTGACTTTAGGAAGAATCCCTGGTTATTCGCCATTTTTAGGGAGTGGATATTTTCATGAACGGAAATAATGGAGTCCAAAGTCTGTCTTCCGGGGACAAAGCCATTTTGCTGGACAAATATAATCCTTGGAAGAATTTCCAATAACCTGGAAGTCAGAACCTTAGATAAGATCTTGTAGACAGAGTTACACAAGCTGATGGGTCTAAACTTGTTAAGAGAATCAGCTCTAGGGATCTTTAGGATTAGGACAATAAAGGTGGCATTCAGTTCCTTTAGGAGTCTTCTAGAGCCAAAGAATTCCTTAACACCATTACATATGTCAGCCTCCACTATGTGCCAAAAATTTTGGAAGAAAAACATGGGGAAGTCGTCCGGACCAGGGGATTTATCACCCTGAAAGGAGAACACCGCCTTTCTGATTTCCAGATTAGAGGGAATACAGGATAAAAGGTGGTTGTCAGCTTCCGACAGGATAGGAGGGATAACTTGTAAAAGGGTGTTTTGCTTGCTGAAGTCCAGGATATCCACATCACCTAGCAGGGTATTGAAATGCTCGAGATCTTCCTTCCTAATGTCACAGTCCTCTGTTAAGATGCCTTTATTGCAATTTAGTCTAGATATTTTGTTGGCTGCCCTATGCTTAAGAGCAATTAAGTGAAAGAAGCGGGTATTTTTATCACCTTCCTTCAAAAACAAGGCTCTGGATCTTTGTCTCCAGAAAATCTCTTCATTAGAAATGATGGAGTAGTATTTAGATAAAAGATCATTTTCAGCCATCCTAAGATCTTCGGTCAACCCCACCTCTTGGATTCTATCCTGAACATACATTATTCCATCTTTGACTTGAATTTTGTTCTTGAATATGTCCCCAAAAAACTCTTTGTTCCGGGTTTTAATTTTGGCTTTTATGATGTTGAGCTTTTTGGCAATTCTAAAAAGAGCCTTACCCTCCACTTCAAAATTCCACCATTCAGCAATGCAAGCTTCCAGAGAAGGATGGGAGAGCCAAACTTTTTCAAATCTGAAAGGGAAGTTTCTCTTTGCCGAAAAAGAGTTGGCAGTAAAGGAGATGGGGTAATGGTCTGAAACAATTTTGATAATAGAGGCAAGGGAACAACTATACTTAGAAAGCCAGTCAGGAGAAATTAAAGATCTATCAAGATTGACTTGAATCAGATCAGCTCCGGTTCTTCTATTGGTCCAGGTGAAATTGATGCCCTGGAGATCCACATCAATGAGAGCTTGGTCATTAATGAAGTCCATGAGGTCTTGTTTCCCATCAAGTTGTAGAGGGATACCTCCCATATTCTCTTCATCTTTGAGCGGGGTATTGAAGTCTCCCATAATAATCCAGCTTTGATCAGCAACTGGAGTCTGTCAACTGCAAGGCTTTTCCATTAGATATTAATTTATTTTATTTTATTTATCTCCATTTGCACATTATTGTTTAGTTTCTTTAGGGTATTTTGGCGAGCATTACACCTGCCTTGTAGTGTCAAAGGTAATCAGGCAGTGACCTCGAATGTACTTGTCAAAGGAGATAGTAGAGGCTGAAGATTTGGAGAGACTCGAGCTCTTTCCCGTGCGGATTACAAAAACCTCCAGAATTTTGTTTGACATACATGTTTACCTTCAATCATGTGAAAAATGCAAAAAACACTCCCCCACAAAACTATTTGGCCTTCATTCTTCCATTGACCGTGGGATAACTAAGATTTCCCCTTCCTCTGACATGTTGGACAATACACCTCCAATTATATTGTTAGAGTTCTTGGTCGCCATCTGAAGTAAAATGTCCTTCAACAGTCGTGGCACCAACTGGGGATTCAACCAAATTGGGGAGGACATTGAGGTTAGGGACTGCACTCTGTGAAGAAGCACTTGAGATTTGGTGGCTAATGAGGCGGGTGGTCTCAATATTCTTGAGGAGCAGTAACAATGCATCAACTTTTCTCCATGATTTGTCAATCAAATCCATACCCAAAACCTTGTGATACTTCTCAATTACAAATTGAAGATAGTGCCAACTTCTTTTCTCCAATGTTTCTTTGATGTTGCCATACAATGATACATACACATAGTCGTTCAACAACAATTATCTTGCAAACAGTCCCCCCACTTTTGCATGTCCATTCCAAAGATCATAGCTTTGGACAACCCTAAGCAACTTGTTTCCTGGTATGTAGATTTCTCGAAGCACTCTGTGAGAAATTTCCTCTATCAAATCCAGTGATTGCAATGAATCTAAGGCATTTGATAGGAAGATAGAAACCAACTGCGAGGGGAAGATGATTATGTTTGATTAATGAAATATGAATTCTTCCCCAATTATCCTCTTAATGCTTCTTCGTACCTGCACATTTGCCACCATGAAGATCTGGTTGAGGTCATCATCCACGATTTGGATTGAAAATGGTTTTTCCCAGCTAGCAACCCCGAGGTTGGTCCTGTAGTTTTGCGGCAGACACTCCATTTCTCAAAAGCGGTGGTCTCTACAAAATCCTTCACAACGCTCTTTGTGAAATACCAAGCTGAACTAGAATTGTGAATTGAAGCAAGTAAGTTTGGATATAAAAAGAGGAATGTACACGCTGAGGATAGACGCCACATGTTTAGTAACAATGTTTAGGACCTACCTTCGATTGTAAAGTTATGATGCAAACACAAGTATCCATAGGGAATAATCTAATAGAGGATAATAAGCCATGAATATATATCGAGGTTCGTGCAAACTCGTATGCTTCTACCTATCTTTAAATGATTTAAATGCTTGGTTTTGTTTGTCACACAAGCCACCATGAATGACAAGGTATAATGGGAGAGTGTATAAGCCGATTGTAATTAGATTACCATCATTTCCAAGTATGGACTCAATCTGTAGTTATTAAGTATCAGATGATTTGTCTAGTCTAGACTATCTCTAAAAAGACAATATTTTCCATTATGTGCAATTGAAATTGAATCTACTTTACTCGCCTCATCAATTATCCAATGTATATGTTATCTTTATCTTATAACATGTCAACATTTATGTGAGAGTCCTATTTTCCTAGCTCCAAAATGTTTTAATTGATGAGATAATTGTGTGTCAAGAGTTCTTTTGCTTTGAGTCAATTTTGACTCATATGCCAGATTTTCATTGTTTATTTGCCAATGTCTTCCTTAAGGATTTGGTTGAGATAAGGAAATAGTTTGATATCAGTATTCTCTTTAATTGACTCAACCTCATTATGATCACATCCCATTTTTGCTAGCCCATCCACCAATTTGTTGCCCTCTCTGAATGTGTATGAAATGATATATGATTCAAAGGAGTTCAAAATGTCCCAAATTCACTGGAGAACATAACTAATATGCCAATTCGAGGATCTCCTTGATTTGCATGCATTAATGATTAAGGAGGAGTCACCTTCAATGTGTATTCTTTGTATCCTCATTTTCTTTTCTAATGAAACCCCGAGTAGGAGAGCTTGGGCTTTTGCTAGATTGTTTGTTCCATGTGGTAGTGAAGAGGATTTGAAGGCTAGTAGCTCCCTTGAATGATTCCTAATGCTAATTCCTACTCCCGAATCTCTCAGATTACCCCTCAAGGCTCCATCAAAGTTAAGCTTTATAAAATCAGTTTGAGGGGGTTGCCAAAATGTATGTAATCTAGCAATCCTTGAGTCACCAACTGAGAGTTGATTAACCTTGATTGGTAGGCATAAACCCTTCCATTTTTTCATTAATTCCCCATCCCATGAAGTGAAAAATGCATCACTTTTTTGGTGTTTCTGAACATACGTGTTTACTAGTTCAGTGACAAATTTTTCCATTTCATAAAAAACTTTCTCTATTGCTGAAGTATGTTGTCTAAAAATCCTCTTGTTGTGTTCCCACCATATTGATCATAAAACTTTAGTCGGTATAGCTGTCCATATGCATGAAAAGGAGGATGATTTGTGGATAATGGGCCAAGTCTGAAAAAGTTCCCAAATTGTATATGGCAGGGGCATAGAAAGTTCTAATTTTTGCATAACAAAAGACCAACATTGATTTGCAAAGGGGCATTGGATAAATAAGTGGTCCAGTTTCAATATCTTGGTCGCACATAACATATTTAAATTCTTGTGCTATTTGAAGTTTGGCAATATTATCACCAGCGAGGATTCTTTTCTTTAGTGTCGACTAAAAGAAGCACCCTGCCTTTGGCATGACTGCATTAATCCAAAAAAGAAGAAGGCTTTGTGGTAATGCTGTTGATTTGTCAAATGTTGGAGTGTTGAATATCCATTTTAAACTGTGTAGTTTCCATTCACAGTTGGGGCCCATACGATTTCATCTTTCTTATTAGTAGACTATTCTTTGTCCAAGTATCGAGTGGACAATATTTTTTGGCTCCTCTTCAATTTCAACTTCATTTATGTCCTTCCAAATGATTTGCCCTGAGTAAAGAGTAGCTCCACTTACACAGTTAATTAACTTGTGTTCCCATTTCTAAGTGAAGATTGGGATTACCTATTGTAAATGGAAGTTTTGAGCTGGAGGAGGATAACCATTCCATGAATCATACCAAAAATTAGTTGATTCCCCATCATGAATTCGCTATGAAATATACTTTCTCACTAGATCCCTGGAGCATATCATAAAATTCCACATTACAGAACCTTCGGGTGGGTTTGATATGGAAAAAATTCTGAGTGGTTTGCTTGAGTCTAAGTATTTTGCTTGCATGATTTGGCACCAATTTGACTCGGACTTTTTATACATACTTGACACTAGTTTTCCCCAAAAAGCTTTATTTCGTTTAACTAGATCATGTAGCCCCACCCCCACTGATTTTTTATCTGTTGCCATATTGTTTAATGAAATCAATGGGATTTTCTTTTCTTCAGATAGGTTTCCTTTCCAGAATGATATTTTCAATTTGTATAATAATTGAAGTATGTTGTCTAAAAATCCTCTTGTTGTGTTCCCACCATATTGACCATAAGAATTTAGCCGGTATAGCTGTCCATATGCATGAGAAGGAGGATGATTTATGGATAATGGGCCAAGTCTGAAAAAGTCCCCAAATTGTATATGGTAGGGGCATAGAAAGTTCTATTTTTTGCATAACAAAAGACCAACATTGATTTGCAAAGGGGCATTGGATAAACAAGTGGTCCACAGTTTCAATATCTTGGTCACACATAACATATTTAAATTCTTGTGCTATTTGAAGTTTGGCAATATTATCACTAGCGAGGATTCTTTTCTTTAGTGCCAACTAAGAGAAGCACCCTGCCTTTGGCATGACTGCATTAATCCCAAAAAGAAGAAGGCTTTGTGGTAATGTTCTTGATTTGTCAAATGTTGGAGTGTTGAATATCCATTTTGAACTGTGTAGTTTCCATTCACAGATGGGGCCCATATGATTTCATCTTTCTTATTTGTCAAGTAGACTATTCTTTGTGCAAGTATCGAGCGAAGAATATTTTTTGGCTCCTCTTCAATTTCAACTTCATTTATGTCCTTCCAAATGATTTTCCCTGAGTAAAGAGTAGCTCCACTTACACAGTTAATTAACTTGTGTTCCCATTTCTAAGTGAAGATTGGGATTACCTGTTGTAAATGGAAGTTCTGAGCTGGAGGAGGATAACCATTCCATGAATCATACCAAAAATTAGTTGATTCCCCATCATGAATTCGCTACAAAATATACTTTCTCACTAGATCCCTGGAGCATATCATAAAATTCCACATTACAGAACCTTCAGGTGGGTTTGATATGGAAAAAATTATGAGTGGATTGCTTGAGTCTAAGTATTTTGCTTGCATGATTTGGCACCATTTTGACTCGGGCTTTTTATACATACTTGACACTAGTTTTCCCCCAAAAGCTTTATTTCGTTTAACTAGATCATGTAGCCCCACCCCCACTGGTTTTTTATCTGTTGCCATATTGTTTAACGAAATCAATGGGATTTTATTTTCTTTAGATAGGTTTCCTTTCCAGAATGTTATTTTCAATTTGTATAATAACAGATTTAGGGGCTTTAAGGACTGAAATGTAGTAGTTGGGAATGGCGGTTAAGACAAATTTAACAAGTAGGATCCGACCTGTAAAAGATAGCCATCTAGCCTTCCAAGAGGATATGTTGTTCTTGATTCTTTCAATAACATTAGTCCAGGAAGAAATCCTATTAGTTCCCATGAAGAGAGGTATACCCAGATATGTACTCGGTAACTCATATGTCTTGAAGCTAAGGATTTTAATGATTTTTCTCTTCAAGGGAGCCTTGGTGTTGAAAATATATAAGGTGGATTTTTGTGTGTTTATCTACTGCCCTGATACCAATGTGTATAAATCCAAAACTTTCTTCATTTGGCTAGCTTCTTGGACTGAAGATTTGGCATATAACAATGTATCATCAACAAAGAGAGAGTGTGTTGCATAAATGGGTGTGTTTGGTAGATGTATCCCCTACCAAAGACCCTTGTTGTGATTGTATTTGATCAACCCGCTAAAGGATTCTACCGTAATGATAAATAGGAACAAAGATAGGGGATCTCCTTGTCTCACTCCTTGAGTAGCTGCAAAGAAGCCTGCTAGAGTTCCATTTATGATTACTGAAAAGTAAGCTCTTGAGATACATGCTTTTATCCATTTGCACTAGCTATCCAAGAACCCAAACTTATCTAAAACCTTTGGTAGGAAACTACAAATTAATTTATCATAAGATTTCATCATATCAATTTTACCAATGAAAGCTAGTAGATTTGAGGTGTTCACTGAATGTAGAACCTCATGTGCGATTAATGCCCCTTCAACTGTTTCCTTTCCGAGTATAAAACCACCTTGTTCTGAAGAAACAATTTCTAGTATTAAATGTTGTAATCTCATATAGATGGCCTTGGTGATGATCTTGTAAATAACATTGTATAAGGAGATAGCCCTAGATTCATCAATGTTTTGGGTTCCTTCACTTTTGGTAGAATGGCAATGTTGGTGGTATTAAAGTTTTTGAGTATTGCTTTGCTTTTCCTTGACTCTTCAATTGCTGTTAGTAGGTCCAAGCCTAAAACATCCCAACATTTCTGGAAGAATAGGGAAGTGAAGCCATCTAGTCCTGGGGCTTTATCTGCAACTAATGAGAAAACTACTTTTAAAACTTCTTTGATTGTAAAAGGCTTCATTAGGTCTCCATTGTCTTGATGTGTGATCAATTATGGAATATCATTCAAATTTTTTGTTATATCTTTATTAGGGATTGAGCAAGTTGTATTGGTTGGAGTAAAGAGATTTTTGAAGAAAGTAACCCCTTCATTCTGGATGTTTGTTGCATTCGTTAATGTAGATCCTATATTAATATCATTAATAGTGAATATTGTTGAGGCTGCTCGCTTAGACTTTGTAGATGCATGAAAAAACTTTGTATTCTTGTCTCCTTCTTTTAGCTATAACTCCCTGGATTTATTCCTCCAATATATTTACTCTCTCTTGCACAATTCTTCCCAAGTTTCTTGAAGTTGTTTTTGTTTCTCATATGTGGTTGAGTCAAGTCCATGTGAGATTATTTGCTCTTGAATATCTCATACTTTCTTTTCTACTGAACTTTTTCAGCAAAGATGTTCTTCAAGATTTCAACATTCCATACTTTAATTTTGCTTTTAACATATTGCATTTTCTTATCTAATTGGAACATTTTGGTACCCTTTTGTTGAGGAGCACTTACCCACCATTGTCTCAGGAGTGGGAGAACATGTGGATGTCTGAACCATATTTTTTCAAATCTGAAAGATGGATGATGTGAACATGGTTGTTGACCCTTCATAATTTGTAATGAGATGGCAAAATGATCGGAGCATACAAGGGGCAACATATCAGAAACCATATTGACATTTTGAAGAGGCCATTGATGAGAAATGAGGAATCTGTCAAGTCGCTCTGCAATTTGAAGGAAGTTCTTTCTTTTGTTTGTCCAAGTAAATTGGCCTTTGGTGAGAATTACATCTTTCAAGTCATTATCAACAATGAAGGCAACAAAATCTTGAATTGTTTTTTCTAGAAGACAGATACAGCCCTTTTTTTCCTAGCTAGAAGTTGTTGCATTGAAGTCTCCTCCCAGGATGATATTATGATCTGCATATAGCTAGATGAAGCTTATTTGGGTATCCCATATCTCCTTTTTTCATGAGTGGAAGTTGGTCCATAAACATTAATCAACTTAAAAGATAGATCAAACTTTTGAATGTTAATAATTTGCCAATTGTGTCCTTCACGTAGAGGTTCTGCAAGTATTGTTTGTGGATTCCATAATGTTAGTAATCCACCAAATGCTCCTGTTGATGGAGCATGTGTTGATTTCCACTTGTTCCATTTGGGAACTGTCTCAAGAAAGGTTTCTTGAGAAAGTTTTGTTTCTCGTAACATAACTATATCTAGCCATGATGAGTCAATTTGTTTCTTGAATATCTCTTTCTCTTATCAGAGGCATTGATTCCTTTGACATTCTAGGAAGTGATCTTCATTATTGTCTGAGAGGGCAACATGCCCTCCTTGGTCTTTTGGATGCAGAAAATTGCCCATCTAGTGTAGTTTGTATGACAACCTCTATTTCCTCCTTTGTTTGGGTTTTATTAGACTTTTTGCCCATTCTTGTTTTCTTTGGATTCTAAATTTGGGAAGTGGTCTACATGATGGAGAGAGTTTGGGAGTAACTAAAGATCAAATAAGATGATTGTTCATTGGTATTTTGTTGGCCATTGTCTAGCTCTAGCTCCATTGAGTTAATGACGGGTAACTGTTGTGAGGTGTGACCTTTTGTCAAGAGGAGGGGGTTTAAGAACATAAGTTCTCCATCTTCAGATAGTCCGGAGCAAACTTTGTTAATTTGGGTTGCTGAAGTTAACTTGCCAGTGAGGATGTCCTTTGATTCTCTGTCAATTGGACCCTCTATTTCAAACTCTGTAATCATCAAATCTTTGTCCATATATGGCGAGTGTTGTGCCTTTATATCTTGATTATCCTCATTTAGAATATGTTTTGTAATTTCATCAAATAGTTGGGATACAGTTGAATCCAATAGTTCTTTCGCCATCTTATTTAGACGAGGTGTGCTTTTATTTTTAACTCCCATCTTACTATTTAGTTTCTTCTAGGGATTCACCTTGAAATTCATGGTGTGTTTATCAAACATTATATTCCTCATGAAATCATCAAAAGAGGAATGAAGTTTGTTAGGTCTAGGAAGGACCCATAAGTAGTTAAAATGATCATGCCATGAGCTTGTTTCCAAGGGATAGTAAGGATGCCATCCTAAACCATTTATTGAGTTAGATTCTTTTGAATAAATAGAGGAGATCCTTGATGTCTTTAACAACCCAGATGGCATTGATCCCCTTGGGGTGAGTTGTACTAATTGAATCAAATGAGGATAATGGTGGTTGGGCACAATAAGAACAATATAGATAACATTGGGAGAAATGGAGAACAATAAGTTTGATGTTGCATGCTTAAGCAAAAAAGAATGTTGTTCACACTTGCTAAAACAACGGAGCAAGTATACAAAGAAAAATAAGAAAAGCACTTCGAGTACCTTGGAATGCAAAGAATTTGATGGCTCTAAATACTTGTTGCAGTCTGTAGGATTTGAACAGAGATCCTCATAGAAATTGATATATGCCTGCTCTGCCTTCAAACATTGGGAGGAGAAGTGACCTAGATGAGGCATATGCCGACTTACAATCTCAGGACCATCTATTACAATTTCTCTAGCATAGGAACTGAATCTCGAATCAATGATAATCTTTTGAGGAGTGGGCTTTGAGGTATCCAGAGGAATGCATGCTCGAACTGATTTATCTGTATGCTCAAAGGGGACTAGGTCATGCTGCATAAAGATACCCAACTGATTGGCAAATGATTCTATTAGCTTCGAGTCTCTGTATTCGAGAGGGATTGAAGGATATGAGATCCAAACTGGGAAGAACTTTAGAACCTCCTTTGTGGGATTGAAGTTAGGCATCCAGAGCAAAGTGGAAAGACCAATTCCTTCGCAAAACTAGTGTTTATGTTTATGCACTCTATCTTGATCCTTTTGGGTAGAAAAATAAGCAATAAAGAAGCCCTTACCATGATGTATGTAGATAATATCTTGCAGCCCTGACCATTCCTGGAATTCCCATTTGCGTAAAGTTTCAATATGAAGCAGGTTAACAGTGAGTTTGCCTATTAATGTCATCCCCCTCATGATTTTGATCTGGTAAGATAAATGATCCTCCAGGACTACAATCTTATACATGCCTTCATCATTACCTTAGCTAATATTGGTAGGTTTCAGAGGAG
Source organism: Cryptomeria japonica (assembly GCF_030272615.1). NCBI lineage: Eukaryota > Viridiplantae > Streptophyta > Pinopsida > Cupressales > Cupressaceae > Cryptomeria > Cryptomeria japonica. The sequence continues at coordinate 545,299,490 of NC_081406.1, read as the reverse complement.
GCTTTGTTTGAGTAACATTCTTATTCGTCTTTTTGACCTAGGTTTTAAGTATATCTCTTGATTTCTGCAACTTGTTTCTTCTCTGTTTTGCATGAGATGATGTAGGAAGACCAAAGCCCTTTAGGTATTGTCTATTTGGTTTGAAGAGAGATCTCAATGGTATGTTATTGGGGAATGAAAGAGTGTTCTACAAACTCTGCTTTACTCTTTCATGTTCATCAGGCTTGCGTTCTTTTGCTCTTATCAGGATGGTATTTGGGTAAGTAAGGAATGTGGGAACAAATGAATCTTCAGATTTTTCATTATCATTTTCCTAGAAAGGTCTGTCATCTTGACATATATAAAAAATTTCTTGCTTACTTCTATTCAAGGGGTGATAGGCATGAAAGGGTAACCTCTTAGGTTTGTTGAATCTATGTTTGGGAAGATAGTCATGTGTGGTATGAGGGGTAGGTAGAAGCCCGTATGAAGATTCAATGTTGTGCCCTCAGAAAGTATTCTGCCATCTGCCTCTCGGTGTCGTGTTGAAGTGGTAATGGTAATCTTGACCCCATTGATCTCTTCTGAGTGTGCTGACGTTGGTGCCATAGCCTTGTCCATGGTGATGACCTTGCTTTCTGCCATATCCCTGCCATGATCTTTGATAATTCTTGCGAGGTTTGTGCAGGGAATTTTCAAAATAGTTTTTCCCACCCAAGGCCCCCAATGTCCCCAGAGCTCCCATTTTATGTTTTTGTCGGCATAAGGTGAAATTAGTGGTCCCTTGTCGGGGTAATTTAAAGATGAATCTGTAATTTAGGAAGAGAGATGCAAAATAGGGTGATAATATTACCTTTTTGTGTGCATAGGAAGATAGTAAATTGGCAGACCGATTCTGGAAGAAGATCTAATAAAGCCTACTGTAAACAAATTGTTGAACAAATCTCATGCAAAAACTAGAGGGACCAAGGTGCCCAACTTGACCTACTCCCAGGACTAAGGCACCTTGCTCAACCCACTCTTGATAATTCCAGCTCAGACAAATTGTAGATTGTAGATCTCCACCTTCTTGCTTTGTACCTATTTTCATAGGTCTATCACCTATTCTTGCACACAAAAAAGAGGGAAAATGTTGGGTAGAAAGGGGTTTGCTTAAGTTAAACCCTGATTTTTGAATCAACCTTGAAATTGAATTGAAATATACTTGAAAAGAAAGCATGTTGATATGTAACCGAGGCTAGATCTGAGAATGAAAATGTCTTATACCTTGATGATGCAGATGCTTCTTTGAAGATGATCACAAATGTTGATGCAATAGCATGACTCCACGAAAGACCTAAAATGAAATCATAAAAGACATGCTTGCATGAAGGTTTCTACAATGAAGAATAGGGTGGGATGAAATACCTTGAATGCTTGAATTGAATTGCTTCCTTGTTCTATATGCAGTTCATTCATGTTACGTGATTCATTGTCCTTACCCCAAATGAGGGAGGATACCTTTCTTATATATCTCTCCTAAGCATTTTGAGGTGCAAAACTTGGAGTAGGCTGACACATGAAAATATTTCTCGCTTAACCAAGCTAACCATTAAGTGATTTGAATTTGGACCCAAATACTGGGGAACAAGGCGCCATGATTGGTTCGCTCCTACTCTTGAGTTGCCCTAGGCACCTTTCTCCCTCTAATGTGGCCTCAAATAGGGACTCAAGGTCCAAAATGGGAAGGAGAAGCCAAAATGAGATGTGGAATCAAGATGGGATGAATGAGACTAGATGCAACATGCAAGACATACTGGCCTAGTTGAGCAATAATTTGCATAAGGATGTAATTTACAACGCTACAATTAGATTTAAAAACCTAATATGAAAGGAAAATGCAAATTTTAAAATAAAAAATTCAATTTCACAACCATGAAAAATATCCTAGATCATTTCCACTCCTTTACATACTATTTACTAACTTCCAAACAAAATGCACTATCTTCAATACTAATAAATTTGAAACAACCTAGTTGAAGTAGGGGAAGGGTACCAATAGTCGTTATAGCTAACTTTGCGCACCCTAAGCTCCTAAATGGTACATTGGATTTTGATGATTTTTTCTTGGTTGCCTTCATATGTGACTTAAGTTCTTATAGCTTTGACTTCTAGGTAGTTATGACAAACATTGTGTGACTCATTATGCATGCAAGGGTAAAAAAGTGGTAATTTTGAGTTGACATCCCATACATATTCCCTATTGCCCTGTCAATCATTCGCTTTGACCACCACAAAATTTGCACAATTGATCTAATATTTATGCACAATTGACCCAATAATAGTGTGCTACTGGTACCAATAAAGTTGCACAATTGATCTAATTACTAAGTTTTTTTTCCAGCTATTGGGTACACTAATGCGTGGCTATAGACCCACTAGATAATCTTTTAATGAGCTTTTATTTTTCTAACTACTAGATATACTAACGCATGACTAATGACCCACTAGATAATTATTTAGTGAACTTTTAATTAGCAAAGCCAATAAAATATAATCTTAACATAAGTGGTAACTTAGCTCCTTCCCTAGATGAAAAGCTTAAAGAGGATGGGTGAATGGTCATTATACTACAAATTTATAGCATGATGATAAATGACCCGAAAAAAGATGGTCTTTGGATTTATATTGTAGAAAAGAAATTAGAGGGCGTTGGACTTTCAGCTTGTCGAAGTTCTTTGGAAGATACGGACTTTCCAACTAACAATATTCATATTTACAGAACTCGTCAGCAATCATCTCTACAGAAAAGTCGTTTGCTTTTCCCGCTGGTTTAGACGAATAAAACAATCAATGTTGCTATGAAAAATTAGAGCCATAGCAACCATGGCACGTTGGTTCGACAGACAGTCGACTGCTTCACGGGCCTACGGACCTGATAATACTGATATGTAAGAATCCTTGGTTTCTACATTACTTTTCCATTTATCGAGGTTTTCATGCACGAATTTTTGGTAAATGCTTTTTGGTTTTCCAGCCACTTGTAAATTTAAACCTAAATTTTCAACACCCAAAATCTCAAATGTCCGATGTCACACCATTTTTCTGCAACCTAAAGTAAATTATCATCTACCTTAAATTTGAATCATACGTATATTTAGGATAGCTTAGTATAGAGCGCACGGGAATTTCGGTAACACCGTTGTATTGAATTTATTCGATATCTGCTATTTGGATTTCTTTTAGTTTGACAGTCAGTGAAAAGCCTTTTAGTTTGATTTTGCTAGTGCATTTGGCTGTATTATCTGGTAATTGGGAACTTGAAATTTGTAAGCAGAAGAAACAGCGTATTTTATGAATATGTTTTGTGCTGCCATCCATTCACGTCCCAGTTCAAATTCTGGCCTAGGGTTTATTACTACATCTAGATTTAGAATGTATGAGCATTTTTTAAGAGACGAACTTCATGTTGGTTGATCGGGTTTGGGAATTTGCAAAATAAGAAATGTTGGTACTTCTTCTAAGCAATTTGATATGAATTTCATTTCGAATGGAAAGTTAAAAATGCTATTTTGTCAACGGATCTTTAGTTTGTTGGTGAAGTTGAATGGTTCTTAATGAGCTCACTAAGGATCAAGTCTTGCTGAGGGCATGGCTCCAACATCACAAGGGATGAGGCCGGGATTGTGGTCAGGTGAATTTGGTGGAATGGATACCCTTCAGCCCTTGGCTTTTAGCCGAAGAGGTTTCAGCCTAAAGGCTTGTGCTCCCACATCGGGTAGCTAAAAAAGACTTTGTGGATGGAAAATCCTCCATAATAAAAAAAAGCTATTTTGGATATCTCTTAAGATAATCTCAAAATAAACTGGCAGATTGTTGATGGTTTTTGTCCGCCATTTTTTCGTAGAAGTTAGGATTTATTTGTAAGTTGTAGTAGTGGACATCGATATGTAATAATATTTCTATATTATGCAAGTGAAACATATATTCAAGGAACCATTAGTAGCAAGTCATACAATAATAGAAATTAGAGTATGACAATGGAAGAACACATCCAAATAATATATATTGATTCATTTTATGCTATGTTATCTGGTTCTTCCCTGCAGGCCCGGGTTTTGGGCTTGGTTTGGCCTGGGTACTGGTCCACTCTTGGTACGTACCTAGGTTTGCACAGGGTACTGCCCAGGCACTCGGGCAGTATCCTGGGTGAACCTAGAAACGTATCTGCAGCCCAGGCCACCCAAAAAGCATTAGGTTCTAGAAATAAACAAAAGCTTAAGGTAATTACAAGCTGCCTTGCCTTTCTATTATGCTTGTATAAGGTCATCTTTAAGCCTGATGGTATATTTAAGTAAATTATACTCGTTAAAAGAAAGAAATTGAAGTATTGTTATAAACTTGTCCACAATAATTGGTCCTTATTCCATCCATTGGTACAACCCTAGTATGGGTTTACCAATAAAGAAGGATAAGCAACTTGCAATATTGAAAATGACAATGGAGAAAACAAAATAGAATGACTAGAATTCAAAGTGATACAATTGCCTTGTAGGCAATCATGTCAAACTCTTTGAGTGATAAGTTGCTGGTCTTGGTATAACAAATTTACAATTTTTGAATACACACATACACACATATACACACATGCACGTATATATGTATATATACATATATACACACATGCATGTATATATGTATGTGTATATATCATAGAAATGGGACTCGGACTCGGCAAGGGTGACTCGACTCGGGACTCGGGACTTAGATCAGCCATGACTCGGCAAAGTGAAAAACCCAAGAAATTTAGTGATTTTTAAGGATTTAAAACTTGTTTCATGCACCCTTTATTAAACAAACCTTAAATACACAATAACATCATCAAATAGAAGTTAATTTGATCACATACACAAGTATACATCGATCACATTAGTATAAACGCAAATTGTAGCTGAAGGAAATAGCAACCAATAACCATAGATATATAAATAGTGTCAAATGTAAAAATATTACAAAACTCATGGAATATGAAATCCATGACATTAAAATTCAAATGTTCCAGTTCCACACATATATCAAAAGTAAAACAACTACAAGTCTATGGCTTAGAGGAGCCCAGGTCCTTCCTACGAAGGCATCTAAGGTAGGTCTTGGATGCGTCAACAGCCATATTCTCTGCCCGTGTCTCCATTCTACCCTCACCAACATCAGCTATGTCTGGCTCTAGCTCTGGCTCTGGCTTTGGCTCTGCTCGCGCTCCAACCTCCTCCTCTGCCATGGCTACAACCTCAGCCTCTCTATCTACCTGGTCGATCCAATCTAAGTCCTCATCACTAAAGATAGGATCTGTAGCCTCACTGATCCACTCAGATTCTGGATCAACCTCCTCTAGCGTGATCGGGGTGCTGTCATGGTCCATAACTCATGGTCCATAACCTATTTCTGTCTAAGACGAATGTTGTAATGAACAAAGACTAGATCATTCAACCTCTCCACAGATAGTCTATTACGCCTCTTGGAGTGTATGTGCTCAAACATACTCCAATTGCGCTCACAACCGGAAGCACTGCATGGCTGGCTCAAAATACGAATGGCTACCCGTTGAAGATTTGGTGTTTTAGGACCAAACATCTGCCACCACCTATCTAAGAAGAGAAAAAGGAAAAAAAATCAGCCTCATTTAATAATTAATAACAAATTGAATAACATATAATTAAAATTATGCTCTTAATTTCTTAAAATATACATTTTACCTGGCTGCATTTTTGTCTGATTTTCTTTGCAAAGCTGATGAGAGAAGACCTCCCCTTCTGCATTAGAAAAGGCCTCTAGCTCCTGGATTATACTACTGCTATGACCAGGTGACATTTGCTCTATCACTGAGTAGAGCCCACTAAGAACCTCCTCATCCGCCTTGAAATCAGGGCGGAAATTGAATGCTGGATTGAGCTAATAAGTAGCTGCATGAAGGGGCCTGTGAAGCTGGGCCTGTCATCTCCTGTCAATGATATCCCAAATGGGACGATAGTTACTCTCATGCCCTTCATAGGCAGATCTGATGCCCTCCTTGGTCCTATCCATGCCCTCGTATATGTAGCCTATTGCGGGCTTCTCCCCGTCAACAACACGTAGGAGAACTACCAAGGGCTCAATGAACTGCAAATATTGTGAAATGTTATCTAATATCAGTTAATGTAAGTGTGAAATTGTGAATGAAAATAAGCAAATAAAAGAAAAATACGAATAAAAATAAAATGTTAAAAGTTAAAACATAATGTAGAATGCTTAAAATTTTTACCTTCACAATCTCACCACAAGGGGTCCCAAAAGCCTGGCTCATAAAAAATGTAATCTGCGGCATCAACTCCTGCAGCACTCGTAGCATAGGATGAGGAAGTCCACTCCTCACCAACAAACATACGTCTCAAAGCTGCCTTACTCCGAATCAAGGATTGCAGTGTGATGAAGTTAGTGGCAAATCTAGTGATTCCAGGACGAGCCAACTCCTTCTGCCCCGTGTATTGCCTCATTAAGTTAAGGACCCATGCATGATTGTATACAAATTTGCAAATATTTTTTGCCTTCTCTACACATGTCCTGATCCATGCAATCTTACCAATGTCCTCCAACATGAGGTCAATGCAATGGGCAGCACATGGAGACCAAAATATAGATGGGTGCCTCTCCATCAAAAGTTTACTTGCAGCAACATAATTTGCTGCATTATCGGTCACCACTTGTACTACATTCTCCTCACCCACTTCATATATGACCTCCTATATAACCTCACGTAGGTAAGTGGCATTTTTAGAATGTGCGGAAGCGTCAATGGACTTCATGAACATGGTGCCACCTGAAATTTGAAAACAAAGCAAAATCAGTGATCAATGATCATTCAATAAATCTCAAATAAAAAATAAAATACAAATCATTAAATAAAATTCAAGTTATTCAATCACCTGTAGAAGAAACAAGAAAATTTAGGAGCGTTCGATTTCTCCTAACAGTCCAACCATCGGTCATGATGGTGCAACCCTTCTTCCATATTTTTTGCTGATCCTCTAATGTGGCTTTTACATCAGCCACTGATTCTATCAAAATTGGGCCACTTAATTCGGAATCAAAAGGGGCTTTGAAACCCGCCCCACAAATAGCGATGGCATCAACCATGCTCTGCCAATAAGGAGACCTATCGCAAATAAATTAAATAAGATAAGTATAAATATTAGACAAAACAAACTAAAAATATTAATAACTTAAAAACTTAAAACAATCAAATAAAAACTAAAAGGAATTACCTGGCTGCGAAGAATGGAATATTGCAGTAAAACCAAAATCTTCCAATTGTACCTTTAGCCTTATTGTGTACCTCTTTGTTCCAACCCATGCTCTCAAGTGAAGGTTGGGCACTGGGAGTAGTGCGTGGCTCAAAATATGAATCCATCCTAGATTTATGAACTCTAGAACCAATGGTTGCATTGATACTCTCACTAGCACTGGCATTACCGACAACATAAGCACTAGCACTGGCACTACCGACAACATAAGCACTAGCACTAGCACTCCCACTAGGACAATATGGAGTCATGGAAGAGGCCTCTCCAACACAACCAATGCTAGCTTGAGCCAACTCCTCCCTTTGCCTCTTCTTTATTTCTTTTCGAGTCTCAAATGTCTCTAATAGCACTTGGCACTCACGAATAGCCTTAGTTAATGCTAGTGTGCAAGGCTCTGCATCATGGCCACGTATGCCGGCAAGGTGGTATTTCAATCTATTTATGCCTCCATGAAAGATTGTTTTGCAAAATTTACATTTTGCCTCTCCTCTTTTTTGCCCAGGAAAAGGTTCTGTATATTTCCAAGCTGGATCTTTTCTACTCGGGATTTTTCTACGAGGAGTGGAACTAGACATTGTTTTCAAAAGTTGAAGGTTGCTGGAATAAGACACAATTACAAAAAAAATGAATATTTGTCCATTGTTAAACTATAAATTAATACAAAAAAAAAATATAATAGCATTGTTTTGATTTTGATACAAAAATAAATGTAATAGAATTTGTATTCATTTTTTTTCTAAGTTATTGGTACATCAGATTTTTCCCCCAAATCCATGTACGATACGTATCTGATTCAGATTCGACTTAGAATCCCTGTGGATTCGGACAGGGTTATGATTTTTTCCTCTTGAAACGAATCCGCGTTTTGAGCCACGAATCTAGACGTATCGGGTCGTTTAAACCCTGAAATGAAAGTTAAAAATGCATGTCTTCTGTGGAGCACAGAGGAAACCACGCACGACGCAGAGTGAAAACGGCAGGCAAAGAGGAATCCACGAGCATAGACGCATAGTGAAAACCATTCTTTCGACCCGCGACGACATAGAGGAGGTGCGACGACATTCCTTCGACCAACGACGACAGAGAGCAGGCAAGGTATGAAAAAAAAAAATTAGTTATTTTCTATAGTTTTGACTTTTGTTTGTTTATATTTAAAAATTAAAATCATATTTGTCTATTAAAATCATATTTTTATTTGTTTGTTTTTATTTAAAATCATATTGTAAAACTATTTTCATATTTAAATATATATAAAATTATTTTGCTAGTTAAAATATTCATATTTAAAATAATATGATTTGTATTATTATTATTTTAAATATGAATATTTTAACTAGTAAAATAGTTTTATATATATTTAAATATGAAATAAGTTTTACAATATGATTTTAAATAAAAACATGATTTTAATAGACAAATATGATTTTAATTTTGATTTGTATTATTATTATTTTAAATATGAATATTTTAATTATTGTGTAATTTAGAAGTTCGTAAATATTTAAATGTTGTTATAGGTTACTTTCATAATTATAATAATTTCTCTTTCATTTTAAATTAAATTTAAATATTTATCATTTATAATCTATTGTTTAATTATTTAGGATTCTAAATTTAATTTTTGTTTCTACTTTTTAGGCTGCATATATGTATATATTTATGATTTTTATATCTTTTTGTACGGATGTACCGAAAGGTACCCAAACCCCCCCCCAAAAAATTGCCATACCGACATACTGTACCCACGTACCCATACCGGCAACTTAGTTTTTTTTCAAAGAAATTAGCAAATCTACCATGTAGATTGTTTTTTTCATTTCAAAACATAAAAAAATCAGCAAACCCTACAATGTACATTTTTTTTTTCAAACATGGAAAAAAAAATGTACATTGTAGGGTTTGCTGATTTATTTAAGTTTTGAGAAAACAAAAAAAAATCTACATGGTAGGGTTTGCTGATTTCTTTGAAAGAAATGAATACATATTATAAATTTAAAAAAAAAAAAATTGTAAATTTTGCTTATAAAACACCAAGAAAACAAAAAAAATAAAAATCTTACCTCTTATAAGAAGGTTGAAATGAAATGCAACCTCTTTCCAATCCTCTCTAACAAGCTTTTGATGCACCAAATGCAAGTATTACACTGCCACAATGTGATTTGTTGAAGAAATTTTACTCCTCCTCCTTGCTGGTTGCCCTACTATGCTCACTTCTTTTTCCTGACAACTCACTCTTCTCCTCCTATTTTTTCAATAGAATGAAATGAGATGCCTTTTACAACATAGAATCAAATATAAATGAAAAAAAAAGCAAGTAAAACCATTGTTTAACGTGTTTTTATTTTACTTTTTCGGTATTTTCTGCCGACTGAGTCATGGACTTGGGACTCGCCGGGTCCGAGCCAAGTCACCTAGTCATGTGACTCGCCATGACTCGGCCAAAACTCGGCGAGTCCGGGTCACTCGGCCTAGGACTCGCCAAGGGTCACTCGGCCCGTGACTAGCCGAGTTTTGGCAAGTCATGGCGAGTCACGGAACTCTGGTATATATATATATATATATCAGTGTGTGTGTGTGTGTGTGTGTGTATGTGTGTGTGTATATATATATATATATACACATACATGCGTGTGTGTGTATACATATACATATACATATACATATACTCTATACATATACATATACATATACATATACAAACATATATATGTATGTGTGTATATACGTATGCATATATGTGTGTGTATGCTGCATCCATACCCAAGGAATTTTTTTGCTGTACTGGGTTAAGGTTCTTGTACCCGAACTTAGACCCAAATCAACAACTTAGATTTTGTGAAGTAATATATGCATGTAAATTGTAAATATGCATATATAAATATGATTAAATTATAATATTAATATTAATCTTTACATAAACTAAAATATTATAATATAAATAAACTATAAATATCTATACATAAACTAAAGTAGAACATATATGATAATATATATAGAGCTAATATTATAAATGTGGCATCATAATGTAGACAAAGTAAATATCTAAAGGGCATTGCAATATTTTAAAAGTTAAACAATCCATATTACAAATATAATTATATAAATATATCACTCAGGAGTATATATCAAAAGCTACTTCAAACATCCAAAGGGCCCTGGAATGTATCCAGCTGTTGGAATTGTGAGTCATTGAGTAATAACTTATTCCTAAATGTTAAGTTATTGATTGTTTTCTGCAGATGAGTTCCTTGATTGTTTGCTGCCCTAATTTTATTCCTTGTTTTCTATTGTTGCAAGTTGTTCAACACATGAAATGCCTTTTTCCTATTGTTGCAAGTTGTTAACATTAAACACATGAAATACATACACAGACTATCTGCTGAATTGCTTTCTACATACACAGACTTAGATCCATGGGAGATTACTTCTGGCTGTGACAAATGTTTGTACTTAGCTCTTTGATCTTCTAAGAGGATTGCTTTGTTAGTTCTAGTTCAATTCTATCATTGTTGGTACTTTGAGATTAGCTCGCTCCTTCCCATTGGCATCTTTATAGGTCAACTACCTCCTTTTATGTATTCCTTTGATGCTCCTCCTTGGCTCCTCCTTTTGAAGGAGACCATCACAAGAGCTACTAGAAGGGACATTTTACAAGCAATACTTCCAATTTCCAAGTCACCTGGACCTCCCCTCATGTGCCATTTAGCTTGAAGCTTTCTTTTTATGTTGAACATTTCTTATAGGTGGAGGATGATATTTTATGTTGTCCTCACTATCTCCAACATCATTGGTCACATGGCTTGAGGTTTCCCCTTGGCTGAATGAGGGCGTGTTTCCACTAGCTTCAAGTCTAGACAAACTACCATTTTCCTTGACCTAATTAGATCTGTTGTCTTTGCTTGCTCTAGGAGGTGAAGTTTGAGGAGTATTTCATCTCCAGATGCCCCATTTACCATGAGATCCAAGGGAGATACTATTGCCTCTACAAGAACTCAGGTAACAATCTCTCTATTTCAGATATCAGAATGGTCATGATTAAAAATGGATCATTAGAAAAAATGAAAACCAAAGGGGTATCCATTGCAGAAAGAATTAATGAAGTTGATCCATGGGGCAGTTCAATGTTAAGGTGATCCCAGCCAACTCATACATTGTCTCCTTCCCTTGGAGTGCTAGATCCAACAGTGCTTGGTGCCTGTGAGATTTTGCCAAGATCAAGAGCTCAATGAAATGTAAAAAATAGAGACACAATATAGGACAAGAATAAACTGTATTCTCATCAATAGAAAATGATCAATAATAATAATTACATACAATGTAGATGAGCTTGCTTATATAGGCAAGGCTAGGGATATGTGAGCACACAAACATGACATGTGGCTCAATAAGAAACAAGGGTAGGTAGGAGAAATAATATAATAGTCCACATGGGGTGGATCACCCACTGAATGTGGAGTGTAACAGCAAAATAAGACCACAAAAGGTGGAATTTCTCCTACACACACTATCCCAATGTGGCACAAACACCCAAGTGTCTCATACCCAAACTACTATGAAATGCATTTCCTAAGTAAACTTAAGTAAAGTGTAATAATATCCATGATGAATAATTATTTACACCAACACCCCCCGTTAAGTGCAACTTAGGGGAATGCACTTAAGTCTACAATGCAACTAAGCAATGCAAGATGGGTCCCGGCTACTAGGCCATGTTAGGTACCCATGTACAAATGCAAATGCATGCAAACCAATGCAATGAAAACTCTCACAAAGTGGGGAAAGAGAGAAAAACCCAATGGGAAAAAACCCTCCCCCAAAAGAGAGATGAAAAACATACAAGAGAACTCTCATAGAAGAATGTGAAGGACAAAACCCCATGTGAGGAAAAAGTCCCCCCCATATGAGAGAAGAAGAGAAGCTAGGAAGCTCCCCCTCAATGTGGAATCTGCACCAATGATAGAAGCTCGATGTATGAAGAAACTGCTCCACGAACGTCGAACAACATTCCTCCCCTTAGGAAGAAACAAAACCAAAGGTGTATCCATGAAGTCTCTCCAATCATGAAGGGAAGATGTATGAAGAAAACTCATGATGAAAGGAATCTCTGAAAACTGCTCAAGTGTCCCCATGTCGATGTTGAAAGATACCCCCTCCAAAGGTGGTAAACTGTGCCACACTGCTGAAAAAGGCACTCCAAGATCTAGTGGAGATGGATGTAGAACATGTCCCAAAGACTCACATGTCTCCTCAAAACATAAAGAGACCTCCTCCAACTGCTGTACATAAGTATCCACAATCATGTCAACCTCTAAAGAATGATTATGTAGAGAATGAACAAGAGGGTCAGAGTGTGCCCTCGCAACAATCGAAGAAGGATCACCTTCATCAAAGAGAAGATGAATGTCATCAATGATGTCTCCCAAATCTGCAATGTAGGATTCCATAAACAAACCTGCAATATCTGTCAAGTAATCATCTCATGAATCTGAAGCTGGAAGACAATGAATATCCTGCTGCACTGAATCACATGAAGGCAAAACTGTCGCACTATCCGCATCATCAGGTGCAATAGGTGATGTGATATCAATGAGGAGATGGAATACAAGGCTCAAGAATGGGGTCACATGTGAGAATCCCCATGTTCAAGTGCCCAAAGTTCTCCTCAAAATCTGAACCATCACAAGAAGTGTGATCATCATGTATAGAATCATCAAATGTGAAATCATCATCATCAACAAAATCTGAAAAGGAGATGCATGATCAACCACCCCAGTCGCAATGATAGCTCTAGTCTCCAAGTCTCTAATGAAAACTGAGTCAGGTGTGAACTCCACAACTCTCTTAGTTGCACCATGTGTGATTTAATAGATAGAAAGGAGATTGTTTGTCAAGTGGGGTACACACAACACATCATTGAAGGAGTTATCCCCAATGTCAATAGATCCTTTCCCAATCACATCCATGTATGTATGATTGCCCATCAAAATCTGTGGCATGGTGCAAGGCTCAAATGTAGAGAACATAGACTGCGAAGATGCCATATGATGAGAAGCCCCTGAATCTAGAAGCCATCTCTCTAAATCATGACTGATAGTAGCACATAGAGCTTTTCCTTTTCTTGTTCCAAAAGAGTGAGTCTTCCCACTTGTAGAAGCCATGAATGCTTGCCCTTTTCCTTTTGAATGTGAGGAAGTGGAAGTTGATGAATCATCCTTCTTGTAGACTTTAGGCAAATCAATGTTATGCTTTTTGATGATATGTGTAAGCTCATCAATCTTCTTAGAATGGCAACGATGCTCCTCATGACTAATCTTTTTACAATAAGCACAAGTAGGTCTCTCCCTCTTTGGTGAATTATCTCTCTTGGAAGAGGATGAATCTCCTTGTTGTGGAGAAGATGGTGCTTTTTCTTTAGGCTTTGATTGCCATTTCTTCTTGTTTGAGTTGTCCTTTCCTTGATTTCCTTTGTTCCCTTGATTTGCCACTAATGCTTGAGACTTAGAAGCCTTAAGAATGCCCATGCTTATCAACTTAGTTTGTTCCATCATCAACATTTCATTGAAAGCATCAAATGTAGGCATTTTGTAGCTTGAACCCATTGTCATCCTATGGGTTTGGAAACTAGAAATAAATGCTGCATATTCTTGTGGAAGCTTGCCTATCAAGTTGAATATCAATTGAGTATCCTTCTTATCAATGCCACAATCTTTGAGTTGTGCCCTCAACTCATTTGCCTTAGTGACATAATCTTGTATAGTATCAAAGTTCTTGGGATCTAACATGGTGAGATCACTATCAATTTGATATCCTCAAATCTCATCAACTTGACCATACAAGTCTTGAAACTTTTGCCAAGCATCCTTGATTAGAGTACATTTCTCAATATGAAAAATGAGATCCTTTGATACATACTTTCTTAAGATACCAATTGCCATGATATTTTTAGTGAGCCAATCCAAGTGACCAACTGGATCAACCTTAGGATCAGCGGGAGCAACAATAGTTCCATCAATGTAATGAGTGAGTCCTTTTTCCATAAGTTTACTCCATGCATCAATTTTCCAAGTAGCATAATTATGAGGAGTTAAGAGAGGAAACTTAGAAGAACCCATAGCAGCAAAAAGGAAGAAACACAAGAGCACAAAAGCACAAGAGACACCCCCCCAAATTAATTCAATCAAAGTACCCCCCCAAAAATGATGATTTTGACACTTTATATGTAGTGCGTGTACAATAGGCCACTTGCAAACAATGGCAAGGTGGACTTCAGATTTTGTTTTATAACTGCCCCAATAGGCTGAGAACTACAAAGCAAAAGATTAGAAGATAGATTTATGCAATACAAATGCCAAATTGGCCAAATAAGACCATATGATGAAAGTACAATTTTTACCCACAACTGCTGCAAACTGATAGCATATTTTGAGAGTAGACAAAAAATAACGCACTTTCAAAAAAAACGGCAACTGAAAAGGAGTTCGTATGAGCCCGAACGGAGACCTGGAAGTTGCAGAAACGGGGATTGGACAGGTATAGTCACCAAAAATTGAGAATTCTGAAAAATCTGTCCATCAAAATTAGAAAATAATTCCACCACGTGAAAGTACACGAAATTCTAGCCCATTTCAAAAAAAATTGCACCAAAAAAGGAGCAAAAATGAGCAAGTTATGGCCATTTGAAGTTGAATTGCAAAATCAAAAAGCTCAATGAGAGGCGCCTGCAAAATTTTTGAAAAATGCTGATGTGGCGCTGACGTCAGCAATCTGCGGGGTTAAATTTGACGGCCGTATGATCGTCGCAAAAACTTCGCCTCCTTGCTGACTAGGCGTCCGTACTGTACGGACTGCTGATTGGGCAGGTGACTGTGCAGGCCGTACGGATGACGTGGTGCGATGACTGTGTTGCTGTACGGTTGACGTGGTGCGATGACTGTGTGTACGGATTAGCCCGCGGGCCAGTGGCCGCTGCCACGTGGCGGACGTGGGGCCGCCTGTTTTGGTGGTCGCCGGCGGAGGGAGCGGCCGGAGTTGAGGGGCCGGCGGAGTCTGTGTCTCGGCCGGCGGGAGGGGGCTGCGGTTACCGGAGAGGGGAAGCGGTTGCCGGAGTCGAGGAAGCGGCCGCGAGTAGAGACGGGCGGGTACTGGCGCGAGCGACGGCGGCGGAGACCGGCAGCGGCACGGGCGATGTGGACGCGGTGCGGGTCACAGTTCCGACAGGTACGACAGCGACAGAGCAGGTACGCGGCCTGCAACACCTGCGACACGCAGGTACACACTGCATGGGGGGGGGTCTGCGGACCCCCCAAAAACTAGCCAAAAAAAACCTTTTTTTTAAAATTTTTTTTTGACATTTTTTTTTGAAAATTTTTTTTGATTTTTTTTTTGATAATTTTTTCTAAATTTTTTTTTTTTTTTTGATTTTTTTTTTTTGGAAAATATAAATTTTTTTTCGAAATTCATACAATAATTGCAAAATTGGCGAAATTTTTTTTCTCACCAAAATAGGCCAACTTTATAACCAAAATTCATGGAAACGACCTTCTGGACACAATGGCGGGGTCGGATCTGGTCTAGGACGCCTCCAAAAGACGCTGCTCCTCAGATCTGCCTCTTGACGTCGCAATAATGCCTTTTCAAGACGAATCATTGAAGCCCCAATGGCTCTGATACCATGTGAGATTTTGCCAAGATCAAGAGCTCAATGAAATGTAAAAAATAGAGACACAATATAGGACAAGAATAAACTGTATTCTCATCAATAGAAAATGATCAATAATAATAATTACATACAATGTAGATGAGCTTGCTTATATAGGCAAGGCTAGGGATATGTGAGCACACAAACATGACATGTGGCTCAATAAGAAACAAGGGTAGGTAGGAAATAGGTGTGGGTAGGTAGGAAAAATAATATAATAGTCCACATGAGGTGGATCACCCACTGAATGTGGAGTGTAACAGCAAAATAAGACCACAAAAGGTGGAATTTCTCCTACACACACTATCCCAATGTGGCACAAACACCCAAGTGTCTCATATCCAAACTACTATGAAATGCATTTCGTAAGTAAACTTAAGTAAAGTGTAATAATATCCATGATGAATAATTATTTACACCAACAGTGCCAAATTTGATTTTTTTAAAATGGGAAAACTGGTCAGATATGGCCTTCTTGTAAGTTGACTAAAATTATTAATGAATATAAACTAAAATGAGCCTAAAGTCTTTGGTTGATTTTTGAGAGAAGAGATCGGAAGTATCCAAATGCACCATTTCTACACCTATCATTGCTACCATAACTAGGGAAGATGCGAATTGTAGCTGGAAAAAAGGTTGTTGTATGGGTGAGCCATGAAATTGAATAGGTAGCAATGTCAAAATCACATTCCAAGGGATTTTATGAGGGGAGAAATGAAATGAAAGCTCTTATTAATGTCCATGAGACCAAATCTATGGAATCCAAGGATAGAAACAAAGTTGCTTGGCACACAAAGACCTCTGGTTGATGCTGCCCAAATTATGTCTAAGTGATATCCATTTCCTTTTTAATTGTGGATCTTCTGCTTGAATCTTGATAAAACATCTTCAATGAAAGAGAGTAGTTAGAAACAGAGGAATCCATTTCAGCATATTTGTGTAAATTAGGAATCACTGTGTGATTGTTCCAAAGTGAATGTATATCCCTATGTATTTGTCATTTAGTGTTCTAAAGGAACAAAATCTGTTACAAATGTTTTCTAGTGGAGTGTTCTTCACCATCATCTTTTATGTGGATGCCCAATTTCTCATATTTCTATTCAAAGTTCTAGTAGTTTTACTTTTACTTACACACAGAAGGCTGAAAATTTTCATTTTTTTTTAATTGTAATTTTTAGTTGTTTCTTAAACATTGAAAGTTAATAATTACAGACTAGTATTCTTTATTTTGGGAAAGAATCTGTTTGGTAGATTGTGCCTATTCATGGAAGAGGCAATTACAGATCAGGTCGTTTCTTAAATATTCTGCCTTTGGGAATTATCAAATACTTCTAATTACATGCTGTTTAGCCCATGGTTGAATCATACATCTCGATGAATCTGGTTCACATGTTCAACACCTCACCAGTAATTCTGATTCCAAAATGTGATAATAGCTTAGGTCTACTCTATCCATCATCTTTATTTTGATACTCTTTAATATGTAGATTAGTTTTAATTCATCTTGGATAATAGCATCAGGTCTGTAGAAATGATTTTTTATCTCAACTTTTATGCATATGCTAGAAATTAACCATTCAATATGTAGTTTGCACCTTAGTAATTTTCACTCATTCCATGATAGTTTTATAAGTTGTATGTGCCATATATTATCGTACTCCTTTTTGAAGCCTAGTCACAATATATCTCTCTTTTTTTTTCATTTTAGAAGCAAAATATTTTTGTGAATTTCAGCGATTGTCTGTACCTGTTACAGACTTTTTTGGGGATAGGAGCTTTTTTTTGGTTGTTCTTCACTAACATGTTTCATTACATCTTGTTATCAGGCTTCGTGATTGAAATCAGTGACTATACTTTAAAGTTTGCAACCAAATTTAAGACTAGAGAATGTAGAGTTTGATTTTTGTCAAGTAAATGTCTGAAAGAAACTGGCTTTAAGGGGACATGCTTAGAGAATGCTTTGTATATCAGTTTCTTTTGCAACCATTGTTTGTGACACTGATAAATTGACACTGCTTTCTAGGTTCATTGACTCATTGCGGGAGGTCCCCTTATTCGGTCATCGACAACCTGCAAGTATATTTGGAGGCCTTTTATATTGTATTTTCTTGGTATGTCTCTTTCATGGATGGTCTCCCACATTGAGCAAACTAGACATAGCCTTCAGAGATGAGTATCATCATGATTTCTTGAGCATTTTGAATTCATGGGATATTAGATTCTCAATTTGTAGATGCACAGCCCAATGCACAGGTAAGGGAAGATGACATTGCATATTCATGGCTTGATTTCGCAGGGAGCATGTGCTATTGTTGTAGCATTGGCATCTTGGATATTTTCTTCAATGACTAGTTCACTTCCAGCGTTGCTTTCTAGTGGAAATGTATTTCTTTTGATTGTCACAAGTGAGAGGTCTTGGCTCTATTTCCTGTTATTAATTGGGAATATTCTATAATCTTTCTTCCATAATTACAGTAGCATGCACTCATTCATATTTTGTTTGTCTGTTTATTTTACTTGCACCACTTGTGATCTGTGTTGTGATCACTGTTTTTTCAGCCCTATTGGCTATCTTTTTGGCTTCTTTCTCTAATGTAGTTTTTGCTTTCCTTCTTTATACTCATTTTGGAAATTAAATGTGTCTCTGAACAACTTAATAAGTATGCCTAGTTAAAATTTTTCTCGTGCATGTGCTTCTTGTGGTACAATGGTAACTGGAAACACATATTTGGATTTTTGTAGAGTTCATGATTTATTTCACAAAGAAATTTGTAATTGCTGTGAAGCCATTCAAAGTCTGTTGTACTCATACAAAAATTTTCAATTTATGTCTAGTCTTTCCACTAAACCCATGTCTTTTCAATAAACACGAGTCATGTATCAAGGTTGCCTCAGCCTTCTTGTGGTTTTTGTCTTTCTTCTCTTTTTTGTCTCTTCACAGGATTGACAATGGGGTTAGCAAGTGAATTGGCAAGAAGAGGCAAAAGTTTTCATGTGTAAATCCAGCAAACTCATGTCATGGCAATAGAAACAAACAAGGAAAGCATTTTTTTAAGGTTAAATACTGTGATTCCCTTATTAGGGACACACTTATGAATGAAAAATATTAGCAAAAACTGTAGTCATACTCTAAGATGTGCCCTTCTATAAAGAATTGCATTTTACATCACGAGTTGCACACTTATGTAAGGGAAAAGCAAGTTTCAAAATCAAGTTCAGGAAATGCATTGCCAGGGGCACACCTTATGAAGCAAAAAAGGTTAATGTTTTAAGGATCAAAATTGCATAGACTGAAAGCTGCTGACTATGGTTTGCTGATTTGCTGATGGTTTTTGTTTCAATTCAAGTCTTTGACCAGCGTATGGAGTTTGGATGTTTTGAAGAGGTTTTTGAAATTTTATGCGTTTTTGATGTTTTTGCATTTAAAGAATGACTTTTGCAATATGGAAATACAATCAAGTAATTGACAAATACTGAAACTAAATTTCAGAAGTTCTGATTTTATTACCAGCAACTGATAAATGCAAATAATGAATGAATTTGAACACTCTATTGCCAAATATGGCCTACCAGGGTACAACGCCTTCTTGGAAGAGCTCCTTTATTGATAGAAAATGGAAGAATAGCTGAAGTTGAAGTCTCCCATTCACTTCAATAGCATCAATGAGCTTTATTTGACTTAGGAAGAATTATCAAAAACTAATATAGAAGAATTATGTAGACCCAAGTGAAATTCCAAATTCTTGCCAGGCAAATTCCCACATTTTTGACTAAATTCCTCATAGAATTGCTTATGTAGACCACATGTGCTAGAATTCCTCTGAATAAACCACGGATCTGTTCTTCCTTATTGCTGACAATAATTTTAATCCCAATTCCAACTCCTAAATACCCCTGATTTATTTATTTGGCAACCACACCTCCAAGCTAGGGTATGGCTGGCTGCAAAATGGTACGGCTGGCATTAATTGCTGGTAATCTGCAATAAACCCAATCCAAAACCGCCCAGATCTGATCAATTCCACTTTCCTTTCAATCTGAAGCCAAAATCAAGAGAATTAGCCCCTAATGGCCTGGCCTGATAATTGCATAAATATGAGTGCTGGAGTGATGTAGAAGGCTGGGGTATCGTCCAACCAGTCCAAGGTTGAAGGGTTTTGTCCTCAATCAGGTTTCCACAAACTGAACCTGTTATGGCAGACTGCTGCAGAGACAAAAATGAATATTTCCAAAACCAAATGATGCCTCTTTTCCAACTCCAAGCCTCCTTTTTACCTATCAAGCCCTAATCGTACTATTTGGCATCTTTTAAAGATTCCAAAGGAAGATTTTCTCCTTGAGGAAGTTTGACTCGCAATGAGGGGGTAATTTATCATTAAGAAGGGGCCATAATAAAGTTACTTTACCACCTAGGGATTTGTGCAAGGTAACTTAATAAAGTCTTATTAAACATCTTTTTAAATTAACTTTTTCTATTTTTAGAAAAAGTTACTTTTGTAACTTTATATTATAAAGTTACTTTATTATTTCACCAAAGTCATAAAATGACTAAGTCTAGATCCCCTTTGGCTAGCAATTTCATCCCCAAACACTGAACTTCACCTGTGGAGATGGGTGACAGGTGAATCTGAGCATCTGAATAGCAACTAAAGAAGAGGGGACATTGCATAGACAAGTGTTCACTAGAGAAAGTGAAATGGTGTTTGAAATTGAAAGATAATTTTCCATTGTAAGGTGCACACTTAAGTGAAGGAAACTATTTAAAGATAAAAAGTTTGTGAAAGCATACAGAGGTGTGCACCTATATAAAGAAGAAAGAGTTTGACTTTTTAAATGAAAGAGTGAAAGTTTTTAATATGTCTGTAAGGCCAAACAGCCTATGGGACCATTGGATAGACAACCATGTGGCTAAGCACAAAGGCCAAAACATGCAGCCCAAAACATGCAGACCAAAGCTCAAAACACAAAGATTTTTAATAAAGGTGAGCATCTATGAAAAGGAGAAGATGGTTTTTGCAAAGTCTGAAATGCATTGTGAGGTGTGCACTATTATGAAGGGAAACCAATTTAAAGATTAAGTTCAAGATTTCATTGAAAGGTGCACACCTCTGTAAAGGAAATTTTATTTCCAAATTTGACAACACTTTTCATGTAGATAGGTACACACCTGTGGAAGGGGTTAAGAGGTGAAAGATCTATAAAGAATTTGCATGTTCAAGTGCTCACTTGTATAAGGTGGAGAGTGTATGTTTTTCAAAAGATGATTTCCCATTATAGGGTGTGTATCTGAAAAGAAAGAATGTGTTTGAAGTTTTGAAAATCAAAATTGCATTAATAGGTGCAAACCCAATAAAGTGCTCGCTGTCTTTTCATAAAAAACAAAGCACATGATGTACATAAAGGTGTGCCCTTATGAGCAAACATGTGTTTTGATATCAGCAATGATTTCTGAAGAGGGTTTGCAGTCTTCTACGGTAGGGTTTTCAACATCAATCGGCACAGGTGAATGACATTTCAGAAGTGTTTTCAGTCCATTTTTTATTGAAGGTTTCTATATATGGTCAGCAATTTCCATCACCTACAATGACTATATTTCTATCGTAGCAATAACTTCAACATATTTTTCTTCAAAACTCACTAGGATTAACATCAATTCAGGGAAGATAATCAGAAAGGATGGCAGCAGCCTTTGTTGTTTTCATCAATATTCAGAAATTTGGGAAGTTTTGTCTAAGTCCTCATTTTGAGCAAGTGTTCAGATCAAAGTTACGAGACAGAGACTCTGCAAGCATGACTCAACTTGGGACTTGGCGAAGGTTCGACAAAGTGAAAAACCCTAAGAAATTTAGAGTTTTTTAAGGATTTAAAACTTGTTTCATGTACTCTTTATCAAATAAACCTTTAAAACACAATAACATCATCAAATAGAAGCTAATTTGATCACATACACAAGTATACATTGATCACATAAGTATAAACGCAAATTGTAGCTGAAGGAGATAGCATACTTAGATATATAAATACCGTCAAATGTATACAAAACTCATGGAATGTGAAATCCATGACATCAAAAGTCCCAAACAAATATCAAAACAATAACTAGAAGTCTATGGCTTAGAGGAGCCTGCATCCTTTCTATGAAGGTGTCTAAGGTAGGTTCGTGATGATGTAGCAGCCATAATAATTTTTTAAGTATGAATTTGCAAAGATTTGCAACAAGGGATATATATTATGTAGATTTTAATGATCATGATTCATCATTGGCCTATTACTAGCTTAGACTTATAGTTTGATGGGGGTTTGGGGGCAACACCAAAACAAGTTTGAGGGTAGCACCCCAAGCGAGGGTATGATGAGGGTGTGTGAGAGAGAGGTAGAAAGATAGGTCTAGCTATTGGGGGAGAGAGGAGAGAGTGAGATAGAGAGAGGTAGAGAGAGGGGATAGAGGAAGAGTGATATCGAGAGAGATAGGTCTAGAGTTCAAGGTAGCTAAAGTGAGTGAGATAGAGAGATGAGAGACTGCAGATAGGAGCCCACTGATTATTGAAATTTGACTAAGCATGAAAATTTGTAAGATCTAAAACCTGGAATTTGCATTATAACTCTTAGAGATTTGAAACCATTCTCAAATATCCTACCAATATATACTTGAAATATAACTTAAAGTATTTACTTATACTTAAATGCTATATTTCATGCATATATTTTGATGAAGAGAATGAGACTGAGTGGAAGACAAAGATGGGGAGTTAAATGTTATATTTCATGTATATTCTAGGAGCATGTCATAAACCAAAAACGTATTGAAATTTTGAGACTTAATTTTTTTTTTTTTGAGTCTAGCCAAGTTCAAATGACAAGACTCGCCCAGACTTAGCTGAGTCTGAGTCCTGTTGGTGTACGTTTTATCATATACCAAACATTAGAATAAAATACCCAAGGATACTCTATCCTCTCTTGAAAAACCACCACTTATGCTAAGGTTGCAAGAAGACTATATGGCGATTCCAAGGTTTCTTTGGTTAGGTCTTGACGTGTGGATAAGCTCAATGGGCATTGTGATATGCTAGTAATACACAAAGGGACTTACACGTGGCTCGTTCAATTCACAATGGAGGTTTATCGTTTGT
Organism: Cryptomeria japonica; assembly: GCF_030272615.1. Lineage (NCBI taxonomy): Eukaryota > Viridiplantae > Streptophyta > Pinopsida > Cupressales > Cupressaceae > Cryptomeria > Cryptomeria japonica. Next base: position 545,276,367 of record NC_081406.1, on the reverse strand, counting down.
GGGTTTTGGATTGTGGACTTCAAGAAAAGTGAAAAGGAGATATGGTTTAGAAATTCTAATCTATTCCTAAGAATTCAGGAGACGGTAAAGATTGGGTGAAACTAATAACAACACTTTGTTTCGCCACACTTAGGACAACTACGCAATGCATGTGCAATCTTCTAAGGTTGTGCTCAAGATTTTCACACTTACGAATAACACCAACAATTGAACAATATTACTCAAAGTAGAAGTTAAGCATCCGCATCAAAAGCTCAAGCTAACTTTACATATCGAATGAAAATCATCCATCCAACAAAAGTATGAGCAAAAAGTTTCACCAATCTAAACTATCAAATCCTTCATTCTTCTAACATACATGAAATAAAATCTAAACTATGATGAGAGATAAGAACCATGCCAACTCCAAAATAAAAGAGGTAATCACCATCAATTTGAGCAATGTATTGCTTATTACTTTGGCAATTGTATGCAACAATTGTTTATCTCAACATGTTTTGCAACTTGCTCCCATGATTTACAAATGAGGGTTGAGTTCAATTTATAGGCTCCCCAATTACAATTAAATGGCCAGGATTGATTTCTAATCAATGACCGAGATTAAAACAACCTAACCCTAATTAGGGTTTCCCAAAATAGATCAAATATCTGTCGGATGAGAGACAAGTGGCACAAGATGCTATCTTTTAGGATTGCACCCCCTTCTTCTGCTGAGAGGTAGTGTGTTCAATGAACCTGGACATGTTGACTTAAATTCTCCAATTTGTGTCAAAAAATTTGCCTGTATGGAAATTTGTCTGGAATAATCTTCTTGCCGCCAATTTATGTTGCACGTGGGAGCTTGTCTTTGACTCTTCAGAAATGAAATCCTTCAAGAAATCTGGAACTTCTTTCCATACTTTCGCCAAGTCTGGAGACTTTTCTTTCTTGATGCTCGGAGACTCTTTCAGGTGCCTTGAATTTGGAGAAGATTTGATTCATCTCCTCTTTATTTTCTTCTTTGTTCTTCTTCTTTCTTCCTGTTTCCTCTCCAACATTTAGTCAAAATTTGATTCTTTTGGTTATGGAAAATTCCACACTTAGCCATTTTTCATGTATCAAACCTTTATCCACCCGTTCGTTTGATTGACCCTTGATTTCATGTGCTTGTCAAATTTATTTTCTTGCTCGATTGTTGGTCTGATTTCATGTGAATTTGTCCAAATTAGTCTTTCCTCATAGTGTGCCAACTTGATGGTCTTCTTGTCTAATGGATCAAATTTGAGGTCCGTGATCCGACATCTTCACATATTTCATTTATGCCTTGGACAAATTCATGTCTGAGTTTGATCAACTTGCTTGGACAATTTTCAGTCCTGTCTTATGTCTTGACTGTGAATGTGCCAATTTATGTTTTCTCCCTCTTAGGCTGTCTTAAACCAGGAACTTGAATGTGTCTGACATATTAAGGTTTGTATCTTGGAACAAATTTGTGTCAGTCTTTATGTCTTGGCATGCTTCATGTCAATTGGCTTGTCCTCGGACTTGGAATATTCTTGGACAATCATCCTTCATTTTTGATGGATCGGAAAAGTTTGGATAGTCACATGTCTTCTTGTCTTTGGCACATTTCGGAAATATAATCAAACAATTTGTCTTGCTCTTTGTCATGTCATCTTGGCAGGCTTCGAAAGTATGATTGGACAAATTGTCTTCCAATTTTTCAGGCCATCTTGTTCTTGGGAAGAAAAATTTCATGCTTTGGATTGTTTGGCATGCTCGAAGGCTTTCCTCTTGGCAGGGCGAAGTTCACATATCCTTGGACCATTTTTTTATTTGCTTAAATTTTGTGCTTAGTTTCTTTGGACATGTCTTATTCCTCAACAAATTTTGGATGACTTTCTTCCTTGGATATGAAAAGGCGGACTTTCCACATCTTTGGACAGATTTTGGTTGATGCTTCACTTCAAACTTGGAAGGTTATCACGTGTATATCGGATATAAACAATCTTCCTCTTCCAAGGAGGGTTTGGAAATGATTAAACTTCCTTGCTGACCATGATAGCAGCAGTTTGACAATGTGAATTTAGATTACTTTTCTTTGACAGGGCAGAATTTATTCTTCCTCGGGCAAGTCCACTTTCAATTTGTTGTCTTGGACGATCTTGGATGAATTTTATTTTTTTGGCAGATTTGAAAGATTTATGAGAAATCTATGTGCAGATTTGAATTCTTTTCCCAAGGTAGATTCAAGGATGATCAATGGTGAACTCAAAATTTTATCAACAAACCTTGGTGATGGCGAACTTGAACCTTTTGAATGTCCCTTTCAAACCCTTGGACCTGCTTTATTCTTCCTTTTGGAGATGTTCAAGGTAGAATTTTCTCCTTCAAACTGTTATCAATGGCGAATTTAAGGAGAAAATTGAACATTTTATCCAAACCCTTGATTTTGCAATATTTCTCATCCAAATTCTTCTGAAAATTTGATAATCTAGTTGGATTTTGGAGCTGCTTCCTCTGAAGAATTTGAATTTTTTTTTCTTCAAACCCTTAGATTTATTTTACTTTTGCAAAGGTAATCTGATAATATGATCAGATTTTGGCATGAATCTAATAATCTTTATGCCTGAGAGCTGTTCACTTTGATTTCCAAACCTGTAGACATGGCAGATTTTGAAGTTGGATAATCTGATCATGCATTGAAGCTACTAGCTTCTCTCAACTTTGGCGAATTTTGACAGAGTTTTGATGCTTCCTTTTTTGCTATACAAACTTCTTCTTGGCAAACAAAGTATTAATGAATGGGCATCATGTCTTTATAGCTTCTTAGCAATTTCTAGAAACTTTGTATATTATTCTATCTTTAGAAAATTGAAACCCTTTGCCTTCTTCTAGAAGGAAGCTTGGAGGATTCTCAAAAATTAGAAAGTTTTATTGTTTTATCCTCCCTCTAAGAAGTTAGAATTTATCCTTAGAAGCTTCCATCATGTTTTAGAAAGTTTTATTTGTTATAAATCTCCTTCTAGAAATTCGAATTTGAGGAAGGCATGCCACAATATATATATATATTTTATTTCTTTGTTCTTTGTTATTTATTTATTTATTTTATTATATTATTATGTGACTTTAATTGCCAAGTCATCTTACTTGCCATTTTTAATTCTCTTGGAATGCCATATCATCTTTTATTGCCAAGTCATCTTTTATTGCCAACTAGGAAATTTATATTTTTTTTATTCTATGCCATCTTCAAGTGGGCCCTACATTCTTTCTCAAGCTTTGGCGAATTTTGCACATCTTCCTTATGCCATGTTTTTAAAGTGGACTTGGAAAGAATTTCTAGCTTGGACATGAGGTGCACTTTAAAAATTGTCAGACATTTTTGGTGCATGACTAAGCTTAACCTTAGGCAAGAGTTAAGTAACCCTTGCCATGAGCTAGTTAACCCTCGGTAGGAGTTTAATATTTGTCGGACAATTTTTCTTGGACAATTTTTAAATTGATCCTGCTCAAATCTCTTCCACATTTTAACTGATCGTCTGCCATTCTACCCTTGAACCTTGTTGAACTTGTCTGCCATTTTTATTTCTTCAACTTGGATGAAATTTTTGATGTGCCACACTTGCCTTCTTTTGACCTGGTCAATTGTGTTCATGCCATGTTCATACCTTGCTGGTTCATCTAGACAAAAAGCCTAATCTGGATTTCCATTTTGGTTTTTGCACTTGGAGACCTCATTTTTGAAATCTGAGAACATGGGTAGGAATAATTCGGCATGGGGATCAAAACCCTAATCTAAGAAAAAACAAAATTTTCAAACCCTTGCTTTTTACACTTGGAAGCAAAATTTTTCGAATATGAAGACATGGGTAGGATCAGAATAACCTAAAGAACAAAACCCTAATCTCTGAAAAAAGCAAAATTTTCAAACCCTTGCTTTTTACACTTAGAAGCAAAATTTTTTGAATCTGAAGACATGGGTAGGATTAGAATAACCTAAAGAACAAAACCCCAATCTTAGAAAAAAACAAAATTTTCAAAGCCCTGCTTTTTATATCTAGAGGTGAGATTTTCAAATTCCGACAAAATGGGTAGTAATAAAATAGCTCAAAGAGCAAAACCCAGATGCCAGTTATAAAAAAGTAGAAAAAAGCAAAAATTTCTAAAAATAGCAGGTTGTTAGAAATGGCTCAAAGCAATTGCGATTTTCGTCCTTTAGACCTTCTGAACACTTTGGCAGCGTCCAAATTCAATTCTAAGCATAAATTCTCAATCTAGCCCGGATGACCTCAAAACTCAAAACTCAAAGCTCTCATTGTAAAAAGATTGGTGATTAGCAGTTGTGACGCCAAAACGGAACCCTAAAAAAAAAAAGAAAAAGGGGGTCCCTATTTGCAGTGGGGCGATGTGTGAAATAGGTCACAAGAAGTCTGAGCCCCTGGAACTTGCCAGGATTGACTTGATTCGTGACTGGTGCAGTCTGGGCAAGTCCATGTGAGTCTCGTTTCTATGGTTCAGATTTATACCAGCAAATTATTTGCAGACAAAATAGTAGTTTTTCAATCTTTCAGAGTTGCTAGGGTGTATTGAAGAAAGGTTTTCAGATTCAAGCATCAAAGTGGATTAACAAAGTTTCAAAGATCTTTAGAGTGTTTGCTATCATCAGAATCATCATTTAGAGCCACCTTTCAAGATTCACTAGTTTGGCTGTCTCTAAATTTAGCTTGATGTCCTTTTTGAGCAGTCTCTATTTTTGGTAGTCTACTCTTGGATATCTCATTATGCAAGAGGTGAGAGTCTTAAGACTTTTAGTGACCTTTAGCAGTAATTTTTACCAACAGTTGAATTGAAGATTGTCTTACTTCATATTTAGAATTAGTGGATATAATTTGTATTAAAGCTTGCTTTGCATGTAATCAAGTTGTTCTTAGATTAGAAGTTGTAGTTAGTTTTTTAACTATTTTTGTAGATTGGTTAGGGCTACAAGACTAAGGCAAGTGAACTGAAATAGAAGCTACAAAATGATATATTGGGGAATATATTTATGTACAATATTAAAGGTTAAGGGTTATAGGCTAAGTTGTAGGGTTTGTGGGTTGCAAGGCCTGATACCGGTTTGGTATGCCTGCGGGTTCAGCTAGGGCCCGTGCCCGGCGAGTTGGTTCATCCGCCGTGAACCCGGGCGAACCCAGGGTGAATCTGAACACTTGGGTGCCCAAAACAATTTCTTTTTGCAAAATTTAATAAATTTTGATATCCGCCACTTGAAAGAAGAGTAAAAACCCTAAAAGTGACTTTTAAAACACTTAGTTCATTTAGTTCATTTGTTTTGCAAACAACTATTTTTTCCTTGCTGGTTGAGCAAAGTTTGGCTTCTAGCATCAAATGGAGGGAGTTGAAGATCGATCGTTGAAGCTTGATCAAGTGTTGCAGTCTCATTCCTACTCATTTCCAAACTTCCATTGGTTTAAAGAAAGTTTTTTTTTTCATTTTTTTCATCCATTGTTGTTTCACAAACATAAATCATTATTTGTTTAGTTTACCTATTTTTTCCCATTCTTTTGTTTTTGTTTTCAATGTGTTAATAACATTTCTTGCCATAGTAACTAGAATGGCATCTACCTCTTCCCGCATATGCACAAATCAACAACACAACATATCCAAATTCTCCTCTATGGAAATATGTTGATATTATACGACTGCTTCCAGGAGGTGGGGGATATGTTTGGTAATGCCAGGGATATGATAAAGAATGTAATAATTCCTTTTTATTGGGTGGTAGGTCATTTGTGTGAAATACTAGGAAGAGGCATCAAAAAATGCCCTTAAAAAACTCGTGCACCTATACCACAAGAGACTATGTTAAAATATCTTAGGGAGCATGAAAAAAGAAGAGAGAGAAGCCCACAAATTAAATCAACTTGTTAAAAAAAAATCAAAGGGAATGCAAACCCCCAACTAATCCCAATATTATAGTAGAAAACCACCCATTTTTTTCCACAGTTGAGCCTGAAAGTGAAGCACCCATTGTATGCAAAAGATCGAAGGGGCCTTTAGAAAGTGCATTTCAAAATGAGAGTCAAGACATTGTTAACCAAGATGTAGCAAGATGCATATATGCAAATGGGTTGGCTTTCAATTTTGTTCGTTCCCATATTAGAAAAATATGTTGAAAAGTGTTAATGAAGCTCCAAGAGGGTATAAGGGTCCACGCTATGAGAAGGTATGTGGCACTTTGTTGGAAAGAGATGTCAAGGGGTTTGAACATGCATTGAAGCCTATAAGGGATTCATGGATTGAGACATTCTTTAAGATGGGTGGAAAGATTCCAAAAATCATCCCTTGATCAATGTCATAGCGATGTCCCCTAAAGGGGCAACATTTTTGAGAGTTGTGGATTGTGACGGCTAGGTAAAAGATGGACAATTTATTGCATATATTTTCATCTCTGCCATTGAGGTAATGAGACCTCGTAATGTTGTTCAAGTCATAATGGACAATGCAAAGAATTGTAGAGTTGCTGATTTGTTGGTTGGGGAACGCTATCACCATGTCTTTTGGACACCTTGTGCAGTTGTCTCACTCAATCTTATGCTAAAAAAGATTGGGAGTAAAATTGATTGGATCAAAGAGGTGAATGCAGAGGTTGAGGACATCTAGATTTTCATCACAAACCATCACATGTCTCAAGGAATTTTTATATCATTTTCAAGTTTGGAGCTATTGAAGGTAAGTGAAATAGTAATTTAATTTTACATTTTTTGATTTTTTGATTTTCAATGTTCATAATTTGATTGTGTAATGTGTATTCTTCTTTAAAGTTTGTCTTTAATTTTTAATCATTTTGGCTTTAATTTTTTATTATAGGTTGCAGAGACCCGTTTTGTATCTAACACAATTGTCTTGAGACAACTTGTGAAAGCTAAAGTAGTACTTTGTAATATGGTGATTAGCCAAAATTGGGCTATATGGAAGCAGAGCAACACTGCGAGGGCAACAAGAATTAGGCAAAGGATATTGGATGAGTCATGGTGGGATTGTGTGAAGTATCTCCATAGTTTCACTAAGCCCATCATGGGCATGATTCACTACACTGACATGGATAGGCCTTGCATTGGAGAGGTTTATGATGGGAATTGACTCAATGCTTGAGTAGATGAAGTGCATCATAAGTGCAAAAGAGCAAGACGTTGAGGAGACTTTCTTCAAACAATTGCAGGCAATTGTTGTAGAAAGGTGGAATAAGATGACCACTCCTTTACATCTTCTTGCTTATGCATTGACATCAAAGTACTATAGCAATTAGTTTCTTGATATGCCAAGAAGGCTTACACCATGGAGGGATTTAGAAGTGTCTTAAGGGTACAAGGCAACATTCTTTAGACTCTTCCTTGAAGATGATGTGTGAGATTTGATTACAAATGAGTTCACAAATTTTGTGAACGCAAATAGTCTAAGTGTTGATGCTCTTCGTCATAGGTTTAAGAATGATGCTCATAGTTGGTGGTACTTCCATGGCCAATGCTTCCAAAATTTGCAGCCCCTTGCAATCAAAATTTAATCACAATTAAGTTTAACAATTAATGAATATTTATTTTATGATTATCACAATTAAGTTTTATTTATAGTTTACTTTGTCTTCATAGGTTGCTAGTAATTTTATAACTTTAATTGTTTACTTGCCTTCATAGTTTGCTAGTTCATCTGCATCAGAAAGAAATTGGAGCACATATTCTTTCATCCACTTAGTAAAGTGCAATAGATTTCAATCAAAAAAAGTAGAGAACTTAGTATATATGCATTCCAACTTAGTATATGTGCATTCCAACTTGTGTCCCCTTTCACAAAAACAACATGTTTACAAGCAAGGGGAGTCGAAGATGTGGGATATAGAGCCAGAGCATATTGACTTGGATGCTTCCACTTCTTAGCTTGTTGCATTTGATGACTCAGAAAGCGAGAACACTAATAGTGCAAGTGCAAGTGGCATTGGCATTGGTTCATCTAATGTCAATGTCAATGATGAGGATGATGAGAATGATGACGTTGATGATTTATAAAATCCATTTGATGAGTAAACTTTAAAACTAAAGTTCCAATTGTTGAAACAATGATACTTGAACTCGATATTATTAATTTGATTTTGAACTTGATGTTATGATGTTATGATCATGATGCTGTGATTACAAGTTTATGGAGGTTTTGCTATTTGTATGATGCTATGTGACACTCTAATCTTAATTCATGCTTCTAGGCTGCATATATATATATAATTTTTACATTGTTTTTGTACTAATGAACCCAAATCCCTTTTTATATATATATATATATATATAATTTTTACATTGTTTTTGTACTAATGAACCCAAATCCCTTTTTTTCAAAATTTTGCCGAACCAGCGAACTGGGTTCTTGAACCCAAACCTAAACTAGCAACTTAGGTTATAGGGCAAGGATATCTAATATTTATGCTTCTTGGCTAACTTCTAGAAATGTGGAGAATTAGTTTAACAACTATGCAAAATCAGGGTACACCAAATCAGGTTTACAAGAAAATGCATGAAGATACAATAGATAAAAATTTGGAAGCTTCAAACTTTCACATTACTTTAGAATGGGAAATTTCAGTTTCATTTCCAATACTCCATTATTTTCAGCTTATAATTTGAAAGTAATGAGTTTATCTAGCCCATTGAAATTTTACTATGAATTGCATACATTGAAACTTTAAAGGGATCTTTTGATTTGTGTAACATAGATGATCATGACTTGACTCAACAATTCTATGAGGAGTAAAAAAATGCAAGGGCACCTTTTGAAGGATGACCATGCAAAATGTATTGGAGGTGTGAATACAAATATTACAAACGCTTGTTCAAACATTGATCTCTTTTAAGAATATCTTTTATAGCTTGTATGTTTGTTGTGCAACATTGACAAAAGTAATTCTATCAAACTTTGCTAAATTGCTATAGCCAAATATTGATGGCACTGCCATTAGTTTGCCTACTCAAATGGCTGACCCTCTAGGATCAATGCTAAATTACATGTGCATATAAACATAGATTAAGATTTTCTTTTGCCGTTTGTGGGGAGAAATCTAGTGACTTGTATTGTAGACAAAATTGCTCTTAAATGGTTGGGGCTCTTGGGGAAACATTTTTGGGTTTTGTTTTTCATTCTCCCACCTTCCAGGAACATATTGAACTTTTAAATTTGGCCAAGGGATGTGAAACTTGTGATAGTTTGAACGCTGTCCTTTTTGCTGCAAACAGTTGATTGGAAAATTGATAAGTAATTACATGATAGAAAAATGCGATTTCGATAGGTATTATCATTTATATATAACTGTATCATTTTTGAGTGGTATTATCCCTTCGACATAATTTTGGAAAAGTTTCTAGATTTGAAAAATTAGCGAATGAGGAAATAAGAACCTCATTCTTATATTTGCTAGTCTTGAGTGGAATAGGCAACTTTGTCTAGGATATGAAATTGTTTCCTTGGTGGACTACTCGGTAAATGTTAGTGCTTTGAAAATATGTTATTTGAACTAATGCCCTTATGGGCCTGTCTTTTAGATATTGTATTTCCACCTCGTAGTATGCCAAGATATCATAGTAAGATGATCGAGACATTCTATGTTGTAAACTTTGATTATCATTGATGCAACCCATTAGCACATTGTTTGAGTTGATTACATTCTCTTCCACAATATGTTTACCAATATACGAGTGCAGTTAAATGTGTTGCATGAGCATATAGCCATACAAGCTTGATAGTGATTCACTTAGTGAACTAGGTTACATCATGCATGTTGCCACATACTGCTAGATCCTTTGTGATGGGTTGGGATTCTTCAATAGAGTATCATGTAATGTCCCTTTTTGCGGAGTAGCAAGAATGATCCATTTAGCCTATTTAATTCTTGTAGGCTAATTTTAAGATATTAGGGAATAAATTAAATTAATTTATTATTGTCCAATAAACTAAATTTTATGGATAACTTTATTTTAATTACTTTAATAAATCGACTTAGGTAGAAAATTAAAAGGAAATATTAAAAGTTACTTTATTATTGAGTTTTAATGAAATATTTTAAGTGGGAATTTGAAAATCCCTTTGGGAATGTTCTAAGGGAAAATATAAAAGAGGATTTGGGAGCTCATTTGTGGATGCCTGTTTGTTTTCTGTACCGTGAGTTTGGAGCTTCCATTGTAGCGAAACCATAAGGGAAATCAGTTTTGGTAGTGAGAGATCTACCCTAGCTGGCTGCAAGTGGAACTACATAGGTTTCACACATGGATTCAATGATTGGAGGTTTCTAGTAATTTGTGTAGCCTTGCAAGCAGGACAAATTACTTGAAGTTTGGAAAATAATGAAGATGTTAGGAAGCAGGGAGGTGCCAGGGATGGATGATTAATGCTTATTGCAGGTCGAAGGTTTGCTGTGAGATTTGGTGTGACTATCCTCTTATTTGCTGGCTGCTAGAGTAATTGCTAGGCGATTGAGTATTTCAATAATTTTGGAGCCATTGTAATTTGTATTACATGTTTGATGGACGGTGGAGCTTGAAATATTTGAGCACTTGAACTTGTTGTTGGCATTGAGAACTAATGTTGTTCGGTGTGATTTCCTACTCTTCATTTCTGTGCGCTTGGATATTATTGTGCTTTCTGGGTGTTCAACCTTGTTACTAGGTGTGAGAAGCAGGTTTAGTGAGGTGTTGGTATGTTCCATTGCTGGGTGAGTTGGTCTATGGTTGATGTGCTGGGTTGGTGATAGCAGATTTCAGATTTAGAGGCCTTTGGGCAAGTCATGGTTCCATAGTTGGCTGACGTGAGGCCTAAAATCATGACAGTAGGGTGTACTATGGGTCTTGGGGTTCGTATTAAGTCAGTGTGAGCTGGGCAATATCAAAGAGGCTCAAATAAGGAATTTGATCTGCTAATTTGTCAAGGTTAGATACTTACATTAATTCATAACTTTACTTTGCCATATTTGTAGTAGATTGTCATATTGTTAAAAGCGAATTGTTTGTTGTTTATCACTTGGAATGAATGGTGTTGTTCATTATTGTGTTCCAAGCTATTGAAAAATTGTTATACATGTTCAATTTATAAATTCACATCATATTGTTCTGCATTTATAAATCAGTTCAAAGCAAACATCCAGAAATTACATCTTCATAAATGTTTGACAATTTACCAAAACTGAGAAGTCAGAAAATTTAAGCAAAACAAAAAATTATACTTGAGTTATTACAGTGGTATTAGAGCATGTCATCTTGACAGCCTGGAGGATTAGGAAGTAATGTCTGAAATTGATTCATGAATTCAGAAGATATAGAGTGTATCATCTACAGGAGAAGAAGAGGTGTTCTTAGTTCAAATTTAGAGGAAGAAGGAAGTATGGGTGATAGACATGAGTAACCAAATGCAGCTATCTAATGACCCAAATGATGCAAACAATGATTAATAGATACCAGGGTTATCATGGAAATAATGGCAATATTGGCAATAATGGGCATAATGGCAACCATAGAGAGGGAAGTAACACTAATGTTTCAGTAACTAACTCTAGGGCAGCCAACAAAATTACTCCCAGGCCTTTAATGCCTGAGTTCTTAGAGGCATCACCAAGAGATCAAGTAGGATAATAGGAGGGTGGTGAAGGTTGTGTAGATTATTTGAGAGATTATCAAACCTTGGGGGATGAATTTCAGGTAGCTATGTCCATAGCTGATTTTTGCCAGGTCAAATACAGAAATGGACCAAGAGGAGACAGGGGACAAAGATCTAATCAGGATTTGCAGTGTAAGGTAGGAAAATTCACCATTCCCAGCTTTCATGGTTCCAACAGATGCACTGCACATTCATGGGCGTAGAAGTTAGATACATATTTCTAGTTTAATCCAATGTTAGAGTCAGAGGCCATCAAATATGTCACCTTGCATTTGGATAGAGAGGTTCATGAGTGGAGGTGCCATGGATTGGTGACTTTGGGCCATGCCAGTATTACATTCTATGCCGATTTCACTCAGAGGTTGATTGACAGATTTGACAAGGAGGATCCTAAACCACATTTTAGAGAGTTGGCACAGTTTAGACAGGTGGGATAGTTGACTCATATACATCAGAGTTTCACAAACTTGGTTACGGTGATAGATATTTCTGAGCATAGGTTGATTGTTTGGAGGGATTGGTAGAACTTCTGTGTTGGGTCAAGACATTTGATCCAATTACTTTACAGGATGCCATCAAGAGGGCTTGTAACATGGAGAGTTCAGCTCCTTGGAACAAATTTCAGTCCAAACCATTTCCTCTAAAGAAAGATAATAAGCCCTTCTGGAAATATTAAACAAAAGAAACTTCTTGGATGATGAGGCTAGAAATGAGCTATGGAAGAAAAAGTTGTGCTTTTCTTGCAAGGAGACTTGGGAGCTTGGCCACAGTTGTTTGGAAAAAGAGAAGGTGCATTGCATAGAAGTAGTTTCAGAAGGTGAGGAGAGGTTAGAAGGAGAGGCTACAAATCAGTCCAAAGAAAACTTATTTAGAAATTAATCCACAAATTTCATAACATACCAAATATGAGAAATCAGAAAATTTGAGCAGAAAAGAAAATTAGACTTGGGTTATTACATAGCACGGGGAAGCTAATGCTTCATGGTAGGGTGGTTATCACTTCAATGATGCTCTCTCTCTCTCTCTCTCTCTCTCTCTCTCTCTCTCTCTCTAATTCAGGCTATGAAAGAAGGGAACGAAGGAAGGTTTGTAATGCTAGTGTTAATGTATATACCTATCTTATGACCTATTGATTGAAAGAGTAGATGAACTCTTATATACTGCTTACTTTTCTCTTGCAGATTTAAGTGTGGTTCATGATGTGTGTACCTGTACCTATAACATTCATTTTATAGATATGCCAATGTGTGGTAAATAAAGAAAAAGAAGTATTATTTTTTATAAATAAAAAGTTCAATATATTAAATAAGCTATTAATTTCAAAAAACCTTGTCTAAGAGTATGCTTTACAAGCACCTTGCTCAAGTGCTACCCAAGCTAAAATTTATTGAATGAAAGCTACAAATCCATATAAGCAAAATAGGAATTCATAATTAGTTTGAAATTGGCATAGGTGGATAAATGACAAAAAACCAAGGCAGATTCTCTAATGGCCAAAATTTACTAAGGGCATTAGTGGGGTGAAACTGATTAATTTTAATTTTTTGCATTAAAAAATACAACACAAGCAATAATGCAATGCACACACACGTGTCATCATCTTCATGTCAAGACTAGCACAAACACAAATAGCAATAGAATACTACAACAATAAAGGAGACCCCATCGATTTATCAGTTAGATTCAAGAACTAGGGTAAAAAAGTGAATTAGATTTATTAGGTTCAATTGCCATGTACAAATGCTATAAGAATAGAAAGATCACACATGCCACAAGACCAATCAATCTCTACTCTAGTAACGTTTAGGATAGGCAAGATAGAAGAAAATAAAGGATTATATCGTACACATTCATAATATGAACCTTTATTCTTTCCACTATCATGCATAGGAGACATAGAACTAGGAGATATAATGGTTGTTAGGACCAAAAACCTATCAACTCACACATTTCTTTTTGCAATAAATGAATACTTGACACTTTGAGATGGCTAAGGATTATTATTTTTTCTATCCTACCATTATATACATCAACATAAAACAATATCATTCATTAATTAACCCAAGGAAGGCATGACTAGTTTTCACAAATTATTATCAAAATTAGAAAAAAATGCATCCAATAATTACAAGCTTCTAGATTGTGATATGATTTTTTTTTCCAAAAATATAAAGAAATCATTCATAACATCATCTTTTAGGGTTTTATCACACATTTATAGTTTGGAGTTAATTGACCATAACTTGGTCAAATATGATCATTTCTAAAACTTCTAATATGCAAAAGAAGGGGGAAGAAAAAATCTATAAACCCCTTGATAGATGAATTTGCAATCGTGGGGAAATTTCCGTGACAGCCAGATCCCTTAATAAATTTCCCCAAAATAGAAGTTTTTTTCTGTTTTTTGAAGCCAAATTTTTGTGTAGTGCTAATTAATATAATTCGCCTACCCTTGAAATCAACACATAATAAAATTGAATAGAATTTAGTTGAAAAGGAGCCCATAGAAGTTTATAGAACCTAGGGACACTCTTGCGGTTCCCAAAACTTAGAAAAAGACATCCATGACATACAAAATTGCAATTTAACATTCTAGGAGCTAGCCATGCCCCACAATCTTGCTTTGTATCTCATTGGATCAGAAATTCCAAGGACAAAAGGCCTAACCCTCAAAACAATGAAGCAATTAATTTCAAAACTCTTTTAGTTTTTCCCTCTTTCTGCCCAAGGCATAAACTACCAATTGTATCAGATTTAAATATCATTTAGCTTTAATTAAGATTACAATTACCGTAGCTATTTTGTGCTTAAATTCCGATACACAATTGGATCCAATCAATCATAATTACAGTTTTCTAATTTCTGAAAACAAGTGGATAAATGAAAAAATTGAAACAAGGAATCCCCCACACTTCTAAAGCATCTTCTAGAAGGGGACCAATGGAGAATGTACTCACCACCTTACTGTATTATCATCATTATGTGCAATATATGGCTATGTTAGTTTAGGAAAGTGTTGATCTATGGAAAAAGAAGATCAAGGATACACCATTGACAAGGTCATTCTCCCACGCAAGGGTTTCAAACAAGTCACCAAAATCCATACAAGGGACTAAAATGGATGTAGCTTTATACAAAGCAATTACATTATTAATCGTGGCATTCAAAATCTCATTTCAATTGCGGAAAGGGGAATACCTTCCCTTGTTTCCAACGAGAAACCAAGTGAGAAAGAGCAAACCTCCACTTCTAAGCTTATGAGAAGTCCACATGCACATATTGAGCTCCATCAAGCTCCAAATCAACATATAGGAGGAAAGCCTTCATTAAAACATCGAGGAAGCTCTCACAAGCGCCAAGAATCCATCCACAGAATGGTGGGAAGCATATTGTCTTGTAGAACAAATACCCACAATCCTCACACAAAAAACCCACAAAGCAAATAAAATTCCCAAGGTTCTCTAATCCCTCAAACTCCATTTATGGAGTCTTCATGCTTTTGTTCTCACTTATCCAATCCCAAAATGGAATGATAATCAAATAAAACACAATGGGTTCTCTTGATAAAAGGAAGAAACCCGAGGTCAACAAGAAAATAGAAATAACCCAACCTTAACCCAAAAATGTCAACTCAGAAAAAGTTTCAACTAGAAAAAAAAGTAAAAAGATGTAAAATGATCATAAAGACCAAAAAGACCAAAAGACCAAAAAATATCAAAAGGAATCCCAAGATGCTTAAGTACCTTTCACTTAAATAAATAGTTGAGGAGAGACAGTTAAGTGATATGTACCTTCCATTGTCCATACACCTATATTTGTCCTACATGGTCAAGGCAAACATCAAATCCATAATGAAATTATAGCTGGAAAACAATTAATTATTAAACCAATATGTCAACATGTTCATAAGCATGGAACTCAAGGTACACATGACATCTCAAAGCATGAAAATCACACTATATTATCTATAGTCTACATAATCATAATTACAAAATATTATAAAGCACTAATTATTATTGATCTCTCTAGCAAATCACAATTGATATTCTAACATACAACTCACAAAATGGCATCATACAAGCCAAGTATGGCTCTAAACCATATAAATCAATTCATGGATATAATCATGAACAAACAGTTAATACCAAGGATGGGTTAGCACATATGATAATCATAGAAATCTTATGTTAGGATTCAATGCATGCATCATTAAAATAATCCATCTACCAATTTACCCTTGGTAAGATGCAAGTGGCAAGCATCAAGAGAGTATTAGGACATGGTAGGTATGAGTATGACACAAGGATGGGCCATACAGATTCAAAAAGAAGCAAGAATTGCAAATCCTTGGTTTTTGCTGTTGATAGTGCTATAGATTCAAGAAAAACAAGTAGATTGAGGAAAAAATTGCAGGGTAGAGGTCACATATGGCCAAAACTGGAAATTTTGCAAAAATGTCAAGATAAATCAGTAATTTTTTGTTCAAAATAATGTTGACAATTATTAACAGATTTGAAAAATTAATTGCTCAAATAATCGATGTATTCTATAAAGGAGATGAAGTCTCCTTAAATAGAGATTACAAGACGGTGTTCTAAAAAGAACAAACTGTTTAACGGAAGCTTCAAACTGAAGCTAAAAAGCTGAATACGCTTAAAAAGAAAAAAAAGCTAAAAACTAAAAAGCTAACTACGCCTTCTAATAAAAGTAATTGTTACACTAAACGAGCTAAAAAGGACAACTAGGATGACCATTATAGAATAAATATAATATTATTTTAATGCCCACCCTAATGGTCATTGTACTCAATACCCTATAGATGACATTGCAGGTACTTTGATCACAAATGCAAACAAGGCTGCCCCTTCTCTTCAGAACACTTCATTGTTGTGGAGACCCTCCCAGGATTTGCAAAATGTTAATGATCAAGAGTACCAAAAGCTGTCCAACTTGATGTAACCCTCACACGCGAATTATAGAACTATCACATGCAAATTACTGAGCCGAAAGAAAACTTGAAACCATGATTTTGAGCATTAATTGACAAACCCTTTTACAGATGAGCATTGAGCACTCTTTGCTCCAACAATTCCAAAATAGACTGCAAGATACCATGAGTGTACATGTTTGCCCTAGCAATGCCAGGTGCGACTAAAAACAAACTACAACAAACCATGATTTTTGTGGAAAAAACTGTCAAACCCTAAAACAGGAACCCTCCAAAAGAGAATTCATTATTTTTGAGGGCAAAAGCGACAAACCCATAAATCTGAGGTTACAAATCATCATTTTTGAGGAAAAAAATGGTAAAACCCAAGAATAACAAAATCCCATGCGAACATCGCAAATTACAGATGATACACGATTTTTGAGGAGAAAAATTGAATCAAAACCCAACAAACAATTTTTTAGGAAAAAATCGTGAAAACCCACAAACAAATTTGAAGGAAAATATCGTGAAAACCCAGACAAATAATTTTTGACGAAAAAATTATTAAAACCCTCCCATGTTTTTTTGTAGCAAAAAAAAATCGGAAAACCGAAAAATAATTTTTTTAAAGATAAAAAATTTATAAAAACCCATTAGACAGCTAGAGAAAAAAAAAGTCAAATCGACCATGCAAAGAAGCCGCTGGCCAAACCAAGATTCAACGACCTCTAGCAATGAGAAATTGACGCACGCAAAAAGACCCTCCTCCGTCAGGCAAAAAGTGCCACAAACAACAAACCAAAAAAAACTCAGCCAAAATATTTCTAAATGAAGTTGTAGAGGGAACCCACGAAATCTGTAGAAATAGGTCGAGTTGAAGTCGGGTCCAGGTTTGCCAGTGAAAGAAAGAGACTGAATCTGTAGACATGACATGACATGAAACCTTGGCACGCGTGTTTGTAGAAAAACCCTTCACAAAATCATGTCGCCCAACAAAAAATAGGATAAAAAAATAGAAGAAATCCGCGTCGCCGTAGGGAACATGGATAAAAAAATGCACAGGTAATCACATAAAACTGCGCTCAAAAAAGAACGCGCGGAGGTGGAGCAGAGAAACAACAGCAGAAAAAAACACACGTGACCAAAGAAAAAATCGTGGGGGAATAAAATTGTAGAGTTCGAGTGCATAGAGAAATTGCGAATCTTGCAAAAATGACCAGAGGTCACGTGATAAGAGAACAAAAAACACGTGGAGTAAAATTTGCGACCTTGCAAACAAAAATACCCACAAACTGATGCAAAAAAGGGTCCTAAAATTTTTGCGATCTCCAAGAAAACAAAACCCTCATTTTCACGTGCTCAGTAACTCGCGAATTTTCTTCAGACATAAAAAATGGGTTGAAAAACCCTTGTGAAAATACCCTCCAGAAAACTCCAAACTCCAACAATTTTTTTCATAAAAAAAATGATAAAAAAATTTATGGAAAAAAAATTTCTAGGTACCTCCACGAATTTTTATTAAAAAAGTTGCCAAATCCTAAAAAATTCCATTGACTTGCTCTGATGCCATTGAAAAATTAATTGCTTAAATAATTGATGTATTCAATTAAGGAGACAAAGGCTCCTTAAGTAGAGATTACAAGGCGGTGTTCTAAAAAGAGCAAACCGTTTAACGAAAGCTTCAAAGTGAAGCTTAAAAGCTAAATATGCTTAAAAAGCTAAAAAGCTAACTACGCCTTCTAATAAAGAGGCAGTAGTTACACTAAATGAACTAAAAAGGACAACTAAGATGACCATTATTATTAGAATAATATCTTTCTCTTTGTGTTATTAATGGTCATTTAAGTTGTTTCTAATTTCGTCTCTAGTTAACGATTGTTTCTTTTAGAAACATCGTCTTTGTAACTCTATTTAAAGGAGCTTTGTCTCCTTGATTAATTGAACAACATTGATTCTTTGAAATCCATATGCTTTTGCATCTGTATTATGGTATCAGAGCCTTGGTTATTTTCGAAATAATTTTTCAATTAAAAATTCGTCATGAATTTTTAACAGTTTTTTTTGAAAAATTTCTTTGTTTATTCGAAATTGCTACTTTGGCAATTTGTTTTGGCTGCAGCTACTAGGGCTTTCTGGCTATTTTCTGCCCTCTCCTGTGACCCGTCTCTCCTGCATTTCGTGCAACCACGCGATGCAATTTTTTTCCCACCTGCAAATTTTTTTCTGCCATTTTTGGACGGAAATTTGCATTTTCGGCTAGGGTTTTGACCCTCCAGATTCAGTCGAATTTTTTTTCTGAGCAAAGATTCTTGGTGGGTTTTTCAAGATCTCAACTGGGTCATCGTCAGAATTTTCTTGGTGCTTCGATTTTCGAGCCAGTGGATCCAAATTCTGACAGTAGATTCGTTCTGGGTTTTTCGCAAGGATTTCTGGGTTGTCTTCGGATTTTTTTGGGTCAGCCGAATTTTTTTCTTGAAATTCATGCTCGATGTACTTCATTTTTTGAAGTATGTACCTGCATCTGCCCCTGTTTCTGCATTGGGATTTGAATTTTTTGAATTCCGTGCCAGTGCCTCTTCTTAGTTTTTTGTTTTCCGTGCATTGGGAAACGTGCAGGATGGCGTCATTGACCAACTTGATGTTGGAAGGTAGTCAGGTTTTGTGCACTTAGCATCTTCTCAGTACCTTGTTTTTCGTGCCTCGAAAAGGGTGAAGATGGCTTATGGGCATCAATGTTTGTTTCGGTTTTTAATATTTTTTTACCTAAAAAAAAATTCTGATGGGTTTTAATATTTTTTTCCCTTGAAAAAATCTGTGGGTTTTAATAATTTTGTCCTAAAAAATAATCTGTGGGTTTTAAAATATTTTTTGTCCCTGTAAAAAAAAATCGTGAGGGTTTATGATTTTTCCCTCAAAAATTGTACTTTGCTGCAGTCTGTTTTTAGTCGCACCTGGAGTTGTTGTGCGAACGTCTGCACTAGTTTCTTGTTTGTAGTCTATTTTTGGGCATCTTGCTCATCTGCAATAGTTTGGAGGGTTTGCCGATTTTTTCCTCAAAATCGTGACAGCTGTTCTTGGTGTGTCTTTGGTTATAGGGAGGGACAGTTCTCCAACATCAGGTTGGACGGTTGGTGTTGTTTTGGGTATCTCCAGAAGTTCTGCAGTTTCTGGGAGGGTTGATGGCAGACTCATCTCAAGTGGCAGAGTTAGTGGTAGGCTCTTGTCTTCTGTTGCAGCGTGTTCTGAGAAGAAGGGGGCAACCTTCTCTGTTATTTCTCTTGGTAGTTAGAACGATGACCATTAAGGGAGGGTATTAGAATAATATCTTTCTCTTTGTGTTATTAATGGTCATTTAAGTTGTTTCTAATTTCGTCTCTAGTTAACAGTTGTTTCTTTTAGAAACATTGTCTTTGTAACTCTATTTAAAGGAGCTTTGTCTCCTTGATTAATTGAACAACATTGATTCTTTGAAATCCATATGCTTTTGCATCTGTATTAATTATGGAATAAATGTAATCTTATTTTAATAAGAACATCACAACATTTTTTATGATTTTCTCTGTAGCCTTGCTGATAAAGGATATAGGTAAATAAAGGATATTTTCTTCTAGTCATAAATCATTAGAAGAGAGTATATATAACATCACAAGGGTGATTTTATTTGTAAACCCTCTAGATACATACACTCATAATTGTGCTCAATGATATTAATTGTGTCTGCAAAGTTTAAATGTTGAGTTCTCAAAGGAAAATTATTTTGAAGGTTATTTGTTAAAAAATGATTAAGTTTCTCTTTTACTAATAGTGTCTTACATGTTGGCTTTTATCTTCTAGATGTTTGGGTTGTTATTTTCTTTGTACTAAGCCCTCATGTGGTTGGTTGTAGGTGTTTTGCAACATTACTTGGTTTACCAAGTTAAGAAAGAGCGCATGCAGGTATTTACTTCCTTGCGTTTCCTTTCATTTTACGATATTGAAATTTAAATGTTTTGTGGTATTGTGTATTTTATTTCTCATTTTAAGCTAACTTTTATTTCCCTCACAAACTTGATAAAGTTATAATTTATTAGTTGTTGGCTACTAGTTCTTATCTTTATTAGCATGATGCGATTTTCAAACATGGTTGTGCTTATGTTGTATCCATAAAATCTCTACTTGTAATTAATTGGTAAAGGGAGGAATTTAGAAAGAAGAAAGAGAAATGTTATATTAATGTCCACAATAGACCAAAAAAGGTCAAGGGGGACTGGGAAATATAATTAAAGACAATAGCAAGTGGGAACTAAAAAGAGTCTCCCAAGAAAGCTTAAAACTAAAAGATATCGAATAGCAAAACAAAAATTGAAAGGAAATCTAATGAACTCTAGTCCTATCAGAAGGGAAGAGCTTGTGAGACGACAAGATGACTATAAATAGTTTACAAATATCCAAAAATCTAAGAGAGAGGATTCATTAACAAAAAAGATAGAGGATGCCAAAATATTGGGCGAGTTGGGTCTAATTTGTATCACTAGAAGAGGAACCTATATTCTATTTGATAATAGCAAATGAGTTATTACAAAATTGGAAGATGTCCCTTGGCAAAGGGCCCTGGTTGGATGACCTTGGGGGGTGTAATGTCCCTGTCAAGAATTTTAGTAGAATTTACCTACACAAGTTCATTTTGGTCCCCAAGATCGTGGGGTGGGCAAGGTGAGAGCATTCCGAAACTGCAATGTGAACAATAAGCAATTAATTCTCAACTCGCTGGGGGCATTTTCTCCAGTTTACAATCAAAGATAAGTATACAGATATGATCAAAACCACTAGTAGATAACAAGCAGATCTAATCAATGCCAATCTGATAGATAATAAGTAGATCTGATTAATGCCAAATGGGTAAATTATTGCACAATTGGTCAATTCCAAACTGGCAGATAACTAGTGGATCATGGCTCAACGCTAAATTGGCAGATAATGATATGCAAATTTAATATGGATCCAATGGTAAACTGTCTAGGATCTTCTTGCAATGTCCATGTAGTTAGTGTCTGACATCAAACCACGTAGAAGTTTACAAGATAAGTAAATGGTGCTGGAAATGCAAGCAAACTGTAGGTAAGTTCATATGAATCCCAACTACAATAATATGCGAATAAAAACACCTATAATCAGCACTGGAACACAAAACTAAGAGCTTACCAGAAATTCCAATATGTAATCCAATAAACAGCTGTACCAACTACTGAAAACTCAGTTATTTTCCAGAAATGGATTCCACAGCCCAATATAAGTCATTTCCCAAACTCCAGAGGGCTGGCTGGATTGGTAGAAGAAATTGCAGGAATTTTTACTCTTTAAAAACATCCAAAGGACAACAATTTACCCCTGCTGTGGTATGGCCAGAATCAATGAAGGTACACATTCGTAAGTATTACTCCCAGCTTCAATGCAGTCCATAAATCTGTATAATTCACTTATACAGCAGTTCGATGTTATTTCAAAATGCACAGCCAGAAATTTATCTTGTATGGTAGCCAAATAATTAAATATCTCATAGGATTTGGGGTGGCCAGTTTTAGTAAATGGTATGACTAGAATTTAGAAGCATACAATCAAAGGAAACTCTCCAAAAATGCAGTAACAGATCTGCTAAGGCAATAATACTCAAAATTTAAAAGTTACTCTTCACACAAAACATTGAAAATTGGAAAAAAAACATGAAGCTCGAATATATATTTATTCTGAAACACGCACCGACAAAATCAATTGGAAATCTGTAAATATATTGATATCAAAACCCCAAACTGAAACTTATACTAAAATCTCCTCACAAGTTCAAACAGAATCTGCAACAACACCAATCACCAAATGTTTACCCTCTCGGGTGAATAACTTACAACATACAAATAAAACACGTAATGCAGAATAATAATGCCATAGATATCAGATAAAGTATAAGAGATGTTATTCCATTCATAATCGTGTCTCACAAGTTACATTCGGAAGTATATAAAGATATCGAGGGGGTGCGAGCGCCAACCGTCACACCGCAACTACCACCCCTCGGTTGCCAACTAACCAAGACAATTACAACTTAATTAACTAGTTTTATTTTCGTGTACAATATTGCCGCCAACATCATCCCCCCCCAAAAGAAAAGTCGTCTCCAGGCGACTTACAACAAAATGGAGAATACATGGGGACTACAGAACCCAAAATCAAAAACTAAGGGGGTGCAGAGGGCGTCCTTGATGAAGAAGGCGCCGTTGGTGGTGTCGCGGTGGACGCCAAGCGCCCATGGAGCTCGTACACTTGCTCCGTCCTCCTCTTTAGATCCCATTCCGCCACCATCTGCCGCTCCATGGCAGTCTTTACCATATAGGCTGCCTCCAACACCTCCTTATCCTTCTTGTCCACAACCACCTGTTGCGTCCTCGCCTAAAAACCCTTTTCTGCTACCATTCCAATGCTCAAGTGCGGATTTCACCATTAGTGCTTCCTTTGACATCACAGTCCTCCTGTGCCTAAACCAAACTTGTCTGCAAAACACGCTTTTCAGTCTCAGCCTCCACCAACTATTACTCAAATGATACTGTCTCCCTAGCCAATTTGTCCTCGATAGCCACCCGCGCTGCCCTCTCGGCATCCAACTCCTGGGTACGTTGAGCTAAGTCTCACGCTACTCCTGCCTCCAACCTCGTGGTCAGCTCCACCCGAGCCCTCTGTGCATCCACCAAGGCAACCTCTCCTCCAGTCGAGACATACTCCGAGTTCCTCAAAGCATACCATTCCTGCTGGGAAGTGGCCACAACCCTCTGGCACAAAGGCTAGGAGATGCCTCAAATCCTCCATCACACTCTCCAAAGGTTGATAACTGAATTGAATAACTCCCTGGTGTCGTATGACTTCGCGTGCCTACAATGCCTTCCCTCAGACTCTGTTTCTTCGCAACCTCCAAATCCATCTCCCTCTACGGCTTATGGCTTCCCACCAATGCTGAGCTTCAAGCTTCTTTCTCACAGTACGGGACAACCCAATACTTACCGTGACTTCTCTGATGCCTTTACCCAACTCAAAAAGTGTATTGTAGCTCAAAAGTAAACTGGGGGTCTAGGGGCAGTGCCCTAGCGGGGTCGAGGGGTAGCGCCCCTCGCGGGGTCCGCTCGGGTCCCCTGCGCGCTTCTCGTGGTAGGGTTTCAATTTGGACCTGTTGATGGCAATTCTATTTTCAATGGCCATCCGAAGACCTGGAACCATAAATTCTACAGGAACCACGGTCTCCTTCCCGTACATAAGAAGAAGAAGAATAATAAAGATTTTGAAGGCTACAGCCTTCCACACAGGGTTCCAATCGTTGCTGACACGAATGATCTTGGAATTATCTACGTCACCGAGGTTTGAGGCGTCTCCCTTCCAATATTCTCTGTATTCCGACATGTACACCTCCTTTGTTGCTTGCTCTGGTTCCTCTACTTCGAGCCTGTAGCTCTGGAACATTTCGTAATCCTCCATCTGCCAGTGGAAGAGCCCGTTCAATGACCCCGTCTCATCCTCGGAGCACTCTCCTAGTATGAGAATCCCTTCGTCTTTGGGCTCCCTGTAGCCCCGTCCTTTGTCCCTCAGGTCGCCTTCTCCTTCACCCTCCGATTTCGAAGATGATGCCAGTTCCTCACTAACCAACTGCATCCCAAGGTCTATGATAAACTTCCTTCCTCCATTCTCCATAGACAGAGTGTTCTTCTTCCAGTTGTGGGTGGCCTTGGCTGCCACTAGCCACCCTCTCCCTAAGATCGCATCATACCCTTTTTTCTTTAGTGGGATTACCACGAAGTCCAATATGAAGGGTTGCGCCCCGATGGTAACTTGCTGGCCCATTAGTGTCCCGATGGGTTTGATTCCATGTTGATCTGCTCCCAGCAAATTGAATGTAGATGGCCACAGCGTCGGCTTCCCCAGCTTCCGCCAGGTTTCTTGTAGAAGAACATTCACTCATGATCCACCATCGACGATGGTATCAGTTAGAATGGTGCCGAGGATACCCATCTCGACAATGGCCGGGTTCCTTCCAGTGTTAACTGCCAGCAGCATGGGGTCTATTGTAGACCCCCCAGGAACATCTGTGTGGTGGTTGGTATTGGTGCGTGGTTGGGAGAGATTATTCAGCAATGTCGTTCGTAATTGAGGCATCGTCTGGAGGAGGTCGTGCACCTTCACAGGCACCTCTAGTTTTAAAATTTGATTTAGTATAGCCTCCTCCGCCTCCGGTCGGCTAGAAGTACCCGTCGTACCCTTTGCCTTCGCCCTTTCTTGTATCTCTTTCTCAATTTCTTCCCGTGCTTCCCGTACCCTTCGCTTCTCCGTCTCCGGGTCTAGGCACATTGCGTGTCTGGCTTGGGCGCGGGTTACGGCCAACACTTCCTCTTCTTTGGTTTCCTCGATATTGAGCAAGTTGACATCAGACTTCGGGCAGGTGGCGTCTTCGTGGTCTCCCGGTCCGCACCATTTGCACAAATATTGTGTGGCCTCTCCCTTCGGGCAGTCTCGAGAGAAGTGCCCCCATTGGTTGCACGCTCTGCATTGTACCATCAGTCGGCCTTTGGAGTTGTATTGGATCTAGCTCCTTGTATTGTTATTGTTGTTTCGTCCTCCCCACCGGTTATCTCGGTAGCCTCCCGATGTTGCATTGTTGTTCGCCTGGGAGCTGCCGGTACCGCCTGATGTAGTTGGTTGTTCCTGCGTAAGCAATACTTTTTGGTTCCGTGTTTTCATGTTGTAGGGGCATTCCCTGGTGGGATGCCCCATCAACTGGCATATATCACAATAGGCCTTCTTCTAGCAGGAGCCTTTCGTGTGGCTGTCCGTCTTACATTCCGTGCACCAAAGCTCCCCTTCGTCGGTCTTGCTCGGACCTCCCTTCATAACCTTCAGCTCTTTCATCATCCTTAGCATGTCCTTTTGCATGGCTTGCACCTTTTTGCCGAACTCGCCATCTCTGCTGCTTCCCTTAGAAGAGTCATCATCCTCGGACGAGCTATCCTTATTCTTTTTCTTCTTGGATGTCTTGGTCTCACTCTCGAGATCCATCGTTCTATTATATGCATCTTCGTACGAGGTTGGTGGAACAATTTTCATCTTCTTCCGGATGGAGTGTTTCAGTCCCTCCATGAACCATCTCTTTTTCAACCCGTCCGCTGGTTGACTCTCCATTTTCCCCAACAGTTCCTTAAGCTGCCAACTATAGGCTCGGACAGTCTCGTTCTTGTTCTGCTTTGTGCCAAAGATTTCGGCTACTATTTCATTTTCGTCTCTGAGAAGGCGGAACTCTACCCTGAATTCCTTCTTCAGGTCGGGCCATGTGCCGACTTTGGTCTTATCCATATCTGAGTACCAGTCGATGGCCACTCCCCTTAAGGTTGCTGGAAATTGTGTTACCCATTCGTCCTGGTCGGTAACACCGTTCGCTGACCATATGGTTTCGGAAGTGCAACAATGGCGGACAGATCTTCCTTCCCGTCGCCGTTGAACTTCGATAGTTTCTATTTACTCGTCATTGACGGGGGTCGTCTCCCCGGAGGTGGCTGTGGTTGTGTCTGTGCCCCTATGCCACTCCCTCCGGCGTCAGTGGTGTGTCCTGCTTGGGTGGCTGGGGGTACGGTGTTTTGCCTGCCGTGTGTCGCACCTATAGCCATACGGTTGTCCTCCCCTTCGTTCTCACCCGCGCCCGCTACTGGCTCCATTTGGTGGTCCTCACTTCGTGGCGTAAGGGATAAGTTTCTGAACTGATCCCGGGTCTCTTCGACTAGATTCCTCCGTAACCTTGTTTCCTCCAAAAACTCTTCGTGGCTTCTCACCCTACGGTGTTTTGGCGACACGTAGAAATTTCCCTCCGCTTCTGCCCCCTCCGTGACACCTTCTTGGTTCCCTTCGGGCAACCCTTCGGCAGGTCGTCCTTCGGCAAGTTGCCTCAGCCTCCGTCTACGTTCTACTTGCTGCTCCAGAATCAAGGCCCTTTGTGCAGCCTCCCACTCCTCCGTTTGTGCTTTCTTATTTCTATCTTTGTTTAATAGGTTGGGCATTAATTCCCGTACATTTCCATAAATAACAACACATAAAAACAACACTCCTTTATTAATTCATCTCATCAGATACAACTTGTGTCAATATTATGACACCTTTATTCAAATATAGAATGTTCTTTTATCCCTCTGGGATTCAGGGTTCAATTTCCTCTTGGCCTCGTGCCATCACGCTCCGCTTCTCGGCGGCTGCTTTCTTCGTACTGTTGGAGGATTTGTTGGCGTTGCTCTTCCCGGGCAATCTCCTCCATGCGAGTTCGTTGTGCCAGTGATGCCTGTGCAAGCAACCAGGGGAGGTGGTTCATCAACCGATTTATTGCCGGGCTAACTTCCAGTGCTGTCCACACGACACTTGTTGGGATTTTAGCTTCCGTGGCCTCCCTTCGGACGTAGGTCTCAATGGCCACTTGAAGGAGGATTGAGAATTCCCTCGTTGCAGTGTCTTCTTCGTGGTAGAGCTCTGTTTGCGCATCGTCGGCCTCTAGGTTTATCTCACCAACGGGTAGGGCCATTGTGTCCGTGCGCCATCCGCTCCTTCCTTTCCCAAGTATGTCTAGGCAACGACGCCAAGTGTTTACCCTCTCGGGTGAAAAACTTACAACATACAGATAAAACACGTAATGCAGAATACTAATGCCATAGATATCAGATAAAGTATAAGAGATGTTATTCCATTCATAATCGTGTCTCACAAGTTACATTCGGAAGTATATAAAGATACCGAGGGGGTGTGAGCGCCGATCGTCGCACCGCAACTACCACCCCTCGGTTTCCAACTAACCAAGACAATTACAACTTAATTAACTAGTTTTATTTTTGTGTACAATATTGCCGCCAACACCAAATACCAAGGAAATTGGAGTACTAAGCACTCTTGTGATCTCAAGATGAAATGACTCAAATGGCTGGGAGGGTTTTCATCGTCAAACCCATCTTGCCAAAGGGTTTTGTCCTAGGGCAATGAAAGAAAAACTCTTGTTCATTCTCAAGAAATAAGAAATTGATAATCAGCTAGAATCCTTCTTCTGTCCTCAACTCTTTTTATAGGCACTTTTAGGGTTATTTTCTTATATTCTGACTTTTTCCATCCAATAATAAAATGAAGTGACTTTTGAGTCTTTGAAATTGATATTACTTTTTGGTTCCCAATTTTTATGTCACTTTCATGCCCCACTTTTAAAATAACCTTTTAATTTATAAAACATCACTTGCTACCCCATGCCTAATGACACTTTACAACATCACTTGAGGGCCTCTTTCCAAAACACTTTATTTTAACTCTTTTAGGTATTTCATAATTAGTCCCGCCTATCTATAGGCGGAGACTAATGTTTTCACCTCTTTCAATTAGTTTTGCTTTGGAAACTGTGCTAAATATTTATCTTATAGGCTATTCTATAGTTTGCTCTGATTTATTTATTAATATCAATTTCTCTCTCCATTTTTACAGTTTTCTATTGGCTGGTATACTTTTTACTGGGTTTTTTTTTGTTTTTCTTTTAATTAAAAAGAGATGACCAATCAAATGTGACAGGGCAAAAAATTAGATGAATTCCTAATCTCGTATAGAAAATTTTAACCGTACACCATAAATTGACAACATTGGACATACGCATTTATGAGTCTTTCATTTTAAGTTTTCTCACCGCCTTTGCTTCCAGTAATATTGTTTTTGACAACATTGGACATACGCATTTATGAGTCTTTCATTTTAAGTTTTCTCACCGCCTTTGCTTCCAGTAATATTGTTTTTTATGATTTCATGTAGTATGTAAAATTATTTTCCATGTGATTGTTTACGAACATGTGCTTAAATAATATTTGAGATTATCTAAACAAAATTATTTTTTTTAAACCTTGTTAATATGTTTCTTTGTATTTTTAGCTTTTTTACTATGATTTTACTTGTAATTTTTAATGTAAAAGTTAAAATTTAAATGTATCAACTTTAAAATAGTTTATTTTATTTTTAATTTTTTACTTGAATGAGGGTTTTCATTTTTTAAATTTAATTTATTTAAGAATTTAACTGTATGTATGTTCAATTTTATAATAAAAAATTATTTGTTAATATTGAATTTATCTTTTGATTAATGTTATTATTGTTTATAATATCAATCATTTATATTCTTATACTTCTCAAAATTTAATTTTTTATTATGAAATATAATTTTGTTAACATATAATATTATAAAATAAAATAAAATGATATAAACATACTCCATTTTTAGTCCCTGCCTTAAGGGAACTAATGTTTTCATCTCCAACATTAGTATGCTTTGATAACTATGCAAAATGAAAAATTTAATCTTATATCAAAGTTTCATTTTTGTTCTTATTAAACTATTTTAAAAATTATTAATTTTTTGATTTGTCATTGGCAGAATGTTAAAATGGTAAACCATTATCTGGTTTACCATTCATGTTAAATGAATGATGATAATTTTACTAATGTTATTTTCTTTGAGCGAATCTTTTGCAATTAAAATTAAAATGTTTTTATTGCATTCTTTCCTTGACATTATGCGAAACTTCCTTAAAAAGTTATGGGTGCAATAAAGGAAACTAAATTTAAGACTATTTAGGTAGTATTTGTATGAGAGTGGAATTGTATTATTTAAATATTATGAAAATATTTATTATTTAAGAAATATATGATTCAATTATTTAAAAATAATAATTTCTTTATTTTAAAAAATGTCTTACAAATGTATAAGTAGAATTTCATCAAAATGTTTGTATTTAATCTAGAAATCTAATGTTCTGAAAATTTAAAAAAGAAAAGGTAAGGGTTTTTATTGTTTTTTTGATATTTTGGTTAAGTAAATAAATATAATGAATTAAAAAATAAGTAATTTAGAAATAAATATTTGCATAGATAATTGAAAAATAAAAATAAATAAACGGGGAGATAGATATACTTAACTTTAGAATTAAAGATGAAAATTTTATATTAGTTCTTTGTTATCAATTTACTATTGCTAGATAAACAACTACTTAATTGTTCTCAACACTTCACTCATTGCTAGCATGTTTTTAGTTAAAGGCAGGGACTCATGCTGTCTCACAGCTCTTGTTTAATAATGAATTGTAAGTTTTCTTTTGCACATAAAGTTACTTTATGGACAAATTAAATTAAATTATTCCCTTAACTCATAAAGGGGACATGGCAGGGGCTGTGAAGACTGTCATTCTGAAACTTTGTGTGAAACTCATCTAACATCCATTTCTGAATACCTTCCATCATTTAGGACCCTTGGAGGTGGGAAAGAAACTAGTGACACATGCTTTAATATAAGTCCTCAACTCAGAGTGGAGACACAATACGAGCATGGTGACTCAAGTGATATTTGAGACGTCTTGGTTTGAGTGCGCGTATAAGTATGTTGTCTCATTGATTGATTTGTCATCAACTATGTGATAATTTGTAATTTTGTGGTATACCAAGGGTGGTTAATGTGACTAACACTAGCTATAGGCTGAAAGAACAACATGATCGATATGGGTGCCCCATGTATCTTTGGTAAGGCTTTGTGCCTAAAGGTGAGACACTCTCTCAAGAAAATAGCTAAGAATTGCTCATCATGTAGTAGAAGAACATGGATCGTGATTCACTATAGTGTATATCCAAGCAATAATACCACCCATGTATCTCTTGGCATATGGGGCATCTGAAAATAAAATGCTTCTCCATCCTTGCCACTTGGAGGGAGAAAAATTAATAAATCTTGTCTTTGCATGGCTGTCTCCATTTGCAGCTAGTGGGAACATACTCTCATCTACCCAAGGCGATTGTCAATTAATGGGACTAATACTATTGAATGTATTTAGGTCCAATGATGATACCACTTGTGATCTATAAGCTCAATATAGAAGGCAAATGATAGATTTAGAGGTTGAGAAGGTGAGGTCCAAGAGATCATATTAATAACGTGATTGATCACCACTTTTGAGGGAAGGTGTGTAATGTCCCCTTTTGGATTTACCCTAGAATTTGCCCTAGAATCATAAACGCAATAAAGCAAGACTTGAGATAGGTTTAGAGTTATATTTGTACCAAGTAAAATATCCTTTCTAACAAGATGAACCTTGATTTAAACCTTGCAACCACAACCAATGATATATACATATATACTTTCCAATCATTAGGGGTAGATGTAATTAGATATATCTATATTATTCACCCTCTTGGCCCAGTGGCTGGCACATTTGGACATCCACACAAAGTGGTCTACCTAGTGGGGTGCTTGTATCTTCTTTACCTATCCATGCCTCATCCCTTTAAGTCAATAATCAATCATTGTAGAGTTGAGAGAGGAGATCATAATAGGGAGGTCTTCCTCTTCCTCCATTGTCCGACCAATTGCGCCTTGCTGATCCCGAATGTCCTAAATCTTTGTCAGATGTTCTTGTAAGGACATACGCTCATCCATCATGATAGAAAATAGCTAGTTCTTCAGGAAGAATACACGACTCTTATCTGATGTCTCGTGGAGATCCTTCAAAATGGTTCAGATCTTTGAAGCTATCTTCGGATGGCACTTGTGGCTGATCATCAGTATTAGAAAATTTGAGAAGCATGATTGCTTCCCAGTTGCGCTTGTTAAACTTATCTTGATCTTGTCCAGCTGTGGTAGGACAATCTCTTTACCCAAAACGAGATCATCTAGGTGGCGATATTCAAAGATGGTCATCATGCGTTGCTTCCATGTGTTCTAATTTCTGCCGTTGAATTGTTGTTTGCCCTCCAACATGATGCTGGTCAATGACGCCATTGTGCATGCTTTTCGAGGCATGAAAAATGAGAAATTTTGAAGAGGCAAAAAAATGATTACGAAATCCAAGGCATGGAACCCAATGCAGAAACAGAGGTAGATTCAGGTATAGACTTGGAAAAGTATGAAGTACGGTTGGCCCAAATCCCAAGGTATGGATGTCTGCAGACCTAGAAAATTTTGACGAAGACCCATAAAGCTTCGTAAAAAAGCCACAAAGAATCTGTAGGTTAAAGTTTATTCCCACCACAAATTGAGGATTTTGATAAAAACCCAAGGTTGAATCTGGTACGGGGATCACCTCGCAACACAACAGTAGCCGCGAGCCCTATTATACGGGCAGTCTTGAGTTTGACCCCTGCTGTCGACTGCCAGCCTGGCCCGTGGTTGACTGCGGGGACTCTCCCATGTTCAATGGTTCCCTCTGCTGACAATGATGGCGTTCGTCGCCCAAAGGCTCCAACCCATGTTCATCCGCCAGCTATTGCCGACATACTAAGGGTAGTGCGAACAACGAGAATGGCTCAGCACGGGTGTTGGGTAAGTTAAGCAAGGTATATGGTGTCGGTTCTCATTGTTAGTTGCTCGCTTGATGGTTTGTCCTCTGTTCGTTGGTCAGGGAATTGACGGCTGGTGCTCTCAAGCTGTATAGGTGTTTCATTGAGGATGCCTTGGCTCTCGATACGGAGATGAGGTCCTCCCTTGTGATCTCACTGGTTCATAGCTCCAGTCAAAAGTGCTTACTCAAAAAAAAAAGGGGGTCGAATTTGGTACACCCATAAAATCTACCGAAACACAGAGTGCAAAAATATGGCGGAAACTGTAGGGTCGAGTAGAAACCCTAGTTGTTGGAAATGCAAGATGAAAAACTCTCGCCACCGCAACACACTTGAAAAAACGCGGAAAAGAAAATTCTAGTTGTATGTAGAGAAGGCGGGTTGGAGGTTGGGCAAAAGATGCCGTCACAATCTGGAAATCGTGCAAGAAAAATAGATCGCGCCCAGAAAACAAGTCCAACGCAGGTCAGAATATTTCCTTCTCGCCCTGAAAAACGCGATTCTTCAACGTGCGCATAGAAGAAATAAATTCGTCGCGTGCCCAACAAAAATTGTGCCGTGAAATTGTGTGGAAAAATAATAGATGCGGGTTGCGGAAAAATGCATAGGTCGCAGAGAGATATTATTGACGCAGAAAAATTCTTGATGCAAAAAATCGTTGCAGAGACGCGTGGGCTGATGCAAAAAATTGTTGCAGAGATGCGATAAAACGCGTGGCGGCGGGCGGGAAAATACTAAGAAAGAGAGACCCGTCGGGAAAAAATGATCGTGCGAGCACACAAAAGAAAGAGCGCGATTTTCTTTTTCTTCAGAACAAATCCGCAGCCGTACAAAAAAACGAACCTAGAAAAAAATCCAATCTTTTCTAAAAAAACTTTCTTTAAATTTTTTTTTGAAATTTTTTGACTGAATTTTTAAATGTCCCGCTTTGATACCATGTTTCGGTAAATAATTGAATAAATTAATGAAATGATTGAAAGATCATTTAAAGAATTACAAAACAAATCTTTCTAAAAAGAAACAATCGTAAAACCTAATATTTACATTAAGTTACAATATTGACCATTAATAATAAATAATGAGATACTATTCTAATAGTAATCCACCTATCTAAGCCCAAGAGTGGATCCAGATCCTTGCCCTCTTGGCCTCACTGGCAGGCACATTGGACATCCACTCGAGGTGGTCTACTTAAATGGCGATCCTATAATTGTTCCCCTTCCTTACACTGCCTTGCTTTCCCTACGTGATTGCTTGGGGGTTACAAACAGATTTATATTCATGCATATGTATTTTACATTCAACATATATAAGAGATTATATCATGAATGCTAACTTATAGTGCATAGGCTAAACACATATTACAAAGGTAATTATTAAGGCTATTAGCTGTTTTGATATAATAGATCTGGATCAGATCTGATAGAGGTCTGATATTTGATGCTGACACTGATCTTTTCCCAATCTGGATGCTGCATTCTTTTATTGATTGCTGCAGGTGTTGAAGCGGATGTTGATGCACTAATCAGCATTCGGCTTCCTTATTTCAGATCAGAATACTTATTTGATTCCTATTCCATGATACCAAATCGATTGTGTATTCTAGATCAGATTAGTTATTTTCTGCTTTCCTCCTAAGGAGCACTGCTGATAAATGCAGTTCTGATCCTAATTCTGTTTCTGCTCATGTTTTTCCGTTCTTTTGTCCTTTATTCGATCCTTTCCTTGGATGAAGTGTTCCTCCCTTTATATCTTCTATTGGGATGGAGTCACACCTCTTCATCCCACCATTTCCTTCTTAAGAGTCGCATCTTTTCAGCTTATGCTAACTGCTGTCATGAGACACCATTTGATTTATTTAATTATCAATCGTTTGCTGAAGGAACAGCTGCCTAATAATTTATCCCAGTCAGCCTCCACAAGTATTGCTATTATATTTATCCTTAGTTGGAATAATTATATATCCTTAAACAGGTCGGCCCTCTATGTCATTGCTTGAATCTCTTTGATTGGGTCGGCCTCTAAATAATTGTTCTTATTATTATTTATTTATTTTTTATTCTTTTAATGTTTTTTCTTTATATTGGTCGGCCTTATCAAATCTGTGGCCTAGGAACTATTATTTATAGGTTGCATTAATGACTGTGAAGGCTGCAATTAGGGTGGGGCATGACAAGGTGAAGTGAAGTGTCTTAGGAATAGTGGAAAGGATTGATAGAGATGTTGATGGATTGAAAGAGTGAAGTAGCCTAGCTCTACTAACATTGTTGAGGTCCAAAGGGACAAAAGGAGACCATCCTCTTAGATGAGCAAAGAGCTCAATTGCGGTATCTCATGTGTCTACAAGAAGAGTTACTTAAAGGTTCGAGTCTATGAATGTGACAAGTGAGCATACAATGTAATGCCCCCATCATAGTCAGGGACATTGGTTTGAAAAGTTAGCCTATTTTTGGACCCTTGTAGGCGAATAGGGTATGTATAAGGGGGTCCGTAATGCAGTATCTTGAGGAGTGGTCTGTCTATTTGTTCTAGTTTAGTGTTGAGTTCAGTTCTGGTCTTCGTTTCATCAGTTTCTGACATTATATGAGGATTTCCTAATTGTTAGGGAAAAACTGCTAAAAATAGACATGGTCCTATTTTCATTGGCGTGGCGAATTGTGGCCGCAGCTTCTGACAGATTCAGTTTCCGAGCAATAATGAGGGACATATAAATTTTTAAGTGGTTCCCACAAGCAATTAATATTTTAATGAAATATTAATATAAAATCACAAAGTGCATCACTTAAATTTATTTAAGTGAAAAATTAATATCTCCTAATTTAGGCGTATTGCTTTTAGGGTTAAGTTGGGAACCCTAAAAGCAAGTTATGATTTTTAAAACCCTAATTGCCAAAAATCGTACTTTTTGGGTATTTAGGCAGCCAAGATGGAAATTAAACCTCATTCATTGATATTGAGCATTTGACATTTCTTCTGAGAACTTGGCTATGGCGGCTAGGGTTTGGACCTGTTTTGGAGAGCGTGCATTCTTCAGAATTCAGTAGCTTTTAGATTGTGAAAGATCAATTGAATTGTTGCAGCTTGGTTGGCTTCATTCAAAAGTCAAATTGAATTAAATTGGGGTAGATTTGGCTTCTTACAAGGCAGATTTGTTGTAGGTTTCCTATTTATTGTTTGGTTGTTAATTCTTTGGTGGTTTGGAGGCTTCTTTTCCCAAACACATAGCTTGCTCATTTATTGGTGCCATCTTCCACTGTTTGGGTGTCTTAGTATTAAATAAGAGCAGATCTGAATTGTTTCAGAATAAAAATCAGAACTTTGTAAGTTGCTGATTGAATTCTTTTACTTCAATAAACTGGCTAAGGACCTATGGGTATGCTTCTAAATTCTCCAGTTTATTGTTTCAGTTGATTAATTTCATGTATTATTTCAATATGTGTTGCAAATTAAAGAAACCCCCTTCTGCAACTTCTATCTATTTCTGAAAGACCATCTTAATAATCAAAATTACAAAGAAGATCTACAAATTACAGCAGGTTGAAGAGTTGAACCAGCAAGGGTTCATCACAATGGTATCAGAGCTTTGATCCTGCCTTCCTGGTGGGTTGGAATTTTTTATGCATCAACAACAGATTGGGTCTCACAGGTATTACACATGCAGGAGACTTGGTTTACAGGGTGATCTTGATGAAATTGAAGAAATACCCTCGGAAATTATGGGGGACAGGAATGATGGTGAGCCACACAGAGAGGCTATTAATAATGAGGACTGGGATGCCAAAGTTATTATGAGGGGTTTAGTAACAGGGCAGCGACAGGTGGCAAACGCGTTGCAATAGTTGACTACAGCCATACAACAGATCATTGTACCAAGGGGGCATAATTAGAACTAGGAGGAAAATGGTAGCGTTGCTGGTCGCCCAAGGGCAAGAGTGACTCCCACACACACCTATGATAGGTCTACACACCCAACCTTTGTTAGAAATGAACCTGAAGAAGAGGACGTGGCTGAGGAGGAAGATGAGGTGGCCTTTACGGTTAACGTGACCACACTTCTTGATGAATGGGATGCATTACCACCAAGAGTTAAGGAACATCTTAACTTT
The DNA here is from genome assembly GCF_030272615.1 of Cryptomeria japonica. Taxonomy (NCBI): domain Eukaryota; kingdom Viridiplantae; phylum Streptophyta; class Pinopsida; order Cupressales; family Cupressaceae; genus Cryptomeria; species Cryptomeria japonica. Next base: position 545,240,274 of record NC_081406.1, on the reverse strand, counting down.
GACAGGTTTATGAGTCAGAAGAGGGAACACAACAAGAAGTGGAATTGGAATGACAAGAAACCTTGGAACAAAACTAATGATCTCAAATATGCAATCAACAAGCTCATACTTTCTACTTTTGATGGCAGCGGTAGAGTTACAGCCAGAGCTTGGATTAGCAAGTTGGATACCTTCTTGAACCTACGTCTTATGTCAGAAGAAGATGCTATTAAGTTTGCAACTTTACATTTGGATGGGGTAGCCCATGATTGGTGGCACCTTGGGATGGTGACTTTGCATCATGACCTTATTACTACATACCAAGAAATCACTGACAAATTGGTTGAGCGTTTTTATAAAAGAGATCCAAAGTTGTATTTCAGGGATTTAGCTCAGTTGAAACAAATGGGCAGCTTGGAATCTTATATTAGTGAATTCAAAAGAGAAGGCTGGTCATTCTTTTTGTTGAAGGTCTTTATGAGCCTATGAAAGGTTGGATTAAGGCTTTTGATCCCCCTACCTTGCAAGAAGCCATGAGGAAGGCACATAGCATGGAACTTACCGCTCCTCGTAGTAAGTTCACTCCAAACAACTCAAAATCGTCCTCATCATTTAATGACAAGTCTGATCAAAAGAAATCAGAAAATTAGGACCAAGCAAAGAAGTTTACAGCGCCTTTGGATAGGGAAACACTTAATGATTTGCATAGAAGGAAGCTGTGTTTTCATGGTAAGGGCCCTTATGATCAAAACCATGATTGTGCCCTCAAGCCTAAGGGTCAAAATAGGAATATGGAGTGGTTTTATGAGGCACAAAACATGACTGATAACACAAACTAGCAAGCTGATCAAAATGATTCGGAGACTGAAAATTCAGAAACAGAAGTTGAAAATGAAGGAGAATTCGATCTACGGGAAGCTCATATGTCCAGCATGCAAGGAGAAGGTTCTTTTAGGTTGCGTGGACTCTTGGCTGGTCAAAGAGTCATTTCTCTACTTGATATAGGTGCAACTCATAATTTCATAGATGCACGGTTGGTGGAGAAGTGTGGGATTCAAACTCAAGAGTTTGAAGGCATAAGGGTGAAAGTTGCTGATGGTAATGTGCTGACTTGTGATAGAATGATTTCACTTACCCATGAAACTCAATAATAATGAATTCAAAGCTGACTTTTATGTGGTTAACATGGGAAACATGGACGTGGTCCTTGGCATGACGTGGCTTCATGCCATAGGTGAATTTACACTCAACCTCAGAGACATGGAGATGAAATTTAGGGTCGATGGGACTAATCATGTTCTTAAAGCTATCAAGGCCAACAACTTGAAATTAATCACTCTTAAAAGAATGGAGAGACTTATCAGGCATGACATGGTGGATTGGGTAGTAGAGTATAAACTAAAGCCTACTTATGAGGAGCAGCATAAAACACCTTACCATTCAGATATTCAGGAGCTTAGAGTTAAGCATACAAAGGTGTTTAGTGACATACCTCCAGGTAGGCCTCTTGATAGAGGCATAGAGCACATTATTGAGCTTGAAGAGGGTACCAAGCCCATTATGATTACACCTTACCAGCACCCCAAGCGGTTGAAAGATGAAATTGAGAAAACCATCAAAGAACTTCTAGCAATGGGACACTCAGAAGAAAGATGGTACATTCAGAATGTGCATTGATTACTATATGCTGAATAGAAGGACTATAAAGAACAGGTATCCCATTCCTCACATCGATGAGTTGTTAGATGAGCTTCACAGAGCTTATTATTTCTCCAAGATTGACTTGAGAATAGGTTATCATTAGATCAATGTCAGGGAGCGGGATATTGAGAAGACTGCATTTAGATGTCATTGTGGACACTATGAGTTTTTGGTTATGCCTTTTGGGTTGACCAACGCACCAGCCACCTTTCAGTCCACTATGAACAGGGTCTTCCAGTCTTAGTTGAGGAGATTTGTTTTGGTTTTCTTTGATGACATTTTGGTTTATAGTAGAACTTGGGAGGAGCACTTGGTTCATTGGATACTGTTTTAGGCATACTTGATAGGGAGTCCTTTTACGCCAAAGAGTCCAAGTGTGCATTGGGAATGGCAAAACTTTTGTATTTGGGTCACATAATCAACAAAGAGGGAGTTCGCATGGATTCTGATAAGGTTTGTGCCATTGTTGATTGGCCTACGCCTGAGACCCTGACTCAACTGAGGGGATTTGTTGGTTTATGTGTCTTCTACTGTTGGTTTGTTAGTGTTTTTTCACGACATGCCACACCACTTACTGATTTGACCAAGAGGGGTGCATTTGTTTGGACACCTCTCGCACAGGAGTGTTTTGAGAAGTTCAAGCAATTGATGACTACATGTCCAGTTCTTGCTTTACTCGATTTCACCAAACCTTTTGAGCTTCATTGTGATGCATGTGGAGAGGGTATTGGTGCAGTAATTATGTAGGATCGTCATCCTATAGCTTATGAGAGCAGGAAGCTTCGGGGTCCGGAGAGGAGCTATAGTATTTATGATAAGGAAATGTTGGCTATCATGCATGCAATGGCCAAGTTCAGGCAATATTTAGTTGGTAGCAAGTTTTGTGTCAAAATTGATCATAATAGTTTGAAGCTTTTCCTTGGACACCGGGATCTAAATGAGCGTCAACAGAAGTGGGTCAGCAAGTTACAGTCTTATGATTTTGACATCTCCTATGTCAAAGGGACTTGGAACATTGTTGCTGATGCTTTATCTCGCCGCCCCCATTTGAGCTCCATGGCAGCTGTTTTTCGAAGATTGGAAACACTTGATTAGAGCAGAGTATGCCAAGAATCTATGGGCCTCTAGTATTATTGATGGGACAGTACAGGACAACATGTACTCTCTTGTGAATGACCTCATCATTTACAAAGAGAGGATATTTTTAGTCCCAGGTTTTGAGGTGAAGTGCATAGTATTAAGGACTTTCCATGATTCTAATACAGATGCAAAAGCATATGAATTTCAAAGAATCGATGTTGTTCAATTAATCAAGGAGACAAAGCTCCTTTAAATAGAGTTACAAAGATGATGTTTCTAAAAGTAACAATCATTAACTAGAGGTGCAATTAGAAACAACTTAAATGACCTTTAATAACACTACGAGAAAGATATTATTCTAATACCCTCCCTTGATGGTCATTGTTCTAACTACCAAGAGAAATAACAGAGAAGGTTGCCCCCTTCTTCTCAGAACACGCTGCAACAGAAGACAAGAGTCTGCCACTAACTCTGCCACTTGAGATGAGTCTGCGACCAACCCTCCCAGAAACTGTAGAACTTCTGGAGATACCCGAAACAACACCAACCGTCCAACCTGATGTTGGAGAACCGTCCCTCCCTGTAACTAGAGACACACCAAGAACAGTTGTCACGATTTTGAGGAAAAAATTGGCAAACCCTCCAAACTATTGCAGATGAGCAAGAGCCCTGAAAGTAGATTGCAAACAAGAGACTAGTGCAGATGTTCGCACAACAACTCCAGGTGTGACAAAAAACAAATTGCAACAAAGTAAAATTTTTGAGGAAAAAATCATAAACCCTCCCATGATTTTTTTTACAGGGACAAAATATTTAAAAACCTAGAGACTTTTAAGGGAAAAAAATATTAAAACCCATCAGAATTTTTTTCAAGTAAAAAAATATTAAAAACTGAAACAAACATCGATGCCCATAAGCCATCTTCACGCTTTTCGAGGCACAAAAAACGAGGTACTGAGAAGATGTTAAGTGCACAAAACCTGAGGTATGAGGTTCAATGCATTGAGACAAGTCCATGCACAAATTCCAATGCAAAAAATAGAGGCAGATACAGGTATAGACTTCAAAAAACAAATGAAGTACGACTGACACAAATTTCGAGAAAATTTTACGGTTGACCCAAAAAAATCCAAAGAGAACCCAGAAAACCTTGTGAAAAACCCACAAAGAATCTAAAATCAGAATTGAAATCTGCTGGCACGAAATTCGAGGCACGGAAAATGATGCACCCATAAAATTCTGAAAACAACCCAATTGAGCTCTCAAAAAACCCACCAAGAATCTGCAATCGGAAAAAAAAAATCGACTTGATCTGAAGGGTAAAAACCCCAATCGAAAATGCAGATTTCTGTCCAAAAATGGCAGAAAAAAAATTCGCAGGTGGAAAAAATCACAACTTAAATGGCCATTAATAACACAAAGAGAAAGATATTATTCTAATAGATTCACCTATGGCTGGACATCCCGGTTTCTTTAAGACCTATAGGCAGGTATGGGAGAGATTCCCTTGGAAGGGTCTCAAGTTTGATGTTCTTTAGTACGTCAGAGAGTGTTCTGTTTGCCAGCAGAACAAGCAGGATGGCATCTTTCTTGCAGGGTTACTTCAGCCACTTCCTATTCCTGATAGGAAGTGGGAATGCGTGTCTATGGACTTTATTACGGGCTTGCCAAAAGCCCAAGGGAGAGAACATTTATGTGGTGGCTGATCGGTTGACTAAGTATGCACATTTTTTCTCGATCACGACTACTTATTCTGCTGGTCAAGTGGTTGATCTTTTCTTTCGTGAGGTATTTAGATTGCATGGTTTACCTTGGAGTATTGTCAGTGATAGGGACAGCAGGTTCATGGGTCACTTCTGGCAGGAGTTATTCAGACTTTGCGGGACAGAGCTCACTCCGAGTACTAGTTACCAATCCTAGACTGATGGACAAACAAAGATTGTCAACAAATGGGTGGAAGGATACCTGCAGAACTACATCTCAGGGAAGAGAAGGCTTGGGTGAAGTGGTTACATTTGTGCGAGTATTGTTATAATTCCACTCACCACATGACTATTTAGATGACACCTTTCGGAGCTTTGTATGGATATGATGCTCCTAGTTTTCTGGATTTATTGATGAGCAATTGCAGAGTATCGAGTGCTGGGAATCTGTTACAGGATAACCAGGATATTATGAGAGCACTTCGTGATAATATTCAGAAGGCTCAGAATCAGCAAAAGCAATATGTTGATCAAAGGAGGGTTGAGTAATCTTTTGAGATTAGGGATATGGTGTATTTGATGCTACAACCCTATAGACATTCCTCTCTTTGGAAGAAGGGCTCAGAGAAACTCAAGCCACGTTACTATGGTCCTTTCAGGATTTCCAGGCGAGTTGGCCAGGTGGCTTATGAGTTAGATTTACCGACTGATAGTAAAGTTCATAATGTGTTCCATGTGTCATGCCTTAAGCAGGCATTGGGAGAACAGATAGTTCCTTTTGCAGTTTTACCACCCCTGGATGATGAGGGGAAGTTAGTGCTAGTACCTGAGGCCATTTTGGAGTTCAAAGAGCGTCATTTGCGGAGAAGTGTCATTAGGGAATTTTTGATTAAATGGAAGGATCTACCGATACAGGATGCTACTTGGGAGTGTGATAGCATTTTACAGCATCCAACATTGAGTTTGCTTGAGAACAAGCAAATTTTGGGAGGGCGGATTGTAATGTCCCCATCGTAGTCAGGGACATTGGTTTGAGGAGTTAGCCTATTTTTGGACCCTTGTAGGCTAACAGGGTATGGATAAGGGGGTGAGTAATGTAGTATCTTGAGGAGTGGTTTGTCTATTTGTTCTAGTTCAGTGTTGAGTTCAGTTCTGGTCATCGTTTCATCAGTTTTTGACATTATATGAGGATTTGTTAATTTTTAGGGAAAAATTGCTAAAAATAGACATGGTCATATTTTCTTTGGCGTGGCGAATTGTGGCCTCAGCTTCTGACAGATTCAGTTTCCGAGCAATAATGAGGGAGATATAAATTTTTAAGTGGTTCCCACAGGAATTAATATTTTAATGAAATATTAATATAAAATCACAAAGTGCATCACTTAAATTTATTTAAGTGAAAAATTAATATCTCCTAAGTTAGGCATTGCTTTTAGGGTTAAGTTGGGAACCCTAAAAGCAAGTTATGATTTTTAAAACCCTAATTGCCAAAAATCGTACTTTTTGGGTATTTAGGCAGCCAAGATGGAAATTAAACCTCATTCATTGATATTGAGCATTTGACATTTCTTCTGAGCACTTGGCTATGGCGGCTAGGGTTTGGACCTGTTTTGGAGAGCGTGCATTCTTCAGAATTTAGTAGCTTTGAGATTGTGAAAGATCAATCGAATTGTTGCAGCTTGGTTGGCTTCATTCAGAATTCAAATTGAATTAAATTGGGGCAGATTTGTTGTAGGTTTCCTATTTATTGTTTTGTTGTTAATTCTTCTGTGGTTTGGAGGCTTCTTTTCCCAAACACACAACTTGCTCATTTATTGGCGCCATCTTCCACTATTTGGGTGTCTTAGTATTAAATAAGAGCAGATCTGAATTGTTTCAGAATAAAAATCAGAACTTTGTAAGTTGCTGATTGAATTCTTTTACTTCAATAAATTAACTAAGGATTTACGCGTATGCTTCTAAATTCTCCACTTTATTGTTTTAGTTGATTAATTTCATGTATTATTTCAATATATGTTGCAAATTAAAGAAACCCCCTTCTGCAACTTTTGTCTATTTTTGAAAGACCATCTTAATAATCAAAAGTACAAAGAAGATTTACAAATTACAGTAGGTTGAAGAGTTGAACCAGCAAGGGTTCATCACATAAAAAGACATCAAGACAACAGATGGGCACCAAACTCAACTTGGATAATGCACTAAAGGGCTCTTCACTTAGTTTGAATCAAGTGTTGTAGCATGAGATTGGGACTCTCTTGATTTGGGCCTAGTCATTGGACCTCAAATTGGGATTCTAATCCTCAAAACCATATAGTGTTAAGGAATTTGATCAGAGATAGAGAAGATAGCAGACTTGCTATATTTTATCAGGGATGGACTTCAACAGAAATTACTGCAATGAATATTGTTCTCCTTGATTTATGTCTAAGTATAAATCTGTAACTTTTATTCTTTATTAATGTCGACAATTTCTGGATTGTTTGATTGCCACAGTGATTGATTAACTTATCGAAACTGTCGACATTCTTTGGATATGTATAGGAGACGTAGAGCCATGCCCACGTAGGGGCATGACTTCTACGTAGCTTTATGCCACGTAGAGTCACGGGTCATGACCCTCCGTCTCCCATCCATTGCATCGGTTGATATTAACTAATGCAGCCCGATAGTTATCGGGATTATTACATCGACCATGTCATTTAATATTTATGTATTAATAAATATGCACATCTTTATATATATATATATATATATATATATATGTATGTATATATGTATATATATATGTGTGTGTGTGTGTGTGCGTGTGTGTGTGTGTGTATAGATATTGATTTTATTCGATCCGATGGAAGCTATGCACTTAACATTCCCTCTTAGCAAAAGAGGAATGAATTTCATAATTGAGTTTTAAGAAGCAACCTTCTAGATACACAAATTTATTTGACATGATCATTCATTCAGAATATTTACTAATGAAATACTTCATATCTCAAAGAGATATGGATTATCTGATATCCAGCACTCTGGGACAACAATTGTTTGAAGTCTTATCAGATTTACTACCTTGATATTATTATCATAGGTGAACCAATTTTAGTATCATGATGTCCAACACATTCGGGGACAACAAATTAATGTAGTCAATCATGATATATTTGTTATTATAATTTCCGACATATTTCGGAACAACATTTTAATGATAACAACTCAGTAACTCATCATAGGGAATTTAGTATCAAGATTTCCGGCATCGGGACATCAACTTAATGTAGTCAATCTTGATAACAGATCAAGTTATTGTTAAAGTCGTCACCTTACAATAGCGATCTTACACTCACATGAAAGATCGTCACCTTTCATGACACAACACATACATGCAATATTGCATCCAAGATATTCATGAATATATAAATCATATATGAACAATATTAATATTAGAAATTTCCATTATAATTTAGTCATACCAAGTTTACCTCTAAGGTATTCCACTTTCAATTTTGCAAGAGGTTTGGTGAATATGTCGGCACTTTGCTCTTCGGTGTTGATGTAGGTCAATTTGATGACATCTTTGTCTACCATATCTCTTATGTAATGGTATGGGATCTCTATATGCTTGGATCGATTATGAAAGACTGGATTTACAGAAAGTTTGATGCAACTTTGATTATCATAGTGAATCACAGTGGGATCTACTGGTTTCCCAAATAGTCCAACTAGTAATTTCCTTAACCACACTGCCTCACGAGCTCCCATGGAGGCAGCCATATATTCGGCATCAATGGAACTCTGAGCAATTGCTGACTGTTTTTTGCTGAACCAGGATATCATGGCTGATCCAAGACTAAAACAACACCCTGTTGTACTTTTACAATCAATGGAACTGCCTGCCCAGTCGGAATCAGAATACCCTTGGAGTTGTATCTCGACATTTTTATACTTCAGGCCAAGTCCAATAGTGCCACGCAAGTATCTCAGAATATGCTTAGCCGCCATTAGGTGAATCTTCTTAGGTTCGCGCATGAAATGGCTTAACACATTAGTAGCATAACAAATATCAGGGCGAGTGTTTACTAGGTACATAAGAGATCCAATGATTTGTCTATAGTATGTAGGATTAGGATCTGTAGGTTTTGAGTCGGTTGCTTCACTTTTGAGCTTATGAAGATTTGTTTCCATTGGAATGGAGAGAGGTTTACAATCTATCATACCAAATCTAGTTAGGATATCAGTGGTGTATTTTCCTTGATTTAGGAAAATATAGTTCTCCTTTTGCCATACTTCTAGGCCTAGAAAATAGTGCAGTATACCTAGATCTTTCATATCGAATTTAGTCACAAGATCTTGTTTGCATTTTGCAATGAGGTGATCTTCTCCCGTTATCAACAAGTCATCAACATAGAGAACAAGTATTAATATGTTACCATCCAATATTTTGAAGTATATATGAGAGTCTGCTTCATTTTTGGAATATCCTAGCTTGGAGAGATAACTGTCTATCCTTCCATACCATGCCCTGGGAGCTTGCTTAAGGCCGTAGAGAGCCTTTTTAAGTCTACACACATAGAGGTTTCTATCCTGTATAGCAAAGCCTTCGGGTTGTTCTATGTATACTTCTTCAATAATGCCATTAAAAAATGCGGTCTTTATGTCCATTTGGTGTATTTTCTACCTTTTGGAAGCTGCAATGGCAATGATTGTTCTCACAAAAGTATATCGAGCAACTGGAGCAAATGTCTCTTCGTAATCGATTCCAACTTTCTGAGAGAAACCTCTGGCAACGAATCTGACTTTGTGTTTTTCAATACTACCATCTGGTGCATATTTGATTTTGAATAACCACTTTGATGAGACAACTGATTTGTCTTTTGGTCTAGATACAATATCCCAGACATCATTCTTTAATATAGATTGGTATTCCTCAATCATTGCTTCTTTCCAAGTTTGACATGTTAAGGCTTCTTCAACATTTGATGGTTCAAATTTTGTAAGTTCGGTCACGAGTGCAACATAGCATGATTGACTTCTTGTTTTCTTATTCTCTTTGAAGATTTCCTCAGGTTCCACATTATTTTCTTCAATCATCTTTCTTGCCCATAGTGGTCTTTTCTTATTGTTAGGATTTTCAGCAATTCCGAAATTAGGTGATTGAAGTTCCTGATTTTCTATGGTATTCTCCCTCTGATTCTCAACTGTAAGATTTTCATCTGATTCTGTGATTGGATCATCTTCTGTACTTAGGGAGAGTTTATAAGTAGCATCTTCTTGAAATTTGACATCTCTACTGATTTCAATAGATCTTCGACCTGGAATATAGACTCTATATCCTTTAGTGGTTTCACTGTAGCCAACAAATATACCTTTCTTCCCGGAGGGTTCTAGCTTGGTTCTTTTTTCTTTAGGAATGTGAATATACACATGGCAACCAAAGATTCTTAGATGGCTTAAATCTGGTTTATTTCTTGTAAAAGCTTCTTCAGGTGTTATATTCTTTAGGATTGAATGAGGGCATCTGTTTTGAATATACACAACTGTATTTGAGGCTTCAGCCCAAAATGAGATATGTAGATTTTGATCATGCATCATGGCTTTAGTGTCTTCGATGATGGTTCTATTTTTTCTTTCTGCGACTCCATTCTGTTGTGGATTATAAGGTACAACACACTCCCTCTAAATCCCAACAGAAATGCAGAATTCTTTAAAATTCTCAGAGATGTATTCACCCCCATTATCTGATCTTAGAGTCTTTATTTTCTTTCTAGTTTGATTTTCTACTAAGGCTTTAAATTCTTTAACTTTTGATAATACTTCATTTGATTCCTTGAGTTTTATGAAATAGATCCAAGTTTTCCTAGAGTAGTCATCAACAATACAAGAAACCCCCTAGAGATGGTAATGACATTGGACCACACAAATCAGTGTGGACAAGTTCTAGTACAACCTTTGATTTGTGTTCACTTGAGGGAAAGGACCTCTTTGAGTTCTTCCCGAGATCACATCCCTTACAAGTTCCAACATGATTAGTTTTTAGGTTTGGTAATCCTGTGGTAATCTTTCCTATGGAAGGTAGGGCACTAAATCGAAGATGTCCTAACCTTCTATGCCAAATTTCATTAGAGTTTGATACTTCATGGTTTAGTGCTTGTTTTTGAATATTACATAGTTTGTATAAACTACCATCTCTAGATCCTAGAGGAATAGCATTCTTTATATTAGAATTTTTAGGCTAGAGTAGAACTTTATCTTCATAGAAAGTGACACGATATCCTTGATCAGCTAGTCCTGAAATAGAGACTAAGTTCCTTTTGATACCTGGTACAAAGAGAACATCTTTCAACTGTAGTGTAACCCCTGTTCTTAATTGAATCGAGCAGGTCCCAATTCCTTTCACTAGATAGGTAGAATTGTCTCATATTGTAACTTCTTCAGTTGAGTGGCCTTCAAGCGTTTTGAATTGATCTCTAAATCCGGTTATGTGACGAGTGGCTCCACTGTCGATTATCCACATATGTTTGTTTGAGCTAAGTTCACTTGATAAAGCTAGGAAAAATAGAGGATTCTCTATTTCGTTCACTTCAGCTATGGTTGCTTGAGCTTTCTTTCTTTCTGGATAGAATCTGTGAGTGTGTCCAAATTTATCACACTTGTAGCATTGAATCTTGGAGAAGTCTCTGCTTTTGTGGTTATTTCCTCTTTCCCGTTTGAACTTCCTTTTATTCCCTTTGTTGCTTGTGTTAGCATGTAGTGCTTGAATTTCTCCCTCTTTGTTTGGACCCAATCCTCTTGTGATTAGCCAAGATTCTTCTTGAGTGCAATCATTCTTGAGTTGATCGAATTTTGGTAGTGTCGGATGAGCACTAATGCCTTGAATAAAGGATTCCCAACTGGATGGTAATCCTTTAAGTGCTATTAGAGATAGCTCCAAGTCATCTACATTATTTCCAATAGTTGATAATTGGTCTTTTAACTTTGAAATCCTCATGAAATAGGATGTAATTGATTCTCCTTTGTTCACGGAGATATGCATTAATTGCTGCTTTAAGGTGAGCAATCTGCTTGCATTATTTATTTCATATGAGTTTGAAATGGTCTTGAACATATCATAAGCTGTAGTAAGTTTTGAGATGGTTGGAAGAATGTGATCTTTAACAGCGTCAATTATAATTTTCTTAGCCTTGTTGTTATGTCTTTTCCAGGTTGTTTTCTCTGGCTTGTCTTCAGGCATCTTGGTATCTTCTTCTATGTATGCATCTAATTCGAGTTCTTGAAGAATTGCTGTTATTTGAATTCTCCATGAGACAAAGTTGGATACTCCTTCAAGTCTATCCTCCACTCTAACACTGTTCACCATGATTGCTTTCCTTCAATTTTGAATGCAAGTCTGAAACGGAGTTGTCTTTATTTATTTCTCTACCAACTTGGCTCTGATACCATGTTAAGGAATTTGATCAGAGATAGAGAAGATAGTAGACTTACTATATTTTATCAGGGATGGACTTTAATAGAAATTACTGCAATGAATATTGTTCTCCTTGATTTATGTCTAAGTATAAATATGTAACTTTTATTCTTTATTAATGTTGACAATTTCTGGATTGTTTGATTGCCACGGTGATTGATTAACTTACCGAAACTGTCGACATTCTTTGGATATGTATAGGAGACGTAGAGCCATGCCCACGTAGGGGCATGATTTCTACGTGACTTTATGCCACGTAGAGTCATGACCCTACGGGGACATGACCCTTCGTCTCCTACCCATTGCATCGGTTGATATTAACTAATGTAGCTTGATAGTTATCGGGATTATTACATTGACCATGTCATTTAATATTTATGTGTTAATAAATATGCACATCTTTATATATATCAATGCACATACATATATATATATATATATATATATATATATATATATATATATATATATATATATATATATATATATATATATATATATATATATATATATATATACATATATATTGATTTTATTCAATCTGATGGAAGCTATGCACTTAACATATAGAATTGTGGGCTTGGTCATTGCATCAGAGACGTACATCTTAGAAGTCACGTCCAATAATTTTATTTGGAAACTTTATCAATCCAGTACAAAGAGAGATGCATTTGGGATGTGGGCCCTAGAAAATTATGAAAGATTAGCAAGAGATCACATGGTCGAGATGCCAATGCTAAGAAGGTGCTATTATAAGGCTTTTGAATCTCTAATTGTCCGCTTTGTTTAGAGATATCAAAGAAAGAGTATTGGATGTCGAAGGATTGTCAATCCTTTGAAGAGCAACTTAATGCCTTATGCCTTTGTTTAAGAGATGGGGTTTAGATTTTATAGGCTCATTTAAGAATCCAAGTAAATGATGAAATTGCAAATACATGGTGGCGCTGACATATGCCCTTCCTAACTTCCTAGAAGATTGGACATTAACTAACAAGTTGACCATCAATAAATGTATGTTTTGGCATAAGTGAATCATATCAAGCTCCACAATACTGTAGTACTAAATAAGAGACAACATATCAAGTGGACCATTCATTACTTGCAAAAGAGTTTAATAGATTTCACTACATGTCTATTCCTTATTGCTTGTGTAAATGGACATGGATATACCATGAATAAGGCTATACAACAATGATATCATTGAGGCAATGATTTATAGGAGAGACTCTCAACAATACTTTGGGCCTTGAGGATGACATGCAAGGTGATAATAGACACTCCTTTCCTATGGATATATAGGAAAGAGGTGAGGATGACGTACATGTAATGTGATAATAGACACTCCTTTGCAATGGATATACAGGAAAGAGGTTGTGGTTCTAATGAGGTTCCTTGTCCAGGCCTAAGAATAGTTGTTGAGAACATGATAGGAATTGAAGAGATTTTACAAGTAATGTCATTTGAACTAAATAGACTTGACAAGAAGAAATTTGCTTATGATTAGTTGAAATTACATGGCTTTAACACTCTAATTTGCCTCTCTAAAGACAACACAAAACAAAACATTCGGAATAAAACTTTTTTCAAATTAGAAGATGAAACTACCTTGAAACAATAATATAACCCTAGAACACCAAACAATTAGTTTTTCATCACGTAATACAAACAAACTTAAAATAAATTCTTGACTTTCTAGTTTTTGGGCAAAGGCATAGGGCTTATCAGCACTTTTATTGAAGATGAGAGTTTTTTAGTCTTTAATCTTAAAGAAAACAATGCAAACAAGTAACAAATGTTCACTCTTTCTAGCCAAAAGCACAAAGTAAAAAGTGTAAGTGCAACTCAAAGATTGAAATGAATTAAACACACAAGATATTATGAATTGAGTATGGAGATTTGTGAACAAGCCGCAAAGCCCAAATCAATAATAATTGCAATTCAAAGCCTATAATAAATATCAAACATTTTTCAATTCAGAAAATCGCAATATCACAAAAAAGACAACAGTGGGCTTGAGCAACAATTTCAGCAACAAGTAGGCATAAAATTACCATTGGAAAATCTAAGTGCCAATAGCACTGATTTATGAGTGTTTACAAGATTTTCAAAATGATTTGTTCAAGATAAATAAAAAGCATGCTACAATTTCTACACTAAAAAAGTTTGTTTGCTTTTAAAGGAATCTTAAAATCCAAATTTGTCTTCAAATTTGTCTCGAAATTATAGAAACAGGACTTGGATTCAGCGTGGACTCGGCAAGGGTGACTCGACTTGGGGCTTGGGACTCGGTGAAGACTCAACAAAGTGAAAAACCCAAGAAATTAAGAAATTTTTAAGGATTTAAAACTTGTTTCAGGCACCCTTTATTAAATAAACCTTAAATACACAATAACATCATCGAATAGAAGCTAATTTGATCACATACACAAGTTTACATCAATCACATCAGTATAAATGCAAATTGTAGCTAGAAGAAATAGCAAACATAGATATATAAAATTATAAATATTTTCAAAATGTATACAAAACTCATGGAATATGAAATCCATGATATCAAATGTTCCACACAAATATCAAAACAACTACAAGTCTATGGCTCAGAGGAGCCTGCATCCTTCCTATGAAGGCGTTTAAAGGTGGGTCTTGGATGATTCAGCAACCATAGTCTCTGCCTGTGACTCCATTCCCACCCTCACCAACATTAGCTGTGTCTATGTTTGGCTCACTCGTGCTCTAACCTCCTTCTTTGCCATGGCTACAACCTTAGCTTCTCTATCTACCTGGTTTATCCAATGAAGGTCCTCGTCACTAAAGACATGATCCATAGCCTTAGTGATCCACTCATATTCTGGATCGACCTCCTCTAGCGTGATCAGGGTGGAGTCATGGTCCAAAACCTGTCTTTGTGTAAGACGAAGGTTGTAATGAACAAAGAGTAGATCATTCAACCTCTATACAAATAATCTATTGCGCCTCTTGGAGTGTATGTGCTCAAACATACTCACTCCAATTGTGCTTATAACCGGAAGTACTGCATAGTTGGCTCAAAATACAAATGGCTATTTGCTGAAGATTTGGTGTTTTAGGACCAAACATCTGACACCATCTATTTGAGATGAGAAAAATAAATCAGTCTCATTTAATAATAAATTGAATAATATATAATTAAATCATGCTCTGAAAATATAGTTTTACCGGCTGCATTTTTGTTCGGTTGTCTTTGCAAAGCTGACGAGAGAAGATCTCCCCTTCTGCATTAGAAAAGGCCTCTATCTTGTAGATTATAGTGCTACCATGACTAGGCGACATTCACTCTATCACTGAGTAGAGCCCATTAAGAACCTCCTCATCTGCCTTGAAATCAGGGCGGAAATGGAATGCCAAATTGATGTAATAAGCGGCTGCATGAAGGGGCTTGTGAAGCTAGACTTGCCATCTCCTATCAATGATATCCCTAATGGGATGATGCTCTCATCTCCTCCATAGATAGATTTGATGGCTTCCTTGGCCCTATCCATGCCCTCATATATGTAGCCCAATGTGGTCTTCTCCTCATCAACAACTCGTAGGAGAACTACCAAGGGTTCAATGAACTACAAATATTGTGAAACATTATCTAATATCAGTTAACTTAAGTGTGAATGAAAAAAAGCAAATAAAAGAAAAATATGGTTAAAAATTAAAACATAATGTAGACTTTATAAAAATTTCACCTTCACAATCTCAGCACAAGGGGCCCAAAAGTATGGCTCATAAAAATGCAATTTGCCGCATCAATCCCTGCAACGGTCGTAGCATAGGATGAGGAAGTCCACTCCTCACCAACAAACTTATGCCTCAAAGCTTCCTTACATAGAATCAAGGATTGCAATGTGATGAAATTGGTGGTAAATCGAGTGATTCCAGGTTAAGCCAACTCCTTCTGCCTCGTGTATTGCCTCATTAGGCAAAGGACACATGAATGATTGTATACAAATTTGCAAATATTTTTTGCCTTCTCTACACATGTCCTGATACATGGAAGCTTGCCAATATCCTCCAACATGAGGTCAAGGTAATGGGTGGCATATGGAGAGCAAAATATAGATGGCTGCCTCAATGGACTTCAGGAACATGGTGCCACTTGAAATTTGAAAATAAAGCAAAATCAATGATCATTGAACAAATCTTAAATTAAAAATACTAATCACTAAATCAAATTTAAATTATTTAATCACCTACTGAAGAAACAAGAAAGTTCAGGAGTGTCCTATTTCTCCTATCGGTCCAACTATCGGTCATGATGGTGCAACCCTTCTTGCTCCATATCTTGCCCTAGTCCTCTAATGTGGCTTTTACAATCAGCCACCGATTTTGTCAAAATTGGGCCACTCAAGTCAGATTCAGAAGGGGCTTGGAACCTCGCCCCACAAATAGTGATGGCATCAACCATGCTCTGCCAATAAGGAGACTTGTCACAAATAAATTAAATAAGATAAGTATATCCAATAAAAATTCATTTGACAAAACAAACTCTAAATATTAAAAAATTAAAACAATCAAATAAAAGGGAATTAACTGGTTGCAAAGAATGGAATGGAGCAATAGTACTAAAATCTCCCAATTGCACGTGTAGCCGCATCGTGTACCTCCTTGTTCCAACCCATGCTCTCAGCGATGGTTGGGCAGTAGTGCGTTGCTCAAAATATGAATCCATCTTAGATTTACGAACTCTAGGGCCAATGCTAACACTCCCACTACCATTGGCATTAGCACTAGTAGAAGCAACAACACTCACACTAGGACAATATGGAGGCATGGAAGAAAGTCTCTCCAACTCAACCAATGCTAGCCAACTCCTCCCTTTGCCTCTTCTTCATTTCTTTTTGAGCTTCAAATGTTTCTAGTTGCACTTGGCACTCAATAGCCTCAGGAGGTGCTTCAATGCAAGGATCAGCATCATGGCCATGTCTGCCGACAATGTGGTATTTCAATCTATTTATGCCTCTATGAAAGATTGTTGTGCAATATTTACATTTTGCCTCTCCCTTTTTTTGCCCAGGAAAGTATTCAGTATGTTTCCAAGCTGGATCTCTTCTACTCGGGGTTGTTCTAGGAGTAGGAGTAGAAGTAGACATTATGAAAAATATGGTTTTCAAAAGTTGAAGGATGCTGGAATAAGACTTAATTACAAAAAAATGAATATTTGTGCATTGTTAAATTATAAACTAATACCAAAAAAATAATGTAAAGAAATGTGTGCTCCACATCATCCATGCATTGTTGCTTAACATGATCGTGAAAAGTAACTCTCTATCAAGATGTGTTTAAGGAGCCTTGATGATGGTTTCCAACATTGTCTTTTCATTGGCTTTACATATATTCAAGCTGTCATATGCATCTTGATTAATGTGCTTGGAAACCTTCTCTTTGGCCTTGCAAAGATGTTGGTAAAAAATGATAACGACAACATCAATAATCATTGGGAACTAGGATATAATTGTGGCTTACGAACAAGAAACAATAGGATTTTTGGCTTAAAAGATGACTGGATACAGAAATTTTTCTATGGATACAACACATAAAAAGGGAGAAAGGATTGGTTTGTTGGGTGTATTTAGATGGTAAATTATAAGGTGAAATCTTTGGTGTTAAATTATGATGGACAATGAGAGATCACAAATTCAAGGTACAATGTTATATTCCTTTTAGAATGAATGAAGTCGATGTAAACAAGATGTCAAAATTAGAGAATTTGGATGGTGTCTTTAATGATGGAATCAATAGCTTGCAATTGACGCCCTACATGGACACTTGAGATTATATTCTCAGTTGTCCACTATGTTATTCATTGACAAGGACAATAAAATTCTTCTCAAATCATTTGAATTACTCTTTGAAGAAATGTAGTAATTATCAGTATATTTGTTTTTACAACTTAAAACAACTTATAAATGTAGTATATTTGTTTTTAGTAATTATTGTTGAGACAAATAAAGCTCATTAGAGCCATTTCCAGCTTCTGGGTGCTCTTAAATTGTATTCTACACCAAAGTCTTCAATAAAGTTTTCCCCAGTTTGGGCGTTGGACACCTGGTATGCCATTCTACTGTCCTGGTGGATTAGAATTCTTAATTCTGAAAATTCTTCTTCTGCTGTTCTTAAATTCAGAATTTTGAAATTAAAAATCAGTCAATTGTATTCTTGCATTTTGCTTTCCCAGTGTTGGTTTATTGGCATTTGATCATGAATAAACACTATGCAAACTATTGAAAACAAGTCCAAGCAAAAACCCTCAGCAAAACAGTCATAAAACATCATTACAGCAACTTGGAAACAAGAAAAAATTCAGTTCAGACTGGTTAGGGATCTTTGAGTGGTATACTCAATTTTATCTTAGGATTCTCCTTCAAATGGAGATCATCTTTGGAGAGAACAAATATTAATTTGGATTACACCAACTATTCTATAATACAATGAGCTGGTTCCTTATTATCTAGCAAGGTGATTGTGTTTTAATTTGTCTCTTGAAAGATAACAAAAAATGAAATAATGTAGAACTGTTCTTCAAATTGTAAGGGGAAGCTCCCTAGGATTTACCTTAAACCAAAAACTAACATTAGATTAAAGCTACAAACAAAAATCTCAAGTATGCACACTATACAAGACTTCATGGGGGGTGAGGGGGAGGTGGGGTGGTGCACAAAAGGAAAAAACTATGTTTTTGTTTTTACCATAGATGCATCTGCTGGATTGCTAATAGTCAAGACCTGCAGTGAGCTTTTTAGATATTAAGGAAGGCATACTATTTAAGCATGAAAATCTTGACAACTTTCTACTGCCTAGATTAGAGACTAGATTTATGCTCCAACAGGCAAACAACTTTCTAAAGGAACAACTGCTAAAGTACATTCAAAGCTATAATTTAGAGTAGACAGATGTTATCAATACATTCTACTTTCAATTTACTTGATGAAATTACAATCACAATAACACAATAAACTCAATTGAACAATAAGCTCTGTAACATAAGCCCTTCATCCATTGTCATAAAGAGTTATGTGCTGACATGCAATGTCCCTTTCTTTAGAGTAGTCCAGAGCAGCTAATTAGCCTATTTAATTCTTGTAAGCTAAAGTCAGGAAAAAGGGAATTATTTAATTAGTTATTTAATATTATCTAACAAAGTGTATTTTATGGGAAATATTATTTATTTAATGTAATAAGCTTTATAAAGTGACTTCAGAGGATTATTTGAGGAGAATAAATAAAGTAACTTTATTTCCTGGGTTTAATTAAGTAGTTTGTATCCTCTATCATAAAACTTTCTGTTTTCAATGAAATTTTCTTCTCATCTCTAATAACTCCAGCCTTAACATCTTCAATCTTTCTGGCATGCTTTACCCTGCACCAATTTTCTTTATTTTTAAATTGTTTTGTTTACATCTAATGAGAATCTGTTTTGGAACCTCAATGTAAACATTATCCTTTTGTCGCTCCTCTTACAGATACAAAATGGGCACATGTGGGCTGCATAATAACATGAATAACCAGTACCTTAGAACAAGTCACTCTACAACCTTACCATCATAGTATCTTGTAATAGTGGTTACAAGATATGACTTTTTTACTAGATTTTGTTTCCAGACATTAATCTCTTATTTAATGATGATAGATTGTTTAATTTTATGCATTTTATAGCGTATATTTATGAACATTAGAAAAATTGTGTTGTATATTATTAGTGTTCCTCCCATATCGTAAATAATAGTTGTATAGTCAACATTTATCAATAAATCCTAAACTCGGAAAATATGGTACTTGTCTGATATTTTCTGATTTTCTTTGTGCATGGTGATGCAGTAAGCTCCATAAAAAATGTCTTTGTTTGTAGGGATTTTATATTTTCAGCCAGAAATTGAAGCCTATAGTTCATCTTCCATTTTCTGCTGTTTCATATGGTAAGTATCTTTAGCCTCTATTTGAATGAGTTAGTATCCTTCACTGAAGCTTGTAGTATGATTATGTTTTGTTTCGACCTTTTATAATCTATTCAGGGTCTTATCATTTCTTGCATCCTGATCTAAATTTTTTTAAGAGACGTGAATAATCTAAACATGTGTAGCTAGATGCAATATAGTATTGGATTTATGTTTTAGTGTCTAATTCCATTTCATATTGTTGTTATTTAACTTATGCTTCATCTCAAAATGGCTTCCAAAATGGCTTCCATTTTTACTAAATTCCTAACAATAGCTGGATTGCTGTCTGATAAATTTTGACCTCAGCTACTTCATAGACTTAGCTAATCTTTGATCTCAAACTTGGACAACTATTTGGTGACTGCCCTTTTAAAAAGTTAACTGAATATTTGCCTATATAATCAGCAATATGAATATAAACAACAGAAATCTATTTTTCACAATTTAGGCGTTGAACTCTATTTTATTTACTCTCTTTATCTCTATGCTATGGAAATGCCCTTAAGTTTTAAAAAAAGTTTTTTGTGGTTATTTTTCTACAATTTTTACGATTTTAAAAAATCCATTTTTTTAACCATTTTTTCTAAAATTTTTATACTTTTCGTTTGAAACGATTTTTGCCACTCTGATATAAGGCAATGCAATTGTGGAATACAATTTGGCAAGCTTTCTAAAATATTGAATTAACCCTACAAAACTCGTTGCCTCAATCACAATGAAATTCCTGGATCACTTCAAAATGGCATCCACTTTTACTAAATTCCTAACAGTAGCTGGATTGTTGTCTGTTAAGTTTTGATCTCAGTTACTTCATAGACTTAGCTAATATTTGATCTCAGACTTAGACAAATATTTGGTGTATTTGGTGATTGCTCTCTTAAAAACTTAATTGAATATTTGCCTATGTAATCAGCAACATGAATATAAATAACAAAAAGTTATTTTCTACAATTCATCGGTTAAACTCTATTTTATTTGCTCTCTATATCTCCATGCTATGGAAATGCCCTTAAGCTTTTAAAAAAAATAGCTTTTGTCTCTTTTTCTACAATTTTCTTGTATTTTTTTTAAATCTGATTTTTTCCCTATTTTTTTCCTATTTTTTTCTGATTTTTTCAAAAAATCTTACTTTGGGTTTGCCGATTTTTGCTGCTATGTTTGAAATAATGTTTTTAATATGAAAACCCTTCATTATCCTTTGGATTGCATCAGTCTTGTGTAATTGTTTCTGCATGGCCAGGCAAGGCTTGATTATAGAATCTTGAAAAATAAATTGAATGAATGATTCAATATTTGGATAATCTATTCAACAATATACAAGCGTATATAAAGAGATTACAAGGACGATGTTCTAAATTAAGAACAAGTTGTTTAAAGTGAACTACGAAAAAGCTAAACGCCAAATAAAGATTAAAAGCTAATTAACTTAAAAAAAAGCTAAATGCTATATAAAGCTTAAAAGCTAATTAACTAAAAAGCTAAATGACCATTAAACAAGGAACTAAATATAGGTGACTAAAATATAATTAAATATTCTAATACCCTCCCTTAATGGTCATTCTATCTACTAACTACCCTACAGAAGACACTGCAGGTCTTTTGATCACAAATGAAAAGAACACTCTGCTGCGGTGGAGACCCTCCCTGGATCTGAAAAGTGTTAATGACCAAGAATACTAGAATCTATCCAACCCGACGTTGGGTAACCAAACTGAAACCTGAAACCATGATTTTGAGGAAAAAATGGCAAACCCTCCAAAATTGAAGATACAAATCATCATTTTTGTGGAATAAAATGGTAAAAACCCTTGAAACGATTTTTGTGGAAAAAATCGAACAAAACCCTGAAACTTCGCATGGCAAGACCCAAAACACCACGTGGTAAGACACCAAACATCACGCGGTAAAACATCAGACGTCATGCGGGAAAACGCCCGACAACATCACGTGGTAAAATACCAGACATCACGTGGTAAAACCCTGATTTTTGAGAAAAAAAATCAAGCAAAACCCTCCCATGATTTTTATGGCAAAAAATCAGAAGACCCACACAAGCTTTGTAGATGACAGATAATAATTTTGAAGGAAAAATTTCTAAACCCTGCGAACAATTTTTGAGAAAAAAAAATGTGAAAACCCTGGGACCTGTAGGACGAGGTCTGGCCTAAATCAATCTAATCATGGCAACGATATTCAGATATCGTGAACATGCACTGTTTCTAGGTGTTGTGGCAGCTATTGAACTTCTGTCTGTGTTCCAACATCATGTTGGTCAAAGATGCCATCACGGAAATCGAGGTTGATCCAGGTCCACTGAGTGAAAGCAAGAGACAGAAGAATCTGATTTAAAAAAAAATAAAAAATCAGAATTGAAGCAGCAGTTGAAACAACTGAAACGATGAAGAAAAATTCTGGCACGAATTCCAATGCGCGAATTTTGAGGTTTGGAAGAAACCCAAAAATTAAAATTTTTTGCAAACTTTAAACAGTGCCCAGAAGACGCCAAAATTCTCGACGTCCATAGCATTAGTAGAAATCGCGGATTGTTTTTAAATTCCAAGGCAAATTCGCTTGCACAAAAAATGAGACACGGAAAACGAGGCACCCAAAAAATCTAAGACCAACCCAGAAAAGCTCTTGAAAAACCCACCAAGAATCTGAAATTAGAATGCAGATCTGGTGGCTTAAAAATTGAGGCACGAAAAACGATGCACCCATAAAAATATGACAACCCAGTTGATGTCTCGAAAAACCCACCTAAGAATCTGCAACCAGAATAAAATTTCGACTTGAACTGAAGGGTCAAAACCCTAGTCGAAAATTGAAGAAACCCTAGAAAAATTTTCAATCTGCAAAAAGACCTCTAGGTTGCAGGCCCAAAAATCTCCAGAACCCTAAAAAAACATGAACTGCTGCCCAACACAAAAAATTCGCCCACGAACCAAAAACCCTTGAAACCCTCAAAAAGCCTTCAAAAAAGCAAAATCATTTTTTAATTAAAAAACAATAAAAAAAATTTGGAAAATATTCCAGAAAGGCGGCCATGAATTTTTATTAAAAAATTTGCCTAACTTTAAAGAATCCTATCGATCTGCTCTAATACCATGAAAAATAAATTGAATGAATGATTCAATAATCGGATAATCTATTCAACAATATACAAGCGTATATAAATAGATTACAAGGACGATGTTCTAAATAAGAACAAGTCGTTTAAAGTGAACTACTAAAAAGCTAAATGCCAAATAAAGCTTAAAAGCTAATTTAACTAAAAAGAAAAAGCTAAATGCTATATAAAGCTTAAAAGCTAATTAACTAAAAAGCTAAATGACCATTAAACAAGAAACTAAATATAGGTGACTAAAATATAATTAAATATTCTAATACCCTCCCTTAATGGTCATTCTATCTACTAACTACCCTACATAAAGACATTGCAGGTTTTTTGATCACAAATGAAAAGAACACTGCTGCGGTGGTGACCCTCCCTGGATCTGAAAAGTGTTAATGACAAAGAATACTAGAATCCATCGAACCTGACATTGGGTAACCAAACTGAAACCTGAAACCATGATTTTGAGGAAAATTTGGCAGACCCTCCAAAACTGAAGATACAAATCATCATTTTTGTGGAAAAAAATGGTAAAAACCCTTGAAACGATTTTTATGGAAAAAATTGAACAAAACCCTGAAACTTAGCATGGCAAGACCCAAAACACCACGTGGTAAGACAGCAAACATCACGCGATAACATCAGACATCATGTGGGAAAACACCATACAACATCAAGTGGTAAAATACCAGACATCACTTGGTAAAACCTTGACTTTGAGAAAAAAAATCAAGCAAAACCCTCCCATGATTTTTTATGGCGAAAAATCAGAAAAACCCACGCAAGCTTTGCAGATGACAGATAATAATTTTGAAGGAAAAATTTCTAAACCCTGCTAAAACAAATGCAGAAGCATATGGATTTCAAAGAATTGATTCATTAATAGAATGAGGAAGACGCTCATAAATAATACAAGAATATTTACAAGAATAGCAAGTTTCTAATAAGAAACTGCTGAGAAGATCGTAGACGATCTAACTAAAATAGAATATACACTATTGAGCATTAATACTAAAATTAACATTATTTTAATATTCTATTACCCTCCCTTAATGCTCAATCTATTAACTACACCTATAGACCCCCTGAATTTTACAAATTTATCAGGACCAAGGGGCTTGGTGAAGATGTCTGCTGGCTGCTTCGAGGTAGGAACATACAGCATTTGGATGGATCCGTCTTCAACCAGCTGTCGAATATAGTGACAAAGAGTTTCCACATGCTTGGTTCTTTCATGGAAGACTGGATTCTTGGCGAGTTTGAGCACTCCCTGATTATCACAGAACAAGGGAGTAGGACCTGCCTGGGAGACATGCATATCTGCAAGCATTCGTCGAAGCCAAACCGCCTCACAAGATGCCTTAACTGCTCCCGATACTCTGCTTCTGTCGAGGAGAGAGCCACTGCTTGATGCTTCTTACTAGTCCATGTTACAGCACCAGATCCCAAACTAAACACATACCCTGTTGTAGACTTACGGTCATCAACCGAACCTGCCCAGTCAGAATCTGTGTAGCCACTGAGTATAGGATCAGAACTCCGAGTGTACAGAAGTCCATAATCAGGAGTGCCACTCACATAACGCAGCACACGCTTCGCTGCTATCCAATGATCAGCCTTGGGAGCTGTCATGAAGCGTGAAATGTAGCTCACTGCAAAACTGATGTCAGGTCTAGTGGCAGTAAGATAGATGAGGCTGCCCACTAGTTGCCTGAACAGAGATTCATCCACAACTGGTGAAGATGACTGAGCTGAAAGTTTGAGCTCGGGTTCCATAGGAGTAGAGGCAGGTTTGCAATCCTGTATTCTGAACCTGTCCACAAGACTTCTGGCATACTTGGACTGAGAGAGAAAGATACTGTTCTCAGTCTGCCAGACTTCAACTCCTAAGCAGTAATGTAGAAGTCCCAAATCTGTCATATCAAAGGTGCGGCACAAATCCTGTTTGATCCCAGTGATCAAATGTGCTGAACTGCTAGTAATGATTAAGTCATCCACATAGACAACCACAAACAGAATATCATTACTAGTATGCTTGATATACAGGTTTGCATCAGATGGACTCCGCTGAAAACCATGATCTGTTAGGTACTTATCAATTTTCATGTACCAAGCCCGAGGAGCTTGTTTCAGACCATAGAGTGCTTTGACTAGTCTACAGACCTTCTGTTCTTGACCAGCAACCTTGAATCCTGGGGGTTGCGTCATGTAGACTTCTTCCTGTAAGTCACCATTCAAAAAAGCACTCTTGACGTCCATCTGATGGACTTTCCAACTGAACTGGGCTGCCAAGGCAAGAACGAGCCGTATGGTACTCATTTTGGCTGTAGGAGCAAAAGTCTCCTCGTAGTCAATGCCTTCTTTCTGTGAGAACCCACGAGCAACAAGACGAGCCTTATACTTGTCTAGGGTTCCATCAGCTTTGTATTTTACTTTGTACACCCATTTGCAGCTAATGGGCTTCTTCCTTGAAGGAAGATCAGAAAGGGCCCAAGTGTGATTCTTCTGAAGACTCTGGAACTCAGCGTCCATAGCCTGTTCCCACTCAGGTATACCTTTAGCCTCTGAGTATGTCTGAGGCTCAAAAACACTGTATATGTTAGCCATGAGAGCAAAATTGACTGTATGCTGCTGTTTGCTCTTATTACAGGAGCTTCTACCCTCAATGAGCTCAGTATCCCTGAGATCACCAATGGTCTTGGCCCACCATTTAGGCTGGAGAGTAGAAGTGCTAACATCTGGAGGAGTTGGAAGAGGCTCAGGATCAGGAACAGGATCAGCAGGAGGAGGATTATTCTCCGGAGGGAATCAGTTAGTGCATCATCGAAAATATATTCCGCATCATCCCTCCCATCAGGCGAACCTAATGGAATAAGAACACTGTGAGGCTGATCCTCAGAACTCTGATCAGAAGGAGGAGACTGAAAGAATCCTCTGTCTTCATCAAATACAACATCACGACTGAAGATAAGACGTTCAGTGTCTATATCGATCAGTCTGTAGGCCTTATGGTGATCACTGTAACCTGTCATCATGAGTTTCTGACTTTTGGAATCCAACTTGGAGCGCTTAGCATCTGGAATCCAAACATAGGCAACAGAGCCAAAAACCTTCAGGTGGCTGATCTTAGGCTTCTGACCAGACCAAACCTCTTCTGGAGTCTTCCCCTTAACAGCCTGAGTAGGAGAACGGTTAAGTAGGTAAACAACAGTAAACACTGCTTCAGCCCAATACTTATTCGGAACACTCTTGTGTTGTAACATAGAGCGAGCCATCTCAACAACCGTACGATTGCGACGCTCGACAACACTGTTTTGCTGAGGAGTGTAGGGTGTAGTCAATTGGCGTTTGATGCCATGGGTATCACATAAGCTGGAGAATGCAGAAGAACAAAATTCCCCCCCGTTATCTGTCCTAAGAGTAATGATGCTATGTCCAGATTCTTTTTCAACAAAGGACTTAAACTTCTGAAAGATACTAAATACATCTGATTTATGTTTAAGAAAGTACACCCACATCTTTCTACTAAAATCATCTACAATAAGCAAAAAGTATTTGCAACCAGTAACAAAAGATGTATTCATAGGACCACAGATATCAGCATGAAGTAATTGAAGTACCTTAGATGCGTGCCAAGACTTTCCATGTGTGAATGAAGTCTGATGCTGTTTGCCAGCTTGACAGGCGCCACATACTCCAAGATGCTGAGTCTGAATATCAGGTAACCCTGAAACAAGTCCCTCTCGAGATAGCTGAGAGAGATACTGAATGTTGAGATGTCCATATCTCTGATGCCACAAAGTGCTGAGAGGAGAAACACGAGCTGCCAGAGCCACTTCAGGAGAATCACCAGTGTCAAGAAGCCTATATAGGCCATGATCCTCTAGACCAACAACAACAGTAAGACGAGTCTCCCGATCAATGATGGAACACTTGTGAGCACTGAACACCACATCTAGCTGAGGAGAATTCCTCATAATCTGACTGACAGAGAGGAGATTAAGTTCCATACCAGGAACATAGTACACATTCAGGAAAATGAGAGTCCTGCCACCAGACTGTATCTGAACAGTGCCTCTGCCAACAACTGTATACTCCTCACCTCCACCAAATACAACGGAATCACTGAAAGATGAGAAGTCTGTAAACCAGTCACGCTGATGAGAAAAGTGACGTGATGCACCAGAGTCGATGTACCAAGCAGAAGATCGGGCATGATCTGAAGACCTCTTAGCCATTTTGGCATAAAAGGCAGACTCCTTCTGCTCGGAATGTTCAGCAACATGCGCCTTCTGGTGTGACCCTCCCTGCTTCTTTTGTTCAGAAGCGAGCCTCTGACGGCAATCTTTCTTCATATGGCCGTACTTGTGACAGTAATTGCACTGCACATTCTTCTTCTTAGCAACATCTTGTGTCTGAGAAGAGCCTTTCTGCTGAGAAGACTGAGAGGACTGAAATTTGCCTTTATCCTTGTGAAAGGATTGGGCTATGAAGGCATTTTCCGAGGAGGCTGACGTAGTACCACTACCAA
Source organism: Cryptomeria japonica (assembly GCF_030272615.1). Lineage (NCBI taxonomy): Eukaryota > Viridiplantae > Streptophyta > Pinopsida > Cupressales > Cupressaceae > Cryptomeria > Cryptomeria japonica. Next base: position 545,212,751 of record NC_081406.1, on the reverse strand, counting down.
ACTGTTGTTTCCAGCGATCCTGCTATAGAAGTTTGGTGCACAATTCTGAAAACTTTAGATCAACATTAGTGGAAGTAATATTGAGGGTCTCAATGAAGTGTTCATACGATTTCGGAAGACTTTTCAGAGTGATTACTACCATGTCTTCTTCCTCCATAGTCCGACCAATAGCTTCGAGTTGATCTCGAATGTCCTTAATCCTCGTGAGGTGTTCCTGTAAGGACATACGTTCGTCCATCATAATGGAGAACAGCTGATTCTTTAGAAAGAATGCTCGGCTCTTGTCGGATGTCTCATGCAATTCCTCAGATGCTTCCAGATGTCGAAAGCTGTCTTGCCGGAAGGAATCTGCGGTAACTGATCATCAGTCACTGAGAGTTTGAGAAGCATAACTGCCTCCCGATTGCGTTCATCAAACTTATCTTGATCTGCACCAGGTGTACCAGGACTGAGCTCTTTTCCCAAAACAAGCTGGTCAAGACGCCTATATTCAAAAATGGTCAACATACGTTGTTTCCAGATGTTGTAATTGTTGCCATTAAAGCGTAGACTGCCTTCTAACATCAGGTTGGTTAGAGAAGCCATTTGCACATTTCCCAAAAAAAAAATCCCGTCTAACCCAGAAAAATCCAAAGACAACCCAAAAATTCGTGCGAAAAACCCAGAAGGAATCTGCTGTCAGAATCTGGATTTGCGGGCTCGAAAATCGAGGCACCCAGAAAAAACGGACAACTACCCAGATTAGGGTTCGAAAAACCCACCAAGAATCTGCAAGAATAATTTATTTTCGATGGAAACTGGAAGGTAAACACCTTAATCGAAAATTTCAGAGGGTCGTGGAAGCCATGATTTGCTCAGAAAAAAATTGCGTCATCGAAGGTGCAGGTCGCGACGCGTTTGCAGGTCGCGTCGCGTCGCCGAGGGTGCAGGTTGCGATGCCGAGGGTTGCAGGTCGCGACGCCGAAGGTCGCGGATAGACGGAGCACTGGTCACGACGACTCTGTAGGTCGCGCACCACCACGAACACCGCCGAACACAGGTCGTGACGGCTCTGCAGGTCGTGCACCAACACGAACACCGCTGAACACAGGTCGCAAAATAACGCGACTGTACAAACCCGCGAGGTAGTCATAGGAGCTAGGAAACTGAAAAACCCTAGATGGATTTTTAAAAACCAGAAATAATTTCGAAAATTTCCACTAATTGGAAATTAGAATTAAAAAATTTTCGAAAAAATTTCTCCTATAGCTTTGATACCATAAAACAAATGCAGAAGCATATGGATTTCAAAGAATTGATTCATTAACAAAATGAGCAAGACGCTCATAAATAATACAAGAATATTTACAAGAATAGCAAGTTTCTAATAAGAAACTGCTGAGAAGATCGTAGACGATCTAACTAAAATAGAATATACACTATTGAGCATTAATACTAAAATTAACATTATTTTAATATTCTATTACCTGCGAACAATTTTTGAGGAAAAAAATGTGACAACCCTGGGACCTGTAGGATGAGGTCTGGCCTAAATCAATCTGATCATGGCAACGATATTCAGATATCGTGAGCATGCACTGTTTCCAGGTGTTGTGGCAGCTGTTGTACTTTTGTCCGTGTTCCAACATGATGCTGGTCAAAGATGCCATCACAGAAACCGAGGTTGATCGAGGGCAACTTAGTGAAAGCAAGAGACAGAAGAATTTGATTTAAAAAAAAAAATCAAAATAGAAGCAGCAACTGAAAAAAACTGAAACCATGAAGGAAAATTCTGGCACAAATTCCAATGCGCGATTTTTGAGGTTTGGAAGAAACCCTAAAATTAAAATTTTCTGCAAACTTAAAACAGCATAAACAACGCCCAGAAGACAGCAAAATTCTCGATGTCCACAGAACTAGTAGAAATCACGGATTGTTTTTAAATTCCAAGGCAAATTCGCTTGCACAAAAAATGAGGTACGGAAAACGAGGCACCCAAAAAAAATTGAGACCAACCTAGAAAAACTCTTGAAAAACTCACGAGGAATCTGAAATCAGAATGCAAATCCGATGGCTAAAAAAATTGAGGCACGAAAAGCGATGCACCCATAAAAATATGACAATGACCCAGTTGAGGTCTTGAAAAACCCACCAAGAACCTGCAACCAAAATAAAATTTTGACTTGAACTGAAGGGTCAAAACCCTAGTCGAAAATTGTAGAAACCCTATGAAAATTTTCAATCTGCAAAAAAAACCTCAAAGTTGCAGGCCCGAATATTCTAGAACCCTAAAAAAACATGAACTGCTGCCCAGCACAAAGAAATTCGCCCACGAACTAGAAACCATTGAAACCCTCAAAAAGCCTTCAAAAAAGCAAAATCGTTTTTTATAAAAAACAATAAAAAAAATCTGGAAAATATTCCAAAAAGAAGGCCATGAATTTTTATTAAAAAATTCGCCAAACTTTAAAGAATCCCATTGATCTGCTTTGATACCATGAAAAATAAATTGAATGAATGATTCAATAATCGGATAATCTATTCAACAATATACAAGCGTATATAAAGAGATTACAAGGACGATGTTCTAAATTAAGAACAAGTCGTTTAAAGTGAACTACTAAAAAGCTAAACGCCAAATAAAGCTTAAAAGCTAATTAACTAAAAAGAAAAAGCTAAATGCTATATAAAGCTTAAAAGCTAATTAACTAAAAAGCTAAATGACCATTAAACAATGAACTAAATATAGGTGACTAAAATCTAATTAAATATTCTAACACCCTCCCTTAATGGTCATTCTATCTACTAACTACCCTACAGAAGACACTGCAGGTCTTTTGATCACAAATGAAAAGAACACTCTATTGTGGTGGAGACCCTCCCTGGATCTGAAAAGTGTTAATGACTAAGAATACTAGAATTCATCCAACCTGACATTGGGTAACCAAACTGAAACCTGAAACCATGATTTTGAGGAAAAATTGGTAAACCCTCCAAAACTGAAGATACAAATCATCATTTTTGTGGAAAAAAATGGTAAAAACCCTTGAAACGATTTTTGTGGATAAAATCGAACAAAACCTTGAAACTTCGCGTGGCAAGACTCAAAACAGCATGTGGTAAGACACCAAACATCACGCGGTAAAACATCAGACATCATGCGGGAAAACACCAGACAACATCACGTGGTAAAATACCAGACATCACGTGGTAAAACCTTGATTTTTGAGAAAAAAAATCAAGCAAAACCCTCCCATGATTTTTTATGGCGAAAAATCAGAAAACCCACGCAAGCTTTGTAGATGACAGATAATAATTTTGAAGGAAAAAATTCTAAAACTTGCGAAAATTTTTGATGAAAAAAAATGTGAAAACCCTGGGACCTGTAGGACGAGGTTTGGTCGAAATCAATCTGATCAAGGCAACGATATTCAGATATCGTGAACATGCACTGTTTCCAAGTGTTGTGGCCGCTGTTGAACTTCTGTCTGTGTTATAACATGATGCTGGTCAAAGATGCCATCACGGAAATCGAGGTTGATCGAGGTCAACTGAGTGAAAGCAAGAGACAGAAGAATCTGATTTAAAAAAAATAAAATAAATCAAAATAGAAGCAGTTGTTGAAAAAATTGAAACCATGAAGGAAAATTCTAGCACGAATTCCAATGCGCGAATTTTGAGGTTTGGAAGAAACCTAAAAATTAAAATTTTCTGCAAACTTAAAACTGCATAAGACACTAAAATTCCCAACGTCCACAGAATTAGCAGAAATCACGGTTTGTTTTTAAATTCCAAGGCAAATTCGTTGGCACAAAAAATGGGGCACGGAAAATGAGGCACTAAAAAAATATGAGACCAACCCAGAAAAGCTCTTGAAAAACCCACCCAAGAATCTGAAATCAGAATGTAGATCTGACGGCTCAAAAATCGAGGCATGGAAAACGATGCAACCATAAAAATATGACGACCCAGTTGAGGTCTCGAAAAACCCACCAAGAATTTGCAACCAGAATAAAATTTTGACTTGAACTGAAGGGTCAAAACCCTAGTCGAAAATTGCAGAAACTTTAGGAAAATTTTCAATTTGCAAAAAAAACCTCCAGGTTGCAAGCCCAAAAATCTCCAGAACCCTAAAAAAACATGAACTGCTGCCCAACACAAAGAAATTCGCCCATGAACCAGAAACCCTTGAAACCCTCAAAAAGCCTTCAAAAAAGAAAAATCGCTTTTTTATAAAAAAACAATAACAAAAAATTTGGAAAATATTCCAAAAAGAAGGCCATGAATTTTTATTAAAAATTTCGGCAAACTTTAAAGAATCCCATCGATCTGCTCTAATACCATGAAAAATAAATTGAATGAATGATTCAATAATCGGATAATCTATTGAACAATATACAAGTGTATATAAAGAGATTACAAGGATGATGTTCTAAATTAAGAACAAGTCGTTTAAAGTGAACTACTAAAAAGCTAAACACCAAATAAAGCTTAAAAGCTAATTAACTAAAAATCTAAAGCTAAATGCTATATAAAGCTTAAAAGCTAATTAACTAAAAAGCTAAATGACCATTAAACAAGGAACTAAATATAGGTGACTAAAATATAATCAATTATTCTAAGAAATCTGTCTAGCAAAGCATCATCCTTTATCGTCATTGTTCTTAGGATTAGCATAGACTCTCTTAATCCTTTCCCTTTTATCTTTTACTTTCCATGCAAGTCAATTAGTTTCCATGTTCCAATCGTGTTCAAAGCATAAGTCCCTTTGTGTAAACTAGCATGATCACATCACACACCGAGTCTATCCCAAGGATGAAGTCGATTGTTCACATTGTAAACCTTGGAGTTGTCTCATTTGATCATATAAATTAGCATACGAGGTTTCTTTGTTCAAGAGAGGATAGTACACTTGGCATTTTATTCTGTGTTTGAAGTGTCCTAAAAATCACATCAATAGGTATATGGTTTGACAACATTCCATTCATCAATGACGTTCCCCATTTAAATGTTCGAAGCCTTCATCTTGACCAATGGAGAAGTCTCTATTTTAGATTGCTCTTTGTTTCGTTGTTTAGGTACTTTTCACGTGTTTGTTGCATGTGCTGAAATTTTCATGTCTTGCAGGTGTTCTTGTTGTCTCTAGACCTAAGCTTCCATAACCTTGTCACTCATCTTCAGTTTCTTTTTGTTATAACAATTTTGTATGGCAGCCTCATCCACATGTATCTTTTGTGAGATCTTTAGTTGTCCAATCTTGCTTTGCTTCCCACTGTTTGCTACTCAATGTGATTCATATCTTCATGCAAAATGAACCAAAGTGTTGACCTACTGTCATTTGCTATATTCCTGGTAGCTTTGAATTTCCCGAACATGGTAGTCTTGGCTAAAGTTATCTTGTGTTCAAAGGGAAATTGTCAATTATTGTAATGCCATCTCTTGTTTTTAATCTCTCATATGCCTTCGATTTGGACACTGATGTGACAACACAATTCACAACAAAAAGATGCTTGGTATCACTAGCTTGCTAAGGATTTACAATGAATACTTATCTTTAATTACTAACAAAAAAATTGCTTTCCATTGTACTTGACAGCTAATCTGTCGTTATGTTCCTTTTTATACACTTAGTTCACTTCTTTTCCGTTTTCCACTTTTTTCTATTACTAAGCAGTTTTCTTTACTTACCACTGCTTTGGGCAACATTTGAAGAATTTGTAGCTTATCTTTTAAATACTCATACTTCTTCACACAAAACTTTGAAGCTTTTGATTTTCTTCCTCGTAACTACTTTTTGTTGGTGTGATAAGGTATTTTAGTATTTTACCCAACTTGCTCATTAGTGGATCCTATTCACATACTTAAGTTTACTTAGGTCCTAGGGGATCTTTCTAGAAGGTGTTAGTTGTCATAAGATCTTATCTAATCTTTAGACATTTACTTTTGGTTACCTAAGTCATTTATGAAGAGCACACGGTTATACTGAGGGGGTGGGGGGTGAATCAGTATAACAACCAATTTAATCTTTTTCAACTTCAATCACAAGTATATAACTTATCTCATTATCATATTCATTGCATATCAACATTCATATGTGATCTAACTAATATGAACACAAGTAGAACACAAGATATATACGTGGAAACCTTAACGGGAGAAAACCACGGCAAAATAATGCTTTTATATTTCTTCTTTTACAATGTTTGTAGGCACCAACCTACTAGAGGCACCAACCCCTACGTTTGTGAGCACCAACTCCCAAATTTGATTTTTTTGAGCACCAACCCACTGGAAGCACCAACTCCCAAATCTGAATTTTGTGTGCAACAACCCATTGAAAGCACCAACTCCCATTTCAGAATTCGTGAGCACCAACCTACTTCACATAAATCTGATTTTCCACCTTGACAATGTTGCTATAACAACGGATGATGGATCCACAATTTAGCATAGCTCGCTTCCACAAAACTGCTATATTATCTTCCACAAATCTGTTATGATCTCTTCATAAATCTGTCATAATTTCTTCTTCAAAAATCTTCTATGAACTCCTCCACCAATCTGCTATAAGTTACTTATAGATCTACCACAATATCTTCCATGAACTCCTCACATTACCTTCAAATCTGCCAATAATTTGTTCACAATTTAGTCACAAGAATAACACAAATCATTGACTATATGTTCTATCATCTTCTTCTATATATTCATCATTTGTGAGTTAATTTGTCTTGTATACTACTCTCTTTCAAATCTGCATATTCATAGATCTTCTTGATCTTCACACACACCCTACACACAGCACCCTTCTTGAATGTTTGCACATTCACACGTGCATTTCATACACTCTCATTTATTCACTGCATCCTTTTGTCACAAATCTGTATATGATCTTTTCGTAAAATAGCCTTCAATCTAGTGTATATACTTTATACATTCCATTCCACACCCATTTTCAAATCTACCATGTATATGCTCTAAGTTGTCCTCATAAATCTGCTCTAGAGTGTTCACAAAGTCTTTATAGATCTGCTCTAAATTACTTCATAACTCTGCCCATACAAAGCCTTTACAAATCTGTATGTATAATCTCATAGATATGCTGGTGTATATCTTATATATTTTTTTATTCTGCTCACAGCCATCTCTTATACAATGTTTTCTTTATATCTTCTCAAAGAGGTTGATTCATTTGGGGACATTTCCTTTCATAAACATAACTCTCCAATAATAACAAATCGCACCTTTTCAATTTATGATAATCACAGCCTTTTAAGGTTTGTTTATATTAGATACAAGTCACTGCTGTATATTGAATATATTAATCTTCAATATATTTTCGTTGCACCCTTCAATATCCTTAATCGCACCCTTCTAGTCAAGCTCCTGTCAATATCCTTAATCGGACCCTTCTAGTCAAGCTCTATTGTTCTTAAAGATGATCGCTGCCTTTTTGTTTACTACTAACAAATGTTTTTTCCTTTTTTATTATCTAACAAATCCCACTCTTTGGTTCGCTGACTTGTCTTTGTATAAACTTGACTTAATTTGACTTTCCTTCGTAAATAATTTGTGTTTGCCTTTGATTCCTTAATCGCACCTTTTCAAAACAGATTTCTTTTTAAACAAATAATACTTTCTTCGTACTTTTTGCCATGTCTTGTCCATATAAGACAAAGTAATTTTGTCTTTTTTTTAAAAATAAGACAAGTTTGTCTTTTAGTAAATTTCTTTGACTATCGCTGCTTTCTTTCTTTGTGAAAAAGACAAGGTAAATAAGATAAATTTGTCTTATCTGATTTTTGTCTCATGTGCTACACAGAAATTGTTTTTGTCTTATATAATATTTGTTTTTAATTGCTAATACAAATCACTGCTTGTCATAGTCTTCGTTTTGGGTGACTAATATGGGGATCAGTCCTCAAATGGATATTATTTAATTATTTTAAAGTCCTTTTAAACTTGTGTGTCAATAAATAAATTTAATTTATTTATTGCAATTCTTCAAACGTCCATCATCAACTCGCTAGTTGGCCCAGATTTTTTTTTCTTCAACAATAAATGGCCTTTGGCCTACAACGATTTCCTTCAACCTTAACTCAAAACTGCCATAATGAAATCTGCCTTCAACATTAATGACAATATTATGACATATAAGCTTTATCATTCTTGAGGATGATCAAAACTGCAGGTGATCTTAAAAAGCCTTTAACCATGCAATGCTTAATGTCTTGGATATGATCAATGTATCATCATATTTTAAATAGCGATACCCATAGTCACCTTATGCCATCTTCTCGACTTCAATGACAACTTGCACATTAATGAACACTTCAACAACACATAGTTGAACCACTCGCGACTCGGCTCGACTCGCCAAGCCACTGGGAAAAAAACTCGGCGAAAAACTTGGGAAAAACTCGGTGAAAAACTCGGCAACTTAAAAACACGCTTAAACTTAGTAAAAAATGCATTTTTTTTGCAAAATTTAATGAGAAGATGCATCCAATGAGTCAATAAATGATAAGACAAAAGAAACAATCTGATTCTAGACGTATTTAAATGCAAAGTGTCTACAAAATCGGATCCTCATGAGGAATGCTGATGGCTAGAAGTCTGGAAGCAAAATAGTAAATTACTAAATAGTTTTTGTAAAAACAAAAGTAAATACATCATTACAAATTACAATTACAACTAACTCTTCCCAGCTCTAGCAAAAACATGCGGAGACGTAGATCTAGAGGGTCTAGAGACTCTAGACTGTCTAGTCGTATAAGTCTGCTGTGGGACTGGGCGTGACTGTGCCTCCTCGCTCGGTATGGTTGATTGAGACTCATCCTCCATCCTGGATGAAGCTATGTCTCCACCTGCCTCTGGCACTGGCAATGAATCCTCATCCTCATCCTCCTCCTCCTCAATGTCATCCAGCCTGAAACCAAATCCACCCCCCTGCTCCATAGCTTGCCTCTCCAAATCAGTGATGTCAATGTTGGAAAACAATGGAGGCTGCTCTTGTGATGTCCAATCACTGTAAGGATCTATATCATCCAAGTCAATTGGACCACCTTCTAGTTCCTCTACCTTCTTTATGCACAATCTAAGATTATATTGCACGTAGACAAGGTCATTGAGCTGTTTCGGCGCTAACATGCTCCTCTTCTTCTTGTGGATTGCTTCAAACAAGCTCCAATTGCGCTCACAATTGGATGAACTGCAAGGTTGACATAAGACTCTGAGGGCAAAATTCTTGAGATGTGGGGTGTTTCCACCCCAATTTTGGCTCCAAGCATCTGCAAAATAAATAAAATGGAAAAGTTAGAAAGCAAAGAGAAAAGAGAAAACATAATTTATCAATCATTTTAGTCTTTAGATCCCAAAATCCAAATGGCAAATGTTATACCTGGGGTTTGAGTGGTTCTTCCACTCCTAGCCAGCTCTGAAGAGAATAGCTTACCCCTTCCTCCGTCATAATTTTGGAGCTCACTCACAATGAGGTCTCTCTCCTCAACATCAGGTACCATCCTCTCAATGCATGTACTGAGGCCCTCCATGACTTCTCCATTCGAATCTAAGTAAGAACCCCCAAACCTAAAACAAGGGTTGAGGAAGTACCCTGCTGCATGAATGGGTTGGTGGAGCTGATTGTTCCACCTCCTATCAACAATTTCCCAAATGGGATCAAATTTGAGCCTATCCCCCTTGTAGTAATTTTTGATAGACTCCTTAGCCCTATCCATGGCCTCATAAAGATATCCCATTGGGGTTTTATCCCCATCCACTGAGCGAAGAACTCGAACCAAGGGCTTTGACACCTACAATTGAAAAATACAAATTACAAAAAGATTAAAATTTAAATAATGAAGTTAAAAATTAGTAATGAGAGACTTGAATCAAGAATAACTAAAATTTAAAAATTAAAGTTTTAAAGTAACAACCTTCACAATCTCTGCAGCCCTTTGTGCAAATTGGCTGTCGAAGACTATGCATGCGACAACCTCTTCTTTTGGCTTCTTTGAATAAGGTGAGTTAAGCCATTCTCCACTCACAAACATTTGTTTCAAAGAAGTCAATGCAGCAAGAAGGCTTTGCAATGTGAAGAAAATCATTGCAAACCTTGTGACACCAGCTCTCACCAAATCTTTCCCTTGGGTGTGCTGTCTCATCAAATGTAGGACCCAGGGGTGATTGTAAATATATTTGGTGATCCTCCTTGCATCTTCCACAACTGGAGTCACCCACTCAAGTTTTCTCTATGTCCTCCAAAAGAAGGTCAAGGACATGTGCTGCACAAGGTGTCCAAAAAAGAGTGGGGTGCCTCTCTTGGAGGATTCTTCCTGGAAAAGAAGAATTTATTCTTAAAAAATATGCAACCAAGTAAACCAAAGCCACAACAAATGAAAATATTGCTAATGCCTAAAGGTGATAATTTAAAAGGATTCTACCTGCTGACACATATGCTACTGCATTATCTGTGATGATTTGCACCACATTCTCTACCCCCACCTCCATGACGACATGCTCCAACATTCCAGCCAATGTTTCTGCATTTTTCACCTTGTTGGAGGCATCAACAGATTTCAAGAATACTACATTCTCCTTGCAAGCAACCAAAAAATTGATGATGGTGCGGTTCTTGCCATTTGTCCACCCATCAGAAAGAATGGTGCAGCCATAATTTGCCCATTCAATTTTTTGATCCTCCATCACTTCTCTTGCCCTACCAACTGCCATTGTGAGCAACCTGTAATTGCAAAGTGAAATTAGGTCTTATTACACAATTTTGATTTAATAAATAAGAAATCTAAAAAACAATTAAAAATGAAATCAAGTGGACTATGTAGTAATTAACTAACCTCCCACTCAAATCCTTGCGAGAAGGGGCCTTGTACCCCTTTCCTGAAACTGTCATAGCAGTCACCAAATTCAGCCAATAAGCATTCTCCGCCACATTGAATGCAATGTTTTAAGTACCAAAAATCAGCTACTGCAATGTCAGTTTTTTCATGTACCTCCTTATTCCATCCAGTGGCCTCTAATGATGGTTGTGCTCCAGGTGTGTTCCTGGGCACAAAATAATCACCTATGGACCCTGCTCGTGGTGATGGAAGTGGAACAATGCCAGGTACTCTACTAGAGGAAGCAAAAGTAATGGGCGAGGTGATGGTGGGTTTGCGGATAAGTGGGCCACGTCGAGAGCCCACTATGCCCTCAAGTGCTTCTTGTTCCTCTTCAAGGTCAACAAAAACACCTTGGGATTCAGCTATGGTTGATGTCATGGCTAGCTTTGCCCTCTCCCTTTGCAATTTCTTCTCTTCCCCAGCTGCAAGTAGGGCATTCGTTTGTCTTTTTATTTCTTCATTAGTCCCAGGGCATGCTCTAGCATCATGCCTATTTATTCCTGCAAGGTGGTATTTGAGGCGGTTGATGCCTCCATGAAGTATTCTCTCACACTTTATGCATATAATTGACCCAGGATCGGGTCCCTCATAGGCATACCTCCATGCCCCATCTCTAGCACCTCTAGGACGGGTGCCTATATATCCAGATGGGCATGGATCTAGTGGCCATTGCTCCTTTGCTATGATTAATGCTTAGTTAACCTACACATACAAAGTGAAAAAAAAAATTAATATTTTAGTTAAACAATTTAGCAAACTATCTACATTAGTTTAAATAAATTTAGACATCATTCAAAGTTTTTTTTGAAAAAAAGTAGGGTTTGAAATTTTTTTTGAAAACCAGATTCTTCAAAAAAATTGTGAAAATTCAACAAAACTTGTGAAATCTAGTGTTAAATCTTGTGCAAATAACTTAGAAATGATTTAGACTACCTAGGAATCATTTCTAATCTATCTAAATGCAACAAAAAATAAACAAATTGATTTAAAAAAGCATAGAAAAAAATGCAAAAACTTATCTGGGAATCTGATTGTCCCTTCAAATCCCCTTCAAATCCACTTGGAATCACTCAAAAATCACTCCAAATCACCTTCCAACTCTCTACAAGTCCACTTCCCCCTTCTCAGCCCAAAACACAATCAAAAAACAAAAAATGCATTACTGTTTTGCCGTTTTCGGCTAAGAGACCCAGGCGGCCGAGTTTTTGCCAAAAACTCGCAAAAAATTCAGCGAGTTTTCTGGCGAGTAGAAGTGGCAACTACTCGCCAGGCTCAAAAACTCTGCGAGTTTTCGGCGAGTAGTCCATCTATGCAACAACATACTTTGACATTTTATCTTTGACATCAATGACGAGATATATCTCTTGAGTGCCCTTGACATCAATGACAATATTTCCAGCAATTTATTAATTGACACTTTAGTTGTCTCATAACACGGGATTAAGAAAGATGTCATAATCTTGTGCAATCCTATGTCCCAGCCTTGTCTTTATAAGCAAGGCATCTCATTTTATATTTCATATTCAATCTATCATTCTTGCATCCACAATCAAGCAAGCTATTCTTGCCATTTTCTCTCGTATGGAAGATATTTTAGTATTGTAGCTGATCTTGGGGTGTAGGGAGTTCATCATTAGCTCCTACACTTTTGACTCTATCTTCAGTTTCAATCTGTTTGCAATTTCATGTTTTCAATTTTGCAGCTGAAATGTGTAAAATATTGCTACTTAAGTGTGTGCCAAAGTTTCCACCTCAAATATTTAATACCTAGGTTGCTTAACTCATGAACACTTCACGCATAGCTCCTCCAAAAACCTTACCCTTCTATCATAAAAAACTTTACACCTGCAATTTTCACGCTTTATATAGATCAGTTTTCAACTGAGATCAACAAAATCTGTATTTCTTTTCCCAATAAACAACAGAAATTATGCACCTTTCCAAACTTTGTACTTCAAACATTTGCAGAACCCATATCTTAATGTTCGCATTTGCTAAGAATTTGTGGTAGTAGGCTAGTAGCTATTGCTGGTCTCTCACAAATATTGGGAGGATGGTGGAATGTCCAGAATTTTTTTTGGTGATTAAATTATCGGATCCTTTGAGTACAAATTTCTTGCTTCAACCTTTCCTTGGCTAATCCTAATTGAAGAGTCTAATTGGAATTCTGGAATCTTGAAAGATGACAATCATTTTTCATTCCTTGGAGTTCTATACCTCTAGATATTTGTGCTTATAAGGAATGCTGTAATTCATACAGAGAGAAAAAAGGCAATAAGCAATGTTTAAGGGAACGTAAATGTTGTTGAGTCCTGTATATCAAGCAGTTCATTTTTCAGATTTTTGGATCTTTATATTTTGGTTGTTTAATCTCTGTTTATTTCTTGTACATTACCTAAGTTGGTCTTATAGATATAATGCTCATATTGAGTGTGGTGTGAGAAAATCTTTTACCATCGAAATTAGCATCAGACATTTGATATGGAATTAACATCATCTGATTTGTTGTACGGCCTAAAGTAATACATTGGCTTTTTTGGTTGAGTCATGAAAGCCAATTTTTAAAAGACTCTAGTATTTAAATTTTTCTTTTATTTTTCTTACCTTTTCAGAGATTAATGCTTGATGTCTCCACAATAAAAGGATTTATCTTTCTATAGAATTTGATATTTGGCTAGTTTTTGATTGCATGGCATTTTTTCTGTATGCAGTTCCTAGGGGGCTTAGCACCATGTTGTTTATAGCTAGAATATACATTCAGCTTGGAATTCTTACAGTTTGTTTTGTAGAAGTTGTAGTTGTTAAGCTATATGTGATCTGACAAATAAAAGAATTTTTTTGGCATGCGCTCAGGAATTGCAATATCCTTGTTGATTATTGTATGGCATCGATTTTTAAGGATTGAAGGACTCTCTGTTTCTACAATGCTCAGGTCTTTCTTATTTTCAGTTATATTTGAGTTATTAAGCTATATCATTTATATATGTGGCAATATAATAATTCAATGAAAGATGTATAAGATTTTTCAATTGATCAGAATACATCTGATTGCTTAGTATGCTATGAAATTGCAAACCAGCAAATTAGTATGGAATGTTCTAGTATGTGTGTGCATGTGCATGTGCGCATGCGTGTGTGGGCATGCATGCATGCATTATACCATAACGGGCACATCTGTCTAAAATGTTAATAAATTAATATTAATTTATTTTATGAAGTAACATATACAACTAAATAGTAAATAGGAACATAATATTGATCTATACATATGGATAAGATTCTTCAATTGATGAGAATACATCTGATTGGTTAGCATGTTATGAAATTGCAAAGCGGAAAATTAGTATGGAATGTTCTAGTATGTGTGTGCGTGCCCGTGTGCGTGTGAATGTGCATGTGCGCGCATGTGTGTGGGCGTGCATGCATGCATTATATCATAATGAGCATATCTGTGTAAAATGTTAATATATTAATATTAATTTATTTTATGAACTAACATATACAACTAAATAGTAAATATGTGCATAATATTGATCTATACATAAAACCAAAATATAATAATTTTAGTAAACTACAAATAAAGCAGAACACATATGAGAATGTATATAGAGCTAAAATCATAAATTGGCATGGTAATATGTAGAGAAAGTAAACATCTGAAGGATATTGAAATAAATAAAAAATTAAATCATTCATATTACCTATACAAATATATCACTTAGGAATATATTCAGCGATTGGAATCATGAGTTGTGTTGTTGATTAATACCTTGTTGGTGAATGCTGGGTTGATTGTTTCTCTAATTACTTCATGTTCACTGTTGCTGCGAGTGGATAAAAACACACAAAATGCATAATATGCTGGTCGTTTGTTGTTTGGGGATGGTTGCAAAGAGTTTTGCCAATCAAAAAGTAAAAAAATTGACTTTAAATTTTTTCCTGATGTTGGAATCGGTTTGGAATCACTTCTCCACCCTAGAATCACTTAAATATGCCTTGCCATGATACCACACAGTTCTAATTGATCAAATTCAAACCCACTTGATTCCATAGACATTTCAGATTTGTACTGGATTCCTGTACAATTCATACTTGAAAACACTTTATTTTGCAGCTGGTTCGGTAACAAAGTATATAAAAGATTGAATACATTGCATGCCAATAACAATTGTGCTAAAAAGCATCCATGTAATCTTTTGAATAGGTAAATGTGGAAGTACACAGTGAAAATAGATGGAAGAAAGGGAAAAGGGATACTAAATGCTTAATACATGAACTATCAAGTAAATGGAACTTGTATATTAATTTTATTATAACGTTGAAAATAGGAATATAACTAATAGTCACACTTCAATACTATTGTGGCTTTTGAGACAGCCAATCAGCTATTCATAGGTTTAAATAACCTTTAACTAAGTATAAGCAGCAACAATGCTATTGGTATGATAAATGCCTCAAAAAGTGAACTTATACTTTAAGCTGACTTATGAACATTCAACCCCACTAAGAAATGTTCTCACTCTCTTTTACCTTAGAAGCAAATATCCTTCTGGGGATATTTTGGCAAGTCAGAAAATAAAGATTTTTAAAAATTTTTGGTATAATATTTGGTTCCATGTAATGTCTCCATTTTTATGCCTTGTTTTGCGAGTGTTGGCCAGTTTTCAGGGTTTTCTGTAGGTTTCTAGATGCGCTGGAGGGTTCCAATGTTCTTCGTGAGCTCAATTCTCAGTTTTTCGTGGGTTTTGACAGTAGTTGCTATTTATAGTAAGTGATTGCATGGCACTGATTTTTCTGGGTTTGTTCTATTTGGTCCTTAGAGAACACTACTATTTATAATAAGGGCTTGCATGGCACCAATCTTTCCTTGGTTTTCCTGGGTTTGTTCTCTTTGATCCTCGAAGAACATTGCTATTTATAGTAAGTTCCTGCATGACACTAATCTTTTTGGGTTCATTTGGGTTTGTTCTATTTGGTTTCTGGAGAACATTGCTTTTATAATATGTGCTCGTGTCGGTATCAATTATCATCTTTCAGCTTTAGTTGGTTCTGACATGTTTGAATCTCAATTGCCAGTGTCTTGGCGAGTTCTCATAAGGTGATTGTATTTATTTTGTTTTTTCACTTGAGTGTTTTAAAAGTGACTTTAATATTTAACTTAAGTGTGAAATATTTCAAAAAGTGTGTCACCAAGTTGCATGCCTAGGCTAAGGGGGACATAAGTTGTTTTAAAAGGTTATATGGGGGCTTTTTTCGAGGGATATAATATTCAAATATTTGAAATGCCCTAAATTTTCCTTCCAAGCTCTAAATATTGGGGTTTGGGCTCTCATTTTGGCATTCTGAGTTTGCACACATATAGAGATGCCGTCGAAAAAACTTTGGAGTTCTTCTTGGGATTGTTGATGACAAAAATCCTCTGCAATTGGTCTGGTTTCTGTGGTGAAAGACCCACACTAGCTGGTTATTGGTTTCAATCAGGGAATACATTGGTTTGCTTGAGTTTTTGGGGATGTGGGTTTGGTGAAAATGAAGATTTTTGATTGGGTCTTCAGAGTTTTGACGTGATTTGATGATTTATGGAGTGCTCTATGAATTTAGTAAAACTTGGTTGAATACCCAGGTCTGGCTGTATCCTTCCAGCCACAAGGTTTCTCACATTTTGGTTGTTCCTTCAACGATATTGACTTTTTGCTTTTGGGTATCGATTCTTTGCTCATTCTACAGTTGGGTGGCCAAGGTTGATAGGTTACTTGCAAGTTTTGAGCTGCATTTGAATTTTCTAGAAGAAATTGCCCAAGTACAAGGCCATACAGCAGCTGGAGTGGCATGTGGTAAAAATTCTGAGTTTAAATCTTCCCTTTGAGGTCTGAAAATTCTTCTAAAAAGAGCTTGAAAGGGTTTCTAAGGTGGTTAGGGTGTTTCGAGTTGAATTCGGTGGTGATTCTAGCTAGCCGTCCAAGCACCAAAGGGTAGAAATCAGCTGCATCTGTAAACAATGAATTGATTCTGAGCAATATTCAATCAAACTAGGTGATTTCCTTGCTGCCAAACATTTCTGAGCATTTTTGGGTGACCTGTTCACATGGTTGGAGGTGAATTTGGTGCTATAGTAGTCTCTTAGAGGACTGATTTCAGTCACTAGAAGCCATGTCACATCACTGTTGTTGACCATCCTAAATCTGCCCTCTATATCAGGCCTGTGATAACTGGTTTGGCTGCAAATATGAGATATTTAACTGATGTAATGACTCAAATCAATTAGTATTTATGTTTGTCACTGTTATTCCAGTTCAGGTGATGTTAAAACTTAATGTTGTTTCCAAGAGATGTACTGTGCTATGAATGAATGAATAAATCAGATCAGTTCATTTGCAAACATTTTCTTTTGTATCGGCAAAGCATTTGTGTCAAAAAATGACTTAAATAGAAAAAATGTATAAAAAAATTCAGGTGTAACCAATACATTCTATAATGTACGTTCAGCAATGGTTGATAGTTTGCATAGTAGAGAGTATTATGCAAGAACTTGAGGGCAATGCCACAGAGTTAAACTCCTATCATAGAGAATCCTCACACCAATAGGTGAAGGTGCTTGCCGCCTCCCTTTAATCCACTAACTGCACCCAGACAAGGGGTTATTGCTGACTTCAACTATTCAAGAAGAACTCCATGCCAACCTTCTTTGCTTCTCATTCCATTGTTCCAACCTACCAATCTAACCCAACAAGTCTCTATGCCTAGATTTAGCATCAACAAAGGAGGTTAGGCCTAGCGTAGAGATCACAAGTTACCAACACGTCCTGCAATCTTTGAATTTGACCCCCAAAACAAGCACGAAGCCATTCAATTTAAACCAGCTTAAACTTTCATAAAAAGTCATATTTTAGAAACTCAGGCATCCATAATGAATAGCTCCAACTCTCAATAAATCACGTCAATACGAAGGTGCCCAAAATATTTCACTTAGCAGTTCAAATCAGTGATAATCTTGCATGGCGTCCTAGCTCTTATATGCAAACTTCAAACCAAATGCCAACTCTGAAATTTGTCTTAATAGAAACTTCACCATCTTCACAAGAGGTTCATTAATGGCATTCAAAACTGAAAATATTACCAAATACCCAAAATCTGAAATTAATTCAAACAATAACTTATCTTGAAATCTTCAACACCTATGCGGACCTTGCTAGGATCTGCCTTTAAATTTGCAACAGTGAATGAGGGTTTTTTGTCATGTTCCCGTGTAGACAGCGGGAAATGATTAGAAACATTAAACAATACATGTACATAAATATATATATTTTCAATACATAAATTATTTTTACCGCTTAAAATACGTTTTATCTTAACTAGTGGGAGTGATGAAAGGACGTGTCCATTCCCAAGCCACCTCCAGAATAGACGTCATGTTTCAAGGGGAATCGCGTGGTTTCAAAGAGGTATAAACCTGCACCCCAAGGAAACACGGGAGAGGAGGTGACAAGGAGAGAACGGCAAGGAGAAGCGTCCAACAGGTAACTTCGTTACTCAGCAATGATATTTATTTCAGGTTTCATAATTTATGATGCCTAGACAACCATGAGGACTGCCCAGGGAACGCATCGGTCAGCAGACGATGTGAAGGGGCTAGTCGCTGGTTCTTCCTAGCGATGAAGAACCAACGCCTAGTAAGCATCCCTCCCCATCGCCAGCAGGCTGCTACGTCCCCAGGCCAATCCACTTAAATGTCGAAATGTGCCCATGTGTTTATCGCCAATGAAGTAGGTCTTTGTGCAAGTTGCATTAAATCTGCTTTCATTCCTCATAAAACAGTAATGAATATAATTTAACTAGTGGCCCAGATTAATTGCTAAATCGGTTCCATGCCTAAAAATGTCTTGCCAAATGAACTAAGCACATCTATAATTTACAAGAGTAAAATGAACTTAATCTTCACGCCAGATAGGTATCCTGCAATATCAGGTTTAGTATGCTGCATTAAAATACACTTTAGTGACAGACAGAAGAATAAAAATAATTCATTCATTCCCAGACACAACTAATAAGTAAAGAAAAGGAATACTAATTAATGATAGTCATGTTTCTGCAACTAGGCACAAATATAATGAATTAATCCCTACAAATTTATATATAATGGATAAATGTTAACCAAGTAATATAGTCATGAATCTATGTTTTCTGTAGGCATTTATTATCTTCCTGTTATCCTCTGTTTGTTAGTACATTCAAGATAACGAGTGCAAGCCAGGGGTATGTTGGGCCCATCCTCAAGTGGCCCTATTAGCCCTAAGAGACGGGATGGGTCTGGATGGGTAGCCCAATCAACCTGGAAAGTCCTCAAAATCTAGAATGGGTTGTGTATGTATTTTGTGCTGCAATAATTATGCCACTGATCTAATGTTATTGCTGACATATAAAATGAAATATCTAAATTTTGCAGGAAACCGTAAATCCTTTTGTGGCCCTAAATCCAACCTTTGGTGGACAGATTAGGCCCTAATTATCAGGAAGGCGAGACAGGTACAACAAAGGTTCATTACATTTTTGTCACCACACAAAACGTTCAACAGTCTGTTGATCCTTGTATGGAACCGCTCCGATGAAGACAAAGGGTTTTCGTCCTCAGCTTCAAGAAATCTTTGGGGTTTTTGTCGCGCTGGTTAGAGTTTTGGCCATAGGCACAAATCTCTAAATCTCTACGAAGAAATTAACAAGCTTTTGAATCTTTTGTATATTTGAAATGAGACCCCCAACCTTCCTATATAACCAACTCGAGAGATTTCCAAAAAATATATTATAAAATCACTTTATAAATTAAATAAGCCTTATTACTCAAAAAAGTGATTCGTTTCTTTATTTAATATTTTGGGCACTATAGTCACTTTAATAAGTGCCCAACATTTAAAGCTTTTAATTCTCATTCCAACAAGATATTATACTAAGGTACCTTTTTAATTATTTTGATAAAATTAAGAAACCTGAGTAAATAATTAAATTGATAGCTCAATATTACTTCTGAGTTACGAAATGTATCAATAAACATCAGGATCGAAATCTGACTCATTAAAGTGATATCGATGATGCATAATGAGAATTGGTTATGACCAAGTGACTTGCTATAAATAGATGCTCTCTCCAAGGATCTTGGAGAACACACCAAAAGCCGAAAATAACTTTAGAAAGTGTCATACGAGTCCCCTAGACCATTTGAGCTCATTGATAATATGAAATAACCCTTCTGACAAGGTTGAAACTCACTAAGACGGTCAGAGCTAACTACAATGCAAGAGAACCCAAACATGGGGACATTACATTAGGACTATTCCATCAATCCTTCCAATTGAAAACATTGTTCATGGATATGGAAATTTGTAGGGCTCCTTCCCATAGTACACTAAGTTTTCTCAAGCCCATGATTGTATACGAATATTGGATCCAATCCATCCCATGTTGTAGCTGTGGATGAGATAAGAGTCTTCTCCAATCCAACAATACTTGGTTTGGTAGGTGATTGACGACGTTATTTGATTCCCTATACATGTGTGTAAGAGAAAAGTCCTCCATTTGAGCTAGTTGTGATCAAATTACCTCAATCCATCCCTGTAGGTTCCAATTCTTGATTCCTCTTGATTTGACTACATTTATATAGACTTGCAAATCTCCCTCAATGTCTATGTTTTTGATTCCTTTAGAAACACAAAGGTTGAAGGCCGTTGCGATTTCCGTCATCTCCACTTCAGTGTTGGTGCCATTTTTTACGTTTTTTGAAAGTGCCTAGATTAGTTTCCCATTGTGATCTCTTCTTGTGCACCCCACGCTAGAAGCACTGAGATTCCCCTTTGATGCCCCATCGAAATTTAGTCTTAGCCTCCTGTTGGGAGGGTTGGTCCAATAGGTATTTTTCCTTTTTATCTGTGGATTTTTTGTAGTAGATGTTTAGTTATGTGGAATCTTGAGGCCATTTGACCTCTTCATTATTTGATCGTCCCACATTGTGAAAGTGTGTTTTCTTCTTGTCAATGTTCTGAATTTAGTGTTTCAATG
This sequence comes from Cryptomeria japonica, assembly GCF_030272615.1. Classification (NCBI taxonomy): domain Eukaryota; kingdom Viridiplantae; phylum Streptophyta; class Pinopsida; order Cupressales; family Cupressaceae; genus Cryptomeria; species Cryptomeria japonica. The sequence goes on along the minus strand of NC_081406.1, from coordinate 545,191,827 downwards.
ATGCTGTTCTCAATTGTTTTTATTACTTGCTAAATGCTTCTTTCTTCATCACCAAAAACTCGTCTGTTTCTTTTCAAAACTACCAAAAAGAGTGAGGGGCAAGTCAACCATAAATCAGTCCAAAGGGTGTCATAATTTTTACCAACTTTGGAAGAGAAGATAGATATTATTAGGGGTGCACCACACCAATTTGACCTTTTAGAAAGCTAGTCCCAACATTGCGATGCAAAATCGCAATTTAGTGAAAAATAATCTGTAGTTTCTTCACTCTTTTTGCATATTGGACACCAAATTGGGTCAGCAAATCCCACCACATGTAGTCGATCACCAGTTATAATTCTTTTATGTAATGCTGTTCATGCAAAGGTACCAACTTTGGGGAGCATTGCCTTATTCCAACATAGGTCAACTAGCCAATGCACATTGTTTTGATTCATTATCTGAATTTGATATCCCAGTTTTATTGTGTAATTGACTGATTTTGCACCGCACCAAATAATCTTGTTTGGCGTTAAGTTCATTACTAGTGGTTTAGCTCCTCATTTGGTTTGGGTCGTAGGTTCCTTGCATTTTGATGTAATTTGCAACTTTCAATTCTCTCCATTCATCCATAAACTGTATGCATTCATGGAAGGATTCAATTTCCACCAAAGATTGATATCCGTTCTAGGAACCAACTCAAAACGTAGCTGATTTTCCATCATTTATGTGCCATGTTCGGTGGTCTACTATCATCGGTCGACATTCCCGAATGAACTTCCAAATGTGTGATCCCGTAGGTGGGGTTGCAAGTATCCAAATATTTGCTTCGTAAAACTTTACTCCAAAGGGCATCAGGCCATGTATTTGTCTGCTAGACTAGCTCAATGCCTAGGGCATAGTTCTGCGCATCCAAGTCTTTAATGCCTGTCCCACCATTTAGCTTATCCGCTCTCATTATGTCCTAGTTGAGTGGGAGTCTTTCTGTTTCATTTGAACCATCCCATAGAAATTTTTTCATCATTCTGTCTAGACTTTGTTGAACCTTCTTTGTAAAGCATACAACATCATGTATATCAAAATTACAGGTAGGACTGCTTTGACCATTGTGATCCTTCGAGGAAGGGTAATCCATCTGCCCTTCAAATTTTGGTATTTGTTTTGGCAGACATCTACTGTATTTCTCTAAAGGTTCGTTCTGACCAGACCTTTAAAGAGTGGTGCTCTGAGGTACTTGCTCAAATTTCCGCAATACTAAACCAAAGAGGTACACAATTCTTTGTTGTGTAGAAGAAAAAAATGGTGGATTTCTAAATATTTATGAGTTGTCCTGATATAGCTGAATAAGTGTCTATTGTGTTTTTGATTCCCTTAGCTTCATTCATATTTGCTTCACCATATAAGACAGTGTCATCGGCGAACTGTTGTGAGTTAAACGGTCCATGTTCCTTGTGACACATTCCGTGCCAAAGACCAGCCTTCTGTTTACTAAATGCTTCATACATTATGACAAATAGGAAAGTAGAAAGTGGGTCACTTTGCCTTATTCTCTAGAGCTTCCAAAAAAACTGCACAGGGCTCTGTTGATTAGAACTAAGCAACGCACCATTGAGATGCATCCAAAGATCCGTGCAAGCCATTGATTACAAAACTGAAGGATTCTAGTATGTTCATTAGAAACCGCCAACCAACCTGGTCATATGCCTTACTAATCTCAAGTTTGAGGATCATGGATCTTTGCCTTGCAATTTCTGTTGAGTGGATTGCCTCATTTGCTATGATATTGTCTTCCATAATGTCTCTCCAAAGAGTAAAGCTGCTCTGTTCCTGAGAAATGATATGGGGAACATTAGCTTCAATCTGTTGGCCATTGCCTTGGATATTATCTTGTATAGTTTAATGCATAAAGAAATTGGTCTGAAATAGGAGGTTTAGAGTGGTCAACGTGTTATTTATGTTCTTTATAAATTTCCTCTTCCTCCCATAATCCCCCACCTGCTCTCATCTCCTATAAAGTGCCAACATTTTTGGAAAAAACGATCAGGAAATCCATCTGGGCCGGGAGATTTGTCTGAATGTAGCTCAAATGCGGCCTTGTTAACTTCTTCCGTGGTGAACAATACCATTAACATCTCATTTTCTTCTTGTGTTATTAAGGAATTACGTTGGTGAGGTTCCCTATCCCTATTGTGTCTGCTGCATCTTCTTGTGCTAAGAGTTGTTGGAAATAGTTAATCGCTTCATTCTGTATTTCTTGGTTGGTTCCCTACCTTTCTCCTATTGAGGATCTGATTTCTGCTATTCTGTTCTGCACTCTCCTTGTTTTCGCCTTGTTATGAGAAAACTTTGTGTTTATATCCCCCTTAGCCACCCATACTTCCCTCGATTTGCTCTTCCAGTAAATCTGCTCTCATGACAAGACTTCTGCATGTTCAGCAAGCAGCCTTTTTTCTTCCAAATACTTTGCATTATGCATGCAATGCATTGCCACTTTTTGATTCAAGGCTGCTAGTTCTATTTCTATTTTTTCTTTTTCTTTGAATATGTTTTTGAATGATCTTTTATTCCATTCTTTCAATCTCCCTTTGATGAAATTTAGAAATTTTCTAAATTTTTTTTTAATGTTTTTCTAGCAATAGTTAAATAAATAATTTGTAAGGGGATTCACTAATTTTCATGAATAAAATATTCATTCTAAAGTGCTGTAAAAAATCAATAAATATGTTCTATTCAAGTAACTTGTACCCAGTTCTCATAACATGTTGAAAAATTAAATAAATAACCCAGATATGCTGGCTGCTAATTGTAGTAATGGAGGGACAACAAAAAAACTCAAACACAATTCTATTTTATGATCCGCCAGGTCAGCTCAAATATGCAGTCACTTTTTGGGTCTTCTTTCCGTCCAGCCCCCTTGGACTTTGAATTTCCTATGAATTGGAAATTGCACTCAAGAAGCAGCGATGAGGTGTATTGAGGGCCCATAAGATAGTGGAAGCTTATCATAAAACACAATTCAAATTTTTACTAACCACACCTCCTTTTTAAGCCGTGACTACTCCTTTTTGTTTTGTTGCTGCTTGTGTTTTTTTTCCACAAACCTTCTTTTGACCTGTGTAGACCCAAGGTAGTGGCAGGTTGAAATAAAACAATCAAATTTTCCCATGAGCTTGCCACATCTTCCTCCAAGCTTGAATTTCATTGGACATTTTGGAGCATTCTCTGACATTTTTGAATCGGATCAATGGGCGTTAGGAAGGGAAATGCAAAATTAGTTGACGTCTATGCCCCTTTCTAGATGTATGACGTCTTGATTTAAACTCGTTTAGAATTCCCTCATAGCAACTAGTGGCATTATGCTCACGATTTCCTCTGATATTTCAGCATAAACAAATTGCCATGTGCCTTGCTAGCAAGTCTAAAAGGTCAATACTTAGCCAATACCCTTATTTTGAATGGTATGCCAGGTCCATGCTATTTGACCAGCAGATAAATATGATTTGTGATTTATTTTGGCTGCAAAAAATAAATAAATGAATTTTTTTATAGGAAATCCTGGAATATTCAACGGACTTGTGACCCTAAAGAAAACAAACTTCTTTGCTTATAGTACAACGGTGAATTTTGGGCGAAATCACTCATTCAGCCAAGCGAGTTTCTATTGATGAGACTGTATTCCAGCGGGGATTTTGTCCTCTAGAAAATTGATAATTTGCCCCAGCTCTGCAAATGAATGTTTCTAGAAAATTGATAAAGAGAGAACGAATTCCGTTTCCGATATTTTCTTTTTTATGTTTTTTCCAGCCAACCCTTAACTAAAAATTCCCTTTTTTCCTCCAAGCTTCATAAATTGTGTTTTTAAATAATTAAATATAAGTTGTCTTTTAATTTTGCATTTGTTGATAACTGAAATATCTAACTATTTAATATTTTAATTATTTTCCACACAGCCATCAAAGTTATGAAAAATATAAAAACATGCCAAATGTGATTTTTGACCTTGCCACCAACACCAAAAGTGCATATGACAAATGTCTATTTGAAACTTGGTATTCTCTGCAGATGACAAATCTCTCCAAGAAGTATTGAACGCTCCCAGATTGTTGGATCTGCACGTGGGAAGTACTGTTGTACTAATCTTGGCTCCAAGAACTCTCTGCAATTGATAGAGTACCTTCTTATAAAGTTGGTACTCTCCAATAAAGTTGGAGTTTGAAGACATTACAATTGGGATCCTAAGAGTATCTAGAGAAATCACTTTGATTCGTAGGAACTTGAATGTGCTATAAGTGGAAGCAAATCATAATGACAATTGCAGTACAGATATCATAACAAAGATATCTGTACTCTGCTACTCAATAACAATTAAATGACGGCCCTTTATGAACAAATTATTATGCTGTGCTACTTAGAAAATAAAATGCTGCAACAGAACACAATATATGAGCTGGGAAGCCCCAATATGGGGTGAAAAACCCACTTGATAGAGTAAACTGCTTTTCTACTTGACTATTTTACTCATAAAATATAACTATCTTCCCTTGGTTGGAGAAGGTACAAGACACTATTGTTCTATCTGGCTTGCTGTAATGAACGATACTAAAAAGAATTGTTCTCCCTTGCTTGCAGAAGGTACAATGAATGATTGTTCTCTCTGGCTTGCTGTATGGAGAAGGAAGAACACATGATTATGCTCTATTCTATGCGTAAACTTAACCTCACATTTCATATATATGGATTTCCAAACCCTTAGGAAATGGAGACTTGTGTGACCTTTTATCACCCTTTTAGAAACCAAAGACATATGGCACATTCTTTCTGCTCCCTTGTGTCACTTTTCATCTCCCCTTGATGGAGAAGACAAAATACCATGTTCCTCTCCTCTTTGAAAGTGACAAAATAGATGATTGGATCACTGAATCACCATAGTTCATTCCCTTCACATTATGGTTTCTTTATTGGTTCCTTTCTTTGCGTTCAATTTTTTCATCGTTCTCATCATATCTTGTTGTAGGGCCTGAACCGTTTTGGATTCTTTGTTGCTAGTACCTTTGGTGTTCTCGTCATCCTTAGTCTTCCTTTTCCGCCTAGAGGATGTTTTGTTTTCCCTCTTGATGTCCATTGCCCGATTGTAAGCATTAGCATACGAGGATAGAGGCACTACTGTCGTCTTTGTTTGTAGCAAGGGGATAGTCCCTCGATGAACCACCTCTTCTTCAACCCGTTGGTTGGTTTGTTCTCCATCTTACTTATCAACTCCTTGAGCCTACGATTGTATGCCCGTACATTCTCATGCTTCCCTTGTTGGGTATTGTAGATTTTAGCAACAATTTCATTGTCGTCCCTCAAGAGTTTAAATTCCTCCTGGAATGCCTTCTTTAGGCTATCCCACGATTTTGTGTGTTTCTCCACTAGTTCTGAGAACCAATTGTTGGCCATTCCTTGTAACGTTGCAAGAAACACCCTCAACCAGTAGCCTTTATCTAATTGACCGCTTGCCAACCAAATGGTTTCGCATGTCTTACAATGCCGCATAGGTCCTCTAACCCATCCCTCGTGAACGTCGACAATTTCTGTCGATTGACTTTTGGACTTGTCGGAGGAGTCACCATCTTTCTTGCCTACTTACTCCCTTGTGTGTCGGACCTGGGTGGACTTTTTTCGACTACTACGTTCCGGTGCTTTCCTGGCACTCCCGGCCACACGCGTGTCCTCTACATGTCCATCTCTAGCCCCCTCCAACACTCTAGGTACTTCCAGGCTTTGACTCATTCCTATGCTCCCTTCGTATGAGGGTTGGCAGTTCAAATCCTCCAATTCTTGGTTCTCCTGAGATGGATACATGACAAAATATGTCTGCGAGATCAAGATTTCCTTCTTCGTACTCCTCGTCCGACATTGGGTGTACGGATAGATGGTCTAATTGTCCGATTGGATTTTCCTCAAATGTTTCTCGTAATCTTCTTCTTCGTTCACTTCTTTCGACAAACCTTAAAGATTGCTTGATTGCTTGGTCTTGACCACCCTATGGCCTCTTCTCACCTTTATTGGGGTCTAAGGGCATGAATCACTCAAGGTTGACCCGATTTGTTTTTAAGGCAATGATGCCAAATATCTTCTTCCGAAGGGAACATGCTTTATAATAGAGAGTAAACAGAATACAAAAACAAAAATATACCAGAAATGATACCCAATTAGCAGCATTCAACACAACACATGGTAGAAAGATTTATTCATTATTATCAAGTATAATGTGTACGATCATATTTCCTTCCTGATACAAGAATGGGAGTATATGTAGTGCTTGATGTTTGGTTAAGCTCGCCAACCATCGGCAACTGCCACGACCTCTCAGGAACAATTAATTACACTGCCAAGTATACTAACAAAACGTAAACAAAACATTATTTTATTATTAAGGCTATTTTGCCGACTACAAAAACATCTTTGTTGTGGTTGATAATAATATCTTCTTTTAGCTAGTTTCAAGTGAGTTCAAACTAGGCTAGTATTACTTCAGAATATTAGATTTGTGGGAAGCATAGGATCTATAGAACTCACTCTATTGAAGGAAAATAAGAACATTTTTATATCTCCCATCTATTATGAGATCTGATCTGATGATACCACTTGTTCAAATAATCAAGAGGTTTGCTTTCCTCATTGCTCATTTACGACAATCAATGTGTAGCACTCAATGCAAGAGATATTCCTTCATAGGAAGAAGCCAATGCAAGTGTGTCTATGTCTAGTTTTAGCTACACAAAGGATAATCAAATCATCGTTGAAGCTTGTTACAAACTGTATAGGACCTTCTTGCAGCCATATGAGACAGGCTATTTCAAGGTTCCGGTGACAAAATAAATAGTCTTTTAAATGTTCATAAAGGACTGACATGGGTTAATATGATTCAATGATCCAAACGGGGTTGTGGAAGTTAGTAAAAACTAAAATCAGCTATGTTATCTACTAATCTTAAACCAGTTATGAAACTTAAAGCATTCTTTTAACTCTTAAAGTAATGAATTTCAATTAAGAACTAGTATAAGTGCAAAGTGATCAAGAAGGGTTTCAAATGGATCTATGGTGATGCAGAAAATTTGGAGACAAACACAACTGAACTAGGTTCTTGAGAAAACGTAGAGAAATGGGATACAATTTTTCAGTAACAAAGTGCCAGTTGCAACAGGCTAGCAATTTCACATTTGTCATGGCAGATGCACTTATCTAATGATGGTTTTTCCCTAATATAAGTGGAAATCTTACCGAGGAGAAATGAATAGGCAAATTAACAGTTGCAGATAGTCTCTTCTAATTCTTTGGCTTTTCAGCTTCTTGATTTAAGCTTAAGTTGTTGGAAATATATAAACATAGCCTTGGGAGAAATTGTTGAACAAGTTCCTTTTATTCCTTTTAGCATTTCATCTTGGTTGAATGTAGTAGAAGAATGTGAATCATTCTTTTTATTATTTCATCTTGGTTGAATGCAGTAGAATAGTGTGAATATGAGCAAGTTGCATGACAATTGTATTTCTTAGGATGATATTATAATGGTGATTGCTGTTGTTGATGGACTCATAAAGGTAGCATGCTTCTAATTTGCAGTAAAGATAATGGCAAGTGAAGGCACATGCTGTACACTTTTGGAAATTTTCGCACAGTGGCTCCTTAAGTGCAATCTCTTGTGTTAAGCTATGCTTTGTGATATTTTTAGTTTCTGTTTTGTTTAAGCTGAGGCATATAATTATTTGTATTTATTCCAGCATTTAACTCATTTCAAGTACAGACATCAAACAAAAAGATAAATCATAAGTCAATTGATTGGGAAATTAAAAATGCTGAAAATTTGAAATAGAGAATTTTTTTAAAAACATCATTTAAAACAAATGTGATGCAAAATAAATTGCATAGATGTATAAAGTGAAATAAAATAAGAGTGTATGTCATGGAATATGTATAAAGCTCATTAATTTTGACGTTGCTGATTTCAGTGCATGATACAGTAAATTTCTGTGATTTATCTGTATAGAATCAACAGAATCTATTATATAGGTTTCTTATACTATATGTAAGCAAAATATGCTAGTGGTTTGACACCAAATTATTCCTTATACATAGAAATAATTATGCCTAGTTAAATTCAAGCAATTGATGCATTTTATATATTTTGGCTGATATATGTCTACTTGTATTTTGTAGGATTGTAATATTTGCAGAAATTATTTGGGCCGGAGGTGCAGTTGCTTTGTACATTTGTGAGTTTGGAAACCTGAGACTATATTTTGATTTGTTTTTTTGACAGACGATTTTTCTAAGTCAAGCATAAAATCAGATAGTTTGGAATAAGATTTATTGTTCACTGAAAGTAGAGGAATGATGAACATGTGACTGGAATGTTTGTTGATACATCGGACTATATTTTGAATATCATGACATTGTGAATGTTGCATTGGTTAATATTATCAGGTAGATATCTTTAGTGTTAGTGTGACAATTATTTGCTACTGCCACTAGCAACTTGACTTGTACTTGCCTGCACGTTTTATTTTCTTAACAACCTTCTTCAACTACTTGTCTTCTTTTCTACAATGTGCAATGGCTGTCTCTTTTGTGAGGAAATTCTGATGTGGGTTCCGGTTTGGCAATGCTATATGTGGTGGCAGACAAATAACAGATTATTATTGCATTGTGGAGGCTCTTTGCATTGTGGTTTTCAGTGTGAGTACCACTCAATATGCGCAATGCGTGATGGGTGATAAAAGGTGAAATAGAACTGCATATAATGTCATAGTTGTCACTATGTGTGGTGAGATGCTATGATATTATTGGGTCACATGTTGATCACCCCTACAAATGCAATGTTCCGATTGCTTGAAGTGGACGTCTCTTGGTGGCACCAAGTGTAAACACAAGAGCATAAATTTGATGGGTCACTTCGTTAGTTTTAAAATTATGGAGTAAGGTGCCAAAGGAAATTTGAGGTGACACACCACTCTTGCACAACTAGAGAAGCATTAATGATTTGTTGAGGTTTTGTAACTGCTCGATTGGATTTTGTCGCCCAAAAGCAACAATTCATCATAAATGTGTGGATTCACATGCAACGGTGGAAGAGGGAAACGACCTAGAAAATCATTAATACAACATGTTCTTTTCGACCTCCATTCTAACAGATCTCCTAGGACTTTCCTTGGTAATTGTCGTGGGAGTTAGGCTGTTTTTTGGTGGTTAATCTTGTGACAAGTCTCACCCATCTATGGGGACTATTTTTGGTCATTGTCTTCAACAAAGGGAAAGGTATTTTGTATTTTGATGATTTGGGTTTTTGCCCAAAATGTGTAATGAACATTTTTAATTTCTAAAAAAAGAGCATAACTAGCAGATATGACATTGTTTGAGTGTCTCCAAAGTATTTAGTGCAGTTTTTGGATGTTCTTGATTAGTTAGTCAGCTAGAATATTGTAAAATTATTCCAATGGTTTTGTAATCTATTGTAATGTCTCTTTTTAGTTAAAAACCCTTATTTTTGCCCTAAATCACAATTTCCATGTAAAACAATAAATGCAATAGGATGTGTACTTGATTGAGATCCTACAATAGGATAGGAAACCATTGAAATGTATATAATTAATAATATAAATCTTCTCAAAAAGATAATTAAGCATATTTTCTCTATACTTGGGTTAGGAACATTAACTTTGCCATAGTTTTTGTCCAATTCCTTATGGGAACTCAACCATAAGAAAGTGGGAGTAAGGAGGAACAATAAGGTGTCTGAGAGACCCTCTACCCTAGGCACAAGAGTGGAGTGAGAACCAGAGCCCCCTTGGCCTCATTGGACCATTGGTCAACTACCATGAGGTCGTCTACCTAGTGAGGTATCCTATCACCGTTCTCCTTCATCACTTCCATCCTTATCCTTTTCTTGTGGTTAGAATTCCCTTAATTCAATAATCAACCATGATAGAGTTGGAAAGATACAATAGGGTGTCTTGAACGTCCTTCCCCTCTAAGTGCAAGAGTGGTGGACTCTATCTACACCCCCTTGGCCTCATGGGACCATCGGTCAACTACCATGAGGTGGCGTACCTAGAGGAGGACCCCATCACCATTCTCCCTCCTTGTACTCCCTTATATTACTATCATGGCAGTTTGCTCAATATATATAATTGTCCATCATTGATTGTTTCTTATGCCAAATATAATATGAATTGCATATACCATTCACAATTATGTAATTATACATAAATTCTTATTGTATTGTTTATTACCAAGACTGATTTGCCCAATATCATTAGCCACAAGGTATTGTATAATCTTAATAGACATTCGATCTGCAATTATATTTTGTTATGCTATAATGTCATGAATAGGAAGATCATACCAGATCTGCATTAACTGATAATATGGTTGTAAATGCTGGCTGGCCCTTTTTATTTCCAATTTCTCACAGTTCGCCTAATGTAGCAGTCTGTTATATATATGTCTTGGTGGTCTGCTGTTCTTGATCCCTTCAGCTCGCTGATTACTGAAGAGGCTTCTCCTTTCTCTAAAAGTTGTTATTTATGTTTCTCCTGTGATTCAATAATCTCTGCCGTGTATGCTTCTTCTTTTCCTTTCCTTTATATCTTTCCATGTGAGGAAGAGGTCACACCTCTTCATTATGGATGCCCTTTGGCAAGAGACACACCCTTTCACCATTAGCACCCTTTGAAAGAGTGCAACTCTTCATTACTTGTGCCCTTTGAAAGGGACACAACCTTTCACAATCAGATCTGCACTTCTTCTTTAAATCAGATCTGCACTTCCGATTCCCAAAATCATCCCCCCCTCAAATGAGGTTCTCTTCTCCCTTTTATATCTCATGTTTGCGGGAGTCACAACTTTTTATTTTATGTCTTTTGACCATTCATTAAGTTAACTAAATTTTAATTATATTTAATTTATATTCCTTTATATGTTATCTTTAATTTTTAATATTTTAGTTTTATTATTATTATTTATTATTAAATTCTATTTCAAAGTGGGGACATTACATCTATCTTCTCAAGAAAAATAAGGAAATGTGCAAGTTTGTTTCTGGTTTACTAAGTAGACTCGTAAAGTTTTACAGCTTATGTTATTTGTTCATTTGCATGTATAGAACTTAGTTTATGTATGCATTTGGATAAGTTTGGTCTTTGAGTATATCTTCATTGGGATACTATGTCTTCAATGACATATCCCACTTGGTTCCAGCCATTAGATGTTTTGCACGATTCCTAGACTCTATTGCTCAGATGGAATAGGTATTTGTCGACATGAACTAAATCTTCTACATCCCAACACATCTCTAAAAAGCCAAAATAAAACATCATTTAATATTGGGCTGTAATTAGTTTTGTTCCCTTCCATGTCTAAATGTGTACCACAACATAAGGGATTATCATAAAACACATTCATAGACATTGATGTGGCAGCTTATTTTCTTTAATAGTCCTTGACCCTTAGTATTGCAAACTAGCATATTGACACAAAGTGACAAGTGAAATAGGGGTGAACTATGCAATAGGTATTGTTTTTCTCAAGGTAGGTGTTTAGTTTTTGGGGTGAAGTCTATTCTTATGCAGAATTTAGTAGTAACATTAATACTATTCATCATAGTTGAACTACTCGCAACTTGGCTCGACTAGCCAAGCCCCTGGGAAAAAAACTTAGGGAAAACAAGGGAAAAACTCAGAAAAAAACTCGGCAACTTAAAAACACGCTTAAACTTAGTAAAAAATGCATTTTTTTTGCAAAATTTAATGAGAAGATGCATCCAATGAGTCAATAAATGATAACACAAAAGAAACAAGCTGATTCTAGATATATTTAAATGCAAACTGTCTACAAAATCGCATCCTCACGAGGAATGCTGATGGCTGGAAGCCTGGAAGCAAAATAGTAAATTACTAAATAGTTTTTGTAAAAACAAAAGTAAATACATCATTACAAATTACAATTACAACTTCCTCTTCCCAGCTCTAGCAAAAACATGCGGAGAGGTAGAACTAGAGGGTCTAGAGACTCTAGACTGTCTAGTTGTATAAGTCTGCTGTGGGACTGGGCGTGACGGTGCCTCGTCGCTCGGTATGGTTGATTGAGACTCATCCTCCATCTTGGATGAAGCTATGTCTCCACCTGCCTCTGGCACTGGCAATGAATCCTCATCCTCATCCTCATCCTCCTCCTCCTCAATGTCATCCAGCCTGAAACCAAATCCACCCCCCTCCTCCATAGCCTGCCTCTCCAAATCAGTGATGTCAATATCGGAAAACAATGGAGGCTGCTCCTGTGATGTCCAATCACTATAAGGATCTATATCATCCAAGTCAATTGGACCACCGTCTAGTTCCTCTACCTTCCTTATGCGCAATCGAAGATTATATTGCACATAGACAAGGTCATTGAGCCGTTTCTGCGCTAACTTGCTCCTCTTCTTCGTGTGGATTGCTTCAAACAAGCTCCAATTGCGCTCACAATTGGATGAACTGGAAGGCTGACATAAGACTCTGAGGGCAAATTTTTTGAAATGTGGGGTGTTTCCACCCCAATTTTGCCACCAAGCATCTGCAAAATAAATAAAATGGAAAAGTTAAAAAAGCAAAGATAAAAGAGAAAACATAATTTATCAATCATTTTAGTCTTTAGATCCCAAAATCCAAATGGCAAATGTTATACCTGGGGTTTGAGTGGTTCTTCCTCTCCTAGCCAGCTCCGAAGAGAATAGCTTACCCCTTCCTCCGTCATAATTTTGGAGCTCACTCACAATGAGGTCTCTCTCCTCAACATCAGGTACCATCCTCTCAATGTATGTACTGAGGCCCTCCATGACTTCTCCATTCGAATTTGAGTAAGAACCCCCGAACCTAAAACGAGGGTTGAGGAAGTACCCTGCTGCATGAATGGGTTGGTGGAGCTGATTGTTCCACCTCCTATCAACAATTTCCCAAATGGGATCAAATTTGAGCCTATCCCCCTTGTAGTAATTTTTGATAGACTCCTTGGCCCTATCCATGGCCTCATAAAGATATCCCATTGGGGTTTTATCCCCATCCACCAAGCGAAGAACTCGAACGAAGGGCTCTGACACCTACAATTGAAAAATACAAATTACGAAAAGATTAAAATTCAAATAATGAAGTTACAAATTAGTAATGAGAGACTTGAATCAAGAATAACTAAAATTTAAAAATTAATGTTTTGAAGTAACAACCTTCACAATCTCTGCAGCCCTTTGTGCAATTGGCTGTCGAAGACTATGCATGCGACAACCTCTCCTTCAGGCTTCTTTGAATAAGGCGAGTTAAGCCATTCTCCACTCACAAACATTTGTTTCAAAGAAGTCAATGTAGAAAGAAGGCTTTGCAACATCAAGAAAATCGTTGCAAACCTTGTGACACCAGCTCTCACCAAATCTTTCCCTTGGGTGTGCTGTCTCATCAAATTTAGGACCCAAGGGTGATTGTAAATATATTTGGTGATCCTCCTTGCATCTTCCACAACTGGAGTCACCCACTCAAGTTTTCCTATGTCCTCCAAAAGAAGGTCAAGGACATGTGCTGCACAAGGTTTCCAAAAAAGAGTGGGGTGCCTCTCTTGGAAGATTCTTCTTGCAAAAGAAGAATTTATTCTTAAGAAATATGCAACCAAGTAAAACAAAGCCACAACAAATGAAATAATTGCTAATGCCTAAAGGTGATAATTCAAAAGGATTCTACCTGCTGACACATATGCTGCTTTATTATCTGTGATGATTTGCACCACATTCTCTACCCCCACCTCCATGACGATATGCTCCAACATTCCAGCCAATGTTTCTGCATTTTTCACCTTGCTGGAGGCATCAACAGATTTCAAGAACACTACATTGTCCTTCAAAGCGACCAAAAAATTGATGATGGTGCGGTTCTTGCCATCTGTCGACCCATCAGAAAGAATGGTGCAGCCATAATTTGCCCATTCAATTTTTTGATCCTCCATCACTTCTCTTGCCCTAGCAATTGCATTTGTGAGCAACCTGTAAGTGCAAAGTGAAATTAGGTCTTAGTACATAATTTTGATTTAATAAACAAGAAATCTGAAATATAATTAAAAAAAAAATCAAGTGGACTATGTAGTAATTTACTAACCTCCCACTCAAATCCTTGCGAGAAGGGGCCTTGCACCCCTTTCCTGAAACTGTCATAGCAGTCACCAAATTCAGCCAATAAGCATTCTTCGCCACATTGAATGCAATGTTGTTGAAGTACCAAAAATCAGCTACTGCAATATCAGTTTTCTCATGTACCTCCTTATTCCATCCAGTGGCCTCTAATGATGGTTGTGCTCCAGGTGTGTTCCTGGGCACAAAAAAATCACCTATGGACCATGATCGTGGTGATGGAAGTGGAACGGTGCCAGGTACTCTACTAGAGGAAGCAGAAGCAATGGGCGAGGTGATGGTGGGTTTGCGGATACGTGGGCCACGCCGAGAGCCCACTATGCCCTCAAGTGCTTCTTGTTCCTCTTCAAGTTCAACAAACACCTTGAGATTCAGCTATGGCTGATCTCATGGCTAGCTTTGCCCTCTCCCTTTGCAATTTCTTCTCTTCCCCAACTGCAAGTAGGGCATTTATTTGTCTTTTTATTTCTTCATTGGTCCCAGGGCATGCTCTAGCATCATGCCTATCTATTCCTGCAAGGTGGTATTTGAGGCGTTTGATGCCTCCATGAAGTATTTACTCACACTTTATGCATATAACTGACCCAGGATCGGGTCCCTCAGGCATACCTCCATGCCCCATCTCTAGCACCTCTAGGACGGGTGCCTATATATCCAGATGGGTATGGATCTAGTGGCCATTGCTCCCTTGCCATGATTAATGCTTACTTAACCTACACATACAAAGTGAAAAAAAAATTAACATTTTAGTTAAACAATTTAGCACTAAGCAAACTATGTACATTAGTTTAAATAAATTTAGACATCATTCAAAGTTTTTTTTAAAAAAAAAGTAGGGTTTGAATTTTTTTTTGAAAACTAGATTCTTCAAAAAAGTTGTGAAAATTCAACAAAACTTGTCAAATCTAGTGTTAAATCTTGTGCAAATAACTTAGAAATGATTTAGACTACCTAAGAATCATTTCTAATCAATCTAAATGCAACAAAAAATAAACAAATTGTTTTAAAAAAGCATAGAAAAAAATGCAAAAACTTATCTGGGAATCTGATTGTCCCTTCAAATCCCCTTCAAATCCACTTGGAATCACTCAAAAATCACTCCAAATCACCTTGCAAGTCCTTCCAAGTGAACTTCCCCCTTCTCAGCCCAAAACCCAATCAAAAAACAAAAAACGAATGCAGTTTTTGCCGTTTTCGGCTAATGTAGAAACGCGGGCGAGTTTTTGTTAAAAACTCGCCAATTTTTTGGCAAAAACTCGCCAAAAACTTGGTGAGTTTTTGCCAAAACTTGTTGAGTTTTCTTGGTGAGTAGAAGTCGTAACTACTGGCCAGGCCGAAAAATTCGGCGAGTTTTTGTCAGTTGCCGAGTTTTCGGCGAGTGTGTCATCTAATCATATAGACTGCAATATGTATGACAATCATACTTAATTTCATATACATTCATAGTACAACAAGATATTGACATATTTACAATCCCAAGCTCTTAATCAGTTCTAATTCGTTTTCTTTAGGAGGGGTGTGATGCCGTTAGCGAGAGGTGGAGTAAAACCATCTCATGATAGATGAGCCCCAAGGGTGAAAGAACTCATGATCCTGAAACCTGGGCTGCAGGCCCCAAGGGTGAATGGATCGAGGTTCTAGTAATCTGGGCTGCATTAGGGAGATAGTATCATTGTGCCCTAGACCAGCAAGTCTCCTATCCAGGATTAGAAATTAGAAGGGGATTAAGATTAGGCCTGAATATGCATAATGCCTAAGTGTAATATGAGCAACCCTAGTCATTAATTTGTAATTACTGTAACATGGTATGTTTCCCTTTGGGAATTGACAGCCTTTAAATAGGGGACATTACAGGCTTACTCACTAGGTATACCACCTCATATGGATGATGGAAGGCAACATGAGGCCAAGAGGGGTGGTATATCTGCTCTTGTGCCTAGGGTAGAGGATTGGTTTGGGCATCCTATAATACAAGGAGGGAGAATGACTATTGGATCCCTCACTAGGTACACCACCTCATATGGATGGTGGAAAGCCACATGAGGCCAAGAGGGATGGCATATCTGTTCTTGGGCCTAGGGTGGGGGATTGTTTCAGGCACCCTATTGTAGTTTCTCCTCCAAACTCTACATTGATTGATTGTTGGGATGGATTTGCAAGAGTCTCAATCATAAGAGGGAGAATAAGGGTGGCTTGATGAGGGAGAACAGCTATAGGATACCTCTCTAGGTACACCACCTATATGAATGGCCGAAGGCCACATGAGGCCAAGAGGGATGACATATCCGCTCTTGGGCCTAGGGTAGAGGATCGCTTCGAGCACCCCATCATGTCTCCTTATCTTAGCTCCGTCATGATTCAAACCAAACAATAAATTAGATAGGTTATATTACTAAGATAATTATGAATATATGATCTTTCACCATAGTAATGGTTGATCTTATAAATTGTATCTTCAATATTTGTCTAACATGATTGCAAGATCTCAACAAGGATCTATCTTGCCTTACATCCTTTGGGTAAAATTTATATCTCTAACTATATTATGTTCTTTGTTTTATTGAATTTGTGATCCTAGGGCAAAATATAGAGTAGTCCAAAAAGGGAACATTACAGAAAAACAATGATTAAAGCAAACACATCATTGCCAATGGAAACTCATTATGACATGAATACAGTAAAAATGTGTACTTACTAAAGGGAAGAAAACAAGATAGCTAGACAAAACCATTTATAGGTTAGGAACAATATTGACCCTCCTTTTGAGTAGGGAGTTCAAGTGCAATACCATATTTCCTCGAAACTTTTTCAAAATTTGTGTGGTGACCCAAGATCTAGGATGATATAGAAGATCATGTGGAGGAAACTTGAGAAAATAATTGTCAATGGTCCGAGTCTACGATTTAAGAGTTTTCTATCTTGTTGAAATTTATTCTCATTTGTTGGATATACTTTGCTTCCTTTTGAATATAGCTTGTCAAATCTTGCTGTTGTAGTACATCTTTAGGATTGATGACAACCTCAAACTCTGTTTTGTCATTATTTTTTTCATAGCCTGCCCCATCTTTTTTGGTATACTCTTCTAGCACAAACTCATTGACAACTGATGTATGGATGAATACATCCCTTGGTTCTTCATTGATATACACAACTACTATTGAGGATGAGGACGAGTCAAACCTCACGAGAAGATCCACAATGTTCTTCAACATCAACCCACTCTCATGATGTTGCATGAAATGTTTGGCATGGAATGATTCATACCTATCTTTGATCCAAAGAGAAGATATGGAGGCAAGTTATTTATAAGAAGAGAAGCATTAGCCTCTGGTAGTAAACTACCCATTGCAACTAAGGTATCTCATCATTAAAGCAAACAAAAGTTGGTTGACTTGTGGTTGAAACCACCTTAAAGAGAAAAAATCTTGGTCATTTGGCAAGGTAGTTAGATGTTGAAGAAAGATATTAATCTCTTGTATGAGACTCTCCATTCCTTCAACATACACCACATAAATAGTTTGAGTGGGATGACCTCCCTTAGTTTTGTCCTGTGCAACTTCTTTGAACAATCCTTCTAAAGTAGAAAATAAGTTATTTGATGCACCATCAACAATGGTGCAATTGATGTTTCCTTGTCTAGTAGAAAGGATTGGAATACAACTTCTATCTATCGATGTTTGTGAAGTGTTGTGCTGTTACAAGAGCATTTGACATACTTGTGTAGTTACTTCTATGTCAAACACAAAAGGTTGTTCTTCTTTGATAAAAAATCCTTATCTTTCTTGTAGAACTTGAGCAAATCTTGTGAGATAGACATAAACTACAAGTCATCTCGATGATCTATTGATGTAGGTGCAAAGACGGGGATGCTGTAAATATGAATCCAATGGTTGTTCTATCCATGTGTTTTCCTCCCGTCGTTTTCTCTTATCTTCTTCATGCTTTTTCTTAGTTTTTCAATTCCACAAATGCGTAGTCATTGAATCTTGGCTGCACAAATTACTTTTTATTTTATCACATAGGTTTATATTGAAAATATTTTCTCATGAATTCGCTATTGAGCTCATCTAGAAGATGTTTAAGGTTGCTTGAAACAATTTGATGATTTGTCCCGTAAGAGGTCATGAGTTGCAACATACAATTTATCTCCAAACCATTCCTGACATCATGTCTTTTTGTTTGATGAAAATTTAGAAAAAAATCATGTTATCTTGAGGTGCCTTTAAAGCAAGTCTAACAAGTGGAGCACATGCCCTAAGTCTATTATCCTTTGTAAAAGAACTAGAATTATTGTGATGATGTCCTTGGTAATGCTGAGCTAGACCATTTTGCTCAAGTTGTGTCTTCAATTTTTTGATATCATTCACCATCCTTTACAAGAGAGGATCAGCCGAAGTTTGAGTCATGGGGCTGATTGAGCCTTTTCTAGTTCTCTTACTAGTATTCATGTTATCTTTTGACTCAGCTCCTTGTTCCTGAGATTCTTCAAGTTCATTAGTTGGACTAGATTTGATCTAGAAGGAAAATTCTAATGGGAGTGCATTAATAAAACAACTTGGAAGGATCTCAAGAGAAGGCTTTAAAGTAGCATGGATTTTGTGGACAAGATGATTGAATCGTGCAACAAATTCTCTCATTGGCTCATTTTTATTCTTCTTTGTATTTGACATTTAGGCAAAAGAATATGACCATCCTCAACCCATTGTTTGCATAGGATCTTTGTCCAACATAGGGAATATTTCAATGGGCTCAAGAATTGTTGCTGATGAACATGCTTGAAGGTGGAGGATGAAGCACTTGAAAGACAAAATTAGTGAGATCTACTTTCCTTTGTGATTTGGTATACACCTGATCTGTTAGTTTGGCATAGTTTCTATAGGGGGTGATAAGACTTTCTTATTGCAACATCAACTTGGATATTGCACCCAATGGTGGGTGCCAAAAACTGTTAGCGTTTTAATTGTCTCTTTCTAAACAATTGAAACTAGAGCAATTTGTGAGTTAAAACCAATGATCGTGTACTTGGACTTGGAGAGTACTTGGCAAGCCCAATTTTTTTGACTCGGTGAAAACTTGGCAAAAACTTGACAACTTAAAAAGTACTAAAATTTCTTATGAAGTTTTTTGCAAAATTCAATTACAAAACGTATCAAATAAGTGTAAAAACCATGAGAAGTGTTTTCTATTGAATTTGATTGTTGAATACATATGGATTATAAAATGGCATGATGATACGGAGCTGGATAGTGGAACTAGATATAATAGCTAGCTGCTAACTAATAACTACTATGAATTTATGATGATTGTGTCTGAAAATCATCATCATAAATTTCATATCTAGGCAATTTAGACGTTACAAGTTTTTACATCTTCCTCTTCCCCATCTTAGAGAATTAATGGGAGGTAGAGGGTACGGTCCTCACACTCGATTCTAGCTCCCTGTTTGGTGTAGAAGATTGTTCCTATGGCTCCACCATGCTGTTAGGTAGCAGTGGCTCCTCCTCCACGATATCAGTGTCATCCAATCCAATCTGCCCTGCTTCTGCTGCAGCCAAATCCTCCGTAGTTTGCCTTTTGAAATCAGCAATCTCATCCTCTATGAACAAGGAGGCCTCATCATACTGCACCGTACAATCAATATAGGGATCAATGCCATGCAAATCAATGAGGTTGTCTGGCTGGTCCGACACCTTTCTTGTGTGAAGCTAAAGGTTATATTGCACAAAAACAAGATCATTGAGGTGTTGTTGAGTCAACTTATTATGCTTCTTCATATGAATGGCGTCAAACAAACTCCATTTGTGCTCATAGCCAAAAGCACTACAAGGTTGAGACAAAATTCATAGGGCTAGACTTTTCAAATTTGGGGTATTTCCACCCCACTCTTCCCACCAAGAACTTGCAAATGAGATATTCAAATTTTTGTAAATAAACATTATTCTATAATAATTGGATCTCATAACTTGCAAGATATAATAAGGCTTCAGTTTTTCTTACTTGGTGTTTGGATCTCTCTTCCTCTTATACATAATTTAGAATAAAACAATGACCCCCTAGCTGCCTTATAATTCAGCAACTCTAAAAGGATGGGGTCTCTCATTGCAATTGTAGGTGTCATCCTCTCTATACATGTGGACGGGCCTTCCATAACCTTCCCATTAGCATCCGTGAAGCTATTAGAGAAGAACTTGGGGTTGAGAAAGTACCTCGTTGCATGAATGGGTTGGTGGAGTTGATTGTTCCATCTCTGATCAATGATCTCCCAAATAGGAGCAAATCTATTTGCATCCCCCATGTTATAGTGTTGGATGGCCTCCTTGGCCCTATCCCTTGCCTCATAAAGATATCCAATTGCATTTAACTCTCCATTAACCAAGTTCAAGATCCTCATCAAAGACTTAGTCACCTACAAAGTTCAAAGTAGAACCAAATTTAAATTACAACTTACAATGAAACAAAATACTTTTAAAGTTTAAATTTAAAAATAAAGGATTCAATTTGAAAATTAAATTAAGTTGAAGTTACCTTGACAATCTCTACCCTCTAATACTGTAATTGCAAATTGACCATAAAAAATTATTTTTACAATCCGTTCTCCATTAGCCTTCTTTGAGTAAGTTGAGTCTACCCATAGTTGACTCACAAACATCTGTTTCAAGGGAGTCATTAAATTAGTAATGCTTTGCAACGTTAGAAAATTAGTTGGAAACCTTGTAGCTCCTGATTGCACAAGTTCTTTCTTCTTGGTGTGCTCTCTCATCAATTGAGGAACTCATGGGTGATTATATATATGATTTGTTATATTTCTTGCTTGTACAATTGGTTTCACTCAATCAATTTTGCCCATGTCCTCCAAAAGAAGGTCAAGGCAATGAGCTGCACAAGGGGTCCAAAAAGTGTTGGATGTGTCTCTTGAAGTGATCTTCCAGCTGCTACATATGCCGCTGCATTGTTAGTATCAACTTGGACAACATTTTCTATGCCCACCTCTAAAACAGCCTCCAACATCAATCACAAATTTCCCTTCAAAACAAGGTCTAGGGAATGAGCTGCACAAGGGGTCCAAAAAGTGTTGGATGCCTCTCTTGAAGCGATCTTCCAACTGCTATATATGCCGCTGCATTGTCAGTATCAAATTGGACAACATTTTCTATGCCCACCTCTAAAACCACCTCCTCCAACATCAAGCTCAAATTTTCTACATTCTTTATTATGTTGGAGGCATCAATAATACCATCACACTATTTGAAACCACTATGAAATTGATAAGAGTGTGTTTTCTTCCATTTGTCCAACCATCTGAAAGAATTGAGCATTTTGACTTTTTCCATTGCTTCTTTTTATCTTCTACAATTTCTTTTGCATATACAATAGCATTTTTGAGCAACGTACCACTAAAATCTCTTGGATGGGGGAGCTTGAACCCATTCCCTGCAAGTGTCAATTCTGTCACCAAACTCTCCCAATATGGGCTTCTTGCCACATTGAAGGTTGTTATAATATCAAAATCTTGCACTAGCCTTCTTTGCTTCCTTGTGCACCTCCCTATTCCACCCAGAAGCTTCCAATGAAGGCTGTGATTCTGGTTCATTTCTAGGCACACAGAAATTGAATTTGCTTGAAGTGGAGGAGGAAGAAGGGCCACATACATGTGGGTTGTGACTAGAGCCAACAATGTGTTGCACATCCCCCTAAGTTGTTGTTGACAAATTAGAAGCAACAACTTCTTGTATGGTTGCTTGTTGCTTTGCCCTCTCCAATTTCTTTTCATCTAGTGCTGCAAAGAGGGCTAGCATCTCCCATTTTACCTCTTCAGGGGCTAATTGACATGGTTTGTCATCATGAAAAGGAATGCTTGCAAGATGGTATTTGAGATGATTGATGCCTTCACTATGCTTATTCGTGCACTAGGTACAAATAATAGTCCCTGGTATATACATATATATGTATATGTGTATGTGTGTATGTGTATACATACATATGTGTATGTATGTATACATACATATACATGTAGGTATACATATACATATACATATATATGTGTATACATATGTATATATATACATATATATACATATGTATATATACATATATACATGTGGACTGTGACTGGATCCAATAATGTGTTGCACATCCCCCTAAGTTGTTGACAAATTAGAAGCAACAACTTCTTGTATGGTTGCTTCAAAGAGGGCAGGCATCTCTCGTTTTACCCCTTCAGGGGCTAATTGACATGGCTTGCTATCATGACAAGGAATGCTTGCAAGATGGTATTTGAGATGATTGATACCTCCACTATGCTTATTCATGCACTAGGTACAAATAATAGTCCCTGGTATTGGTCGCATTATGCCATGTTTCTAAGTGGGGTAATGGCTACCAGGGGGTTTCCTTCCAATAGGTTGAATTGCACTTGCAGAGTTCGAAGCAAATGCAGATCTGGATGCTATTATGATTATAAATCAACCTACAACATTGACATCAACGAAAAAATAACATAAGCATTGAGCTAAAACTGTAAATAATTTTCACTACATTTATTATATTTATGAACAATTTATAAATATAATAAATAAAATATGAATTTCTAGCTTATAAAACTTTCCATAATAAATATTAAAATTATATTTGAATCTTATATATCTTAATAATCAATATAACAATATATCTTTTAATCAGTATATACACTATTATAATTTATATACATTTAAATTTTTAAACAATATTAAATAAAATATATATAAATCTAAAATTTAAAACAATATTCAATTGAAATATTGAAATATTTTAACATTGTAACATTTAAATTTTAAAGAATATTGAAATATATTATATACAATCGATCCATTGAAAAATTTATTTGTTTTTGGTTTTGAAAAAAATTTATATTGCAACGATTATGGAGAATCAAAGATTAATAAAAAAATCATGGACTGGAGATTATTGGTGATGCTGTTTGAAACAAAAAAAAAATATGAAATTAAAATATCAGAATTTTTTTTTTCACTTGGAATCATTGCTGTTGTAGTTGTTTGTTGCTAAGAGCTGAGTGTGTTTTTCTTTTGTGCAACTATGGTTTTTAGAGGACAAAAGCGGCAAAAAATCATGCATTTATTGTGTTGGAATCACATTTTCCTCACATTTGGGCCACGCACGGGTTGCAAACGAGTTTTTTGCGAGTTTTAGGCAAGTTATAGGCGAGTTTTTGTAGGTTCCAAGCCCAAGTAATCTCGTGAGTTGCTCACTGGGTTAAAAAACCCACGAGTACACAGATAGTCAGCGATGAGTATGTAAACCATGGGTAAAACTTGTTGATGTGTTTTTATGCACTATGCAACACAAAATAAATTACCAAAGGTACTCTATCCTCTCTTGATCAAAATCTCTTGGGATGCTAAATTATGTGATCAACCAAGACAACTCCAAGGTTTGTATTGTCAGGTCTTGACGTGTAGATAGCTCAATGGTTGATGTGATTGTTGGTAATCCAAGGGGGACTTACGTTGAACATAAATGTTGCTGGAACATGAAGACTTAACTTGGAAAACAAATAGCAAAAAGGAATTAATGGTTGAGAAACTAATCTAATCCTAAGAATGTAGGATTTGGTTGTTGATTAGGTGCGACCAAACCAAGCTTTGTTTCGCCATCAAGGAACAACTACACAAAATTGGTGCAATCTCCTAAGGATAAACAAATGGTTTTCATGTCACCAATGCACACCAACCACACGAACAATGAGCATGAAGTAATAGAAGTTAAGCTTTCACACAAATTCAGTTGACTATGCATTGCAATTTGCAATCAACAAATTACTAGTAGTATGAACATTAGGTACACCATTCATCAACAATGATATCTTCCATTCATCTAATCAACTTTAAAGTAAATGAGAAGTAGAGATCATGGAACATGTTGAATTAACATAGAGAATTCTCCGTAACTTCAACGAAAACAAAATGTCGCTTGCAATAAGATCTTGGCAACAATCTTTGCCTTCTCCTCCTATTCTAACTTCTACTTTAACTTCTAATTCTTGATTGTTGTCTATTCTTCCACTATTACTAACTATTCTCTGTTTTTCTCCTATTAACCCTTTACAAATGAGAGATTTGAGCCTTTTATAGTGCTCTCAATACAATTCAATGGCTCAGATTGATTCAAAATCAATGGCCAAGATTCAACAATAAAACCCTAATTAGGGTTTGTAACAACGACTCCCTTTTGGCCAATGAGAAAATTACATTTAGGTCCACTATCGAACGTGAACCAATAGAAAATGAGGTTAGGTATTTCGAAGTTTGTGCCTCCATGGGTGAGTCAGTTGCATTGTATTTGGACATCTTGTCTTGGAACCCTCCAGTTGTTTGATTGATGATTGGGATGCCACCTCAACTTGCATTGTAGACTTGATACCTCATCATATGCATATGTAGTTGAGCAATATTTCTTAATACTCAGCATCCCCAAGCTTGGTGTGATGATGATGGGAAGCATCATCATGGTTAATCAAACTCTTTACCCTTGCTTGCCTATCTTACCTTGATCAGCCTGACTTCCTCGTGTCGCCATGATGCAATAAAGCTTGGAATGCATTTTGCTCCTCATGTTGTAATGCTAGCATTGAATGTCATATTGTTGTAGAACTTACCTTCATGTGGTGGTTGCATCCTTGCTTTAGTCCATCCTGATGTTGTTCACCTCCCTCTTGACCCTTGATGTTGATCCTTGATAACTTGAAGTCCTAATAATAGGGATGATATGATGAAGCCTTAAATGTGATTAACTCTTCACAATGCTGACTTCAGTATGCTGATCACCCTGCTGCAATTGCCTAGCTGAAACTGTGACGTTTGTCATCTTGCTTGTATGACTGTTGTTCTTGAGATGTAGCCCCGTTTGACTACATGTTGCTATCTGTGTGATGAAGTCCTCATGTACATGAATTCTTGCTTCACATCTTCATGCTGTGATGTTCTTAATGTTATCTATAGTTTACTCCTTCATCTCTTCCTTAGTCACTTGCAAAACAAACAAAGATTCAATTAAACACACTTTGTATATCTGATATTCTACTTTGAGTATTCTGACTTCTGATTTTTATGTCTGATTGTGTGATGTTCAAGGCCTGATAAGACTCTGATTAGGGTCTGGTTTTTGAATTTTGCTTCTGATTTGAAATGTTCCCTTGCTGGTATTAACTTCATCACTGTTGTGATTGCTGTTGCTATTGCTTGTATTGTCAAACAACTCTTTTCCCCTCATAGTCTGCTTCTTATCTTGATGTGAAATCCTTGGATATTGATCAATTTGCGGGTGTAATTTGCTCAATGTTTCATGTTTCACCTTAAGTCCCCACATGTCTTCTTGATTCCAATGCCTTAATAGACCCTATTTCTCCTTTCATACGCCTTGTGTGTTGGATCTTTTAACCTTTAGGTCAATTCCTATGAGTCCATATGTTTCATTTTTCAGCCTTCATGTCTTATTTTAGTCTGACCTTATGTTTAGTCCTCTTTATGCTTCATCCTTAAGGTGTGCACATTACATGCTGAGTCCCCACATGCTTTCTTGTTAGGTCTGGCTTTAACTTTACATGTTTAATTTAGATTAGGACCTCAATTGTAATGTCCCCACTTTTAAATAGAATTTAATGGTAAAAAAGAATAATACAAATAAAATGCAAAAGAAAAAATTAAATAAAAATAAAAATATAAAATAATATAATTAAATATAATAAAAATTTAATTAAATTAATGAATCTTCAAAAGACATGGAATGAAAAGTTGTGACTCCCTCAAACATGAGATATAAAAGGGAGAAGAGAAACTTATTTGAGAGGGGGATGATTTGGGAATCATAAATGCAGATCTGATTTAAATAAGAAGTGCAGATTTGATTGCGAAAGGTTGTGTCCCTTTTAAAGGGCAGAAATAATGTTTCAAAGGGTGCTAATGGTGAAAGGATGCGTCTCTGTCCAAAGGGCATACATGATGAAGAGGTGTGACCTCTCCCTCACATTGAGAGATATAAAGGAAGAGAATCAAAAGCCTCCAGTGACATCACCATGGACCAGATCAGATCAGAACTGTTATTAAGTTACAGACAGTAACATCCTTGCTTTTGGTGCTATGCATGGGGATGTGCTTAATATGTATGCTTAATATATGCAGCCTGATAATATTCTTATGCAGAATTTAGTTGTAATATTAAAATATAGACTGCAATATTAATGAGTTATATTTAATTTTATATACATTCATAATAATTGAAAGACAAATATATTCATAATGTAAGTACTTAATCAATTCTAATTCTATTCCCCAAGGGAAACGGGTGTTGTTAAGGAGAGGTAGAGTAAATCCACTCCAAGATAAAAGGGCCCCAAGGATGAAAGAACTGTTAAAATAATATTAATATCTTCTATAATGGTCATCTTCTATTTTTACCAGTCATCTTAGTTGTCGACTTATTTAGCTATTTAGCTTTTTAGTCAACTTATTTAGCTTGTTAAGTTAGCTTTTTATTATTTGGCCTTTTAAGGTATATTTAGCTTATTTGATTTCATTTTAATGACTAGCTCTATTTATAGAACATCATCTTGTAACCTCTATATATACGTGTGTATATCGTTCAATGTAATTATCTGATTATTGAATCATTCATTCAATTTATTTTTCATGGTATCAGAGCATGAAAATTTTCGAAGTTTTTATTGAAGAGATTTTCTTAGAACTCTTTTTTAAAAAAAAAAAACAGTAGGTTCTTTTTCTCTTCCTGGGCGGATTTTTTTTTTGCAGGTTGAAAATTTTCCTAGGGTTTCTGCAATTTTCGACTAGGGTTTTGACCCTTCAGTTCAAGTCAAAATTTTATTCTGCTTGTAGATTCTCGGTGGGTTTTAGCAGACCTCAATTGGGTCATCATCAGATTTTTCTGGGTGCATCGTTTTCCGTGCCTTGATTTTGAACTGTCGGATTTGCATTCTGATTTCAGATTCTTGGTGGGTTTTTCGAGATCTTTTTTGGGTTGGTCTCAGTTTTTTTGGGTGCCTCATTTTCCATGCCTCAAATTTTGTGCCAACAAATTTTTCTTGGACTTTAAAAGCAATCCGCGATTTTTGCTAATTCTGTGGACGTCGGGAATTTTAGTGTCTTCTGGGCGCTGTTTATGTTGTACATCCGACCTAGGGTTTTGCTGATTTTTTTATATAAAAAAAAAATAGTTATTTTTTAATTTTTCTGCAGATTCCTATTTTTCTGGTTATTTAAAAAAAAAATAAAAAAGTGGACATTTAAGGTTTTCAGGAAATTTGGTTTTCTGGGTTTGTTAGAAAATCTTTTGAGTTTTCTAGAATTTACGCCTTGGGTTCTATGCCAACAGACATTCCTCAGGATCTGTGCCCATTTTTTTTTTCTGTGACCTAGGGTTTGCAGGAAATTTTGAATTTTTGGGTTTTCAGCAAACCTAGAAATTTGCGCATTGGGATTCGTGCCTTGAATTCCGTTCCAAGATTTCAGTTTTCTTTGTGCAGTTGATTCTATTATGATTTTTTAATCAGATTCTTCTATCTCTTGCCTTCACAAGGTTGACCTCGCTCAACCTCGGTTTTCGTGAGGGCGTCTTCGACCAACATCATGTTGGAACATAGTTAGAAGTCCAGTGGCCTCAACTACAATACTTGGAAACAGTCCTTCCAGCAGAAGGGGCAAGGTCAATATTCGCAGTCTTCAAAGAAGAAAAGTGTACAATGTAACTTTTGTCACCAGTTTGGTCATATGAAGAAAGATTGTAGGAAATTGTTGGCATCCATGCAATCTAGGCTGGGAGGGTCTCAGGAGCAGGATCATGTTGCAGAGCATTTTGGAGAGGAGTCAGCGTTCTATGCTTTGTGATAAGCAAATTTCCTGTTTGGTTGGTTTTCACATTTTTTTCCTCAAAAATTGTTCGCAGGGTTCAGAATTTTTTCCTTAAAATTTATTATCTGTCATCCGCAAAGCTTGCGTGGGATTTCTGGGTTTTCATAATTTTTTTCTTCAAAAATTGTTTGCTGGTTTTTACGATTTTTTCCTCAAAAATAATCTGTAATACGCGAAGTTCGCGTGGGATTTGTGATTCGCGAAGTTCTCTGGTTTTGATCGATTTTTCTCCTAAAAAATTGGGCTTTGTTGCAGTCAGTTTGGGTCGCACCTGCCAAGGCGAACATCTGCAACCGTGGTATCTTGCAGTCAGTTTTGGAGTTGGTACTCTTCTGCAAAAGGGTTTGCTGATCTTTCCTCAAAATCATGGTTTTAGACTTTAGTAATTTGCGTGTGAAGGCTACATTAGCTTGGATGGCTTTTGGTACTCTTGGTCATTTACATTCTGCAAATCCTGGGAGGGTCTCCTTAGCAGCAGATTTTTTTTGCATTTGTGATCATAACACCTGCAGTGTCTTCTGTAGGGTATTGAGTACGATGACCATTAGGGAGGGTGTTAAAATAATATTAATATCTTCTATAATGGTCATCTTCTATTTTTAGCAGTCATTTTAGTTGTCGACTTATTTAGTTATTAAGCTTTTTAGTCGACTTATTTAGCTTGTTAAGTTTGCTTTTTATTATTTAGCCTTTTAAGCTATATTTAGATTTTTAAGCTTTTTAGCTTATTTGATTTCACTTAAACGACTAGTTCTATTTATAGAAGATCGTCTTGTAACCTCTATATATATGTGTGTATATCGTTCAATGTAATTATCCGATTATTTAATCATTCATTCAATTTATTTTTTAAGAACTGATGTTCTTGATGTCTGGGCTAGATTAGGGAGGTGGTGTCATAGTGCCCAAGACAAGCCAATTCCCTCTTCTGGGTTTAAGAATGAGAAGTCTTAGGAATCATTACTAGAGTAATGACAATATTAAGTTGAATTATGGACAAATTTAATTGTCTACTTTGAATTAATGTAGTAAACTAGGTAGTAATGTATGGTTCCCTTTGGGAATTAACCTATAAATAGGGGACATTGTATCAATTTAGGTTCACACGCTTTGTGAGGACCTATATCCATTCCCTTAACACACTTGAATTAGGTCAAGGCTCAAATTAGGACCTACACACCTTGATTTAGGTTAGGTCCTTATCTTACACACTTCAATGGATTTCTTCCTTTACAAGTTTTGTTTAAGTCTCCGTTCATCCTTTTTTTGATTTAGCACCTATGCTCTCCACACGCTTGATTTAGGTCTTCATGCTTAACACGTTTCAATCTAATATCCTTTATCTCCATGCTTCATTTAGGCCAAGGTTTAAATTAGAATCCACATGCCTCATTTAGGTCTAGCCCTTAAACGCTTGAATTAGGTCAAGGCCTTATGTTACTTAGGTCGCCTCCACACGTTTCTTCTTTAGGTCCACACGCTTTGTGATTGATTTGCATTCTATGATTTAGGTCCACTTTTATGTTTGAGTCCACACATTGGATTTAGGTCTTCATACGTTTTAACTTGTGATCCTTCACATGTTTTACCTCTTTGGTGGGGTAGATCTTCACTCTAAATGTTTCATCTAGGTTTGCCCTATCCACTTGAGCCTACCTTGCTCTTCAACACGCTACACTTTGCTTCACACACCTTGTTTAAAGATAGGTCCACATGTTTTGATGTTTTATGCGTTAGGATTTGGGTCCACATACTTGATTAGACCTACCCTATCTCCATGCTACCCCTTTCAAGTCCACATGTTTCAACTTTTGATCCCTCACACGCTTCAAACTAGGACCCCTTTGTGCATTAGATATGCCCTATTTGTTTGAGCAGGTATTTTATCTTTAATTGCACAAGCTAGGGTGCATTTTTGTGCCTCATTTGCACAAGATGGCGGCATTTGACCATGCAATTGCACAAAGATGGCGAAAATTTCATGCTTGTATGCACAACTTGGGCGGAAATTTGAGGTTTGATTGCACAAGCTGGGTGGCAAATTGAGGTTTATTTGCACAAGTTTCCAGGTTAGAACGGATTTTAGACTTCCATTTGCACAAAATCAGGCGACTTTTCATCATGTAATTGCACAACATTGGTGGTTTTCTCTTCTTCATTTGTACAAAGTGAAATTGCTAAGGTGGCATTTTAAATCTTCATTTGCACAAAACATGCTAGGGCGGAAATTTGACCCTCATTTGCAAAAGGATGGTGGCATTTTCCCTTTCATTTGCACAAAATGAATTTGCTTGATTGACATTTCAACCTTCATTTGCACAAGACAAGTTTGCTTGGTTGGCATTTTGATGTTAATTTTAGTGATCAGACTGAATGTAAATAACTGAAACTGAAAATGCAACACATAACAGTACAAAACAACACAAGAACAACACAACAATACCCTGGGAAAACCTCCCTCTTGGAGGAAAAACCCAGCAACAAGATTCGGATCAGATTACTTAGGGCATGAACAAATTGACTTATCTGAATTTTGAATTCTGATCCGAATTTGAGTTGTCCTTCAATCTGATGATAATCACCACCCTTGACTAGATTCACTTAGCTAGAATGAATTCGCTATTCTCCAAAGTGAGTTCGCGGACCCCAGAGTATAATGGCAGGCCTTCAATGTATATTCGTTGTGTCTTGAATTGCTTGCAGATCAGATCGCTGAATTGGATGAATGCATGAATGGTGTATAGGATGGATTACATCGCTTTATTTATATAGGAGATACAAGTAACTTATTTGCCTTAGTCGGCTATAATGAACTTGGCGCCAAAATACAATAAATTCGAATCACAAGTTACATGAATAGGTCTTGACCTATCACGTCATCACATGTGACATGTTGCCTTAGCACGTTACACCCAAATAGGACCAGTCTCATATGATTCCAAGTTACATTATTGTAATCGCTTTAAGTTATTTAAATTTTAATTGCCACTAGGCAACATTAAAATTTAATTAAGTATAATCCGAACTGGCTATTTATTTTCAACACTCCCTCTTAGCTAGGGCGGATTAGCATATTGTAATAACACAGTATCCATCTTGCATTGTCCACGTAGCATGGGTCCACCTTGCATTGCTTGCAGAGGGTGGAGGAGGTCTTTCACCTCAACCTTCTCTTGAGAAGGATTCAATGTCACCTTGCATTGCCCGCAGAGGGTGGAAGATGCAACTTAGTGCATCACTGGGGCTGAGACTCCCTCTCAGCTAAAGTTGTGTTCTCAACAACTCCAAGTCTCTCTCTGAAGTATTCAAACTTCACACGAGCTAGAGGCTTGATGAGAACATCTACAATCTGCTCATCAGTGCTGACATATTTCAGCTGGATGGCACCTCTCTGTACGATATCACGAATATAGTGATAATGAGTTCCCACATGTTTTGACCTGTCATTAAACATGGGATTAGCAGACATCTTAATGCAACTGTGATTGTCACAATGAATGACAGTGGGTTCCCAAGGTTGTCCGAACAATCCAGTAACAAGCTTGCGATGCCACACTGCTTCTCTTGATGCCATGCTTGATGCAATGTACTCAGGTTCTGCAATACTTAATGCAACTGAGGACTGTTTCCTACTGGCCCAGGAGATAACAAGAAAACCCAAACTGAAACAAATTCCTGAAGTACTCTTCCTATCGGTTACACTTCCCGTCCAATTAGAATCGGAGTAGCCTTCCAAGGTGATGATAGTGTTGATTGGATACTTCAACCTGTAGCCACCTGTGCCTCGCAAATATCTCAGAATATGCTTGGCTGCAACAAAATGAGCATGCTTCGGTTTGTTCATGAACTGGTTGAGGGCACTCACTGCATAACAAATATTTGGTCTAGTGTTAACAAGATATATCAAGGATCCAATCAGCTGTCTGTACTACGATGGATCTGCAAAATCAGAGTTAGCTGCAGATAAACTCATTTTTTTAAAATTAGTTTCCATAGGAGTAGACATAGGTTTGCAGTCCATCATTCCAAACCTTTTCAATATATCAATAGCATATTTTCCTTGACTAAGGATGATTTCATTAGATCTTTCCCATACTTCTAAACCTAGAAAGTAATACATTAGGCCTAGATCCTTCATTTCAAGTTTTGTAGCAAATTCTTTCTTACATCTAATGATGAGATTATCTTCACTGGTTAGAAATAAATCATCCACATACAAAACCAGAATTAGCATTTTACCATCAAATAATTTAAAGTAAAGGTTAGAATCAGCATCATTTTTACAAAATCCTAGACTAACCAAATACTTATCAAGTGTTTCATACCATGCTCGAGGAGCCTGTTTGAGGCCATAAAGAGCTTTCTTCAATCTGCACACATGAGATTCTCTATTATGAATCTCATATCCTTTTGGTTGCTCAATATAGACTTCTTCCTCAATAACACCATTAAGGAAAGCAGTCTTTACATCCATCCGATGTAACTTCCAACCCTTAGTTGCAACTGTTAGCATTTTCACAAAGGGAGATTGTTAGCATCTCAGTAAGTTTGTTGGTATGAGGATATTGAGAAGGTTGTTGGAGATTGTTGATATAATTGAGAAAGGATGATTACTATCTTAATAATATTATTTTGTCATTGATGTCAAGCAATTGATTTTCTGATTCAGTATGATGTTGCCATATCTTAATGAGTATGTTTTGATAAGTATAAAGATGTCGGTAAAGAGACATAGAATGAATGTAAAAATAAAAGGGGAATAATAAGTTATTCAATGGGCAACTATTACTGAGTTAGACAGTGATGAGATTATGTTGTTTTGATTGTTTTGATATCCTATATATGAGTATTCAAACACTGAACAAGGAGAAACGATTTCAAGCTATAGAATTAGTTAAGGCTTGATACTATTCTATGTTATTGAGCAAGATGCTAGTCGGTAAACCCTAAGGTTATCACTATCTGTTAAAGAAGGCAGAATATCTATTGAGTGAAGTTCAGTATTTATCGAGTAACAACTGAGTAATAACAGAATGCATTGGATGGATAAATACATTATTAAATGTAGAATACTAATGAGCTGGAGTTGATCAAATGATTGGTATGTCGTGCAAGAAGTTTGTTGAGGATCTACGACATTGAAAATACAAGAGATAGATCTACAACGTAGATTGAACGGTCATAACCTAGCACAAGTTCCAAGGCGAGGTAAAACGTTTTCAGATCGAAGGAGACAATGAACCTAGTCACGTTTGAAGATCTGATGGCTAAGATTGATCATGGGAAATGTGATCAAGGAGATTAAGCGGTTAGGTATTGCTCATAAATAAGAAACTATTGATGAACAATATATGCGAGCAAAATAGAAGAACAGTGACACTACAATAGTGATCACCGAGCACAGAAGATTGAAGATCTGATTGTAGAACAGATTGAGAAGCCCAGCAAGAAGCAAGATAAGTCTTATGACAAGATTGTTTTGAGCACATAGAATTTGCTTTAGCATTTCAGATGTGAAGTTGCAGATATATTTTATTACTGTTATTTATTTTGTAAGTGACAGGAAATCTCTTAACCGAGTGGACTTAACAGTCTTATTTGTAAACCCTCTAGCAAGGTAACATTCTAAATGAGTGTTTGAAATCCTTTGACAAGGTCACTTCTAACGAAGTGCAAGACTCTAACAAGTCTGAGGGAAATCCCTTAACCGGGTCACATCTAGCAATTTGTTTTTGTAATCTGTAACTGGATTGGCTTTTAACCAAGCATACTCTAGAAGGGTATATTTCTTAGTGGGTCCGAAATCCCACAGTGGTTTTTCCCTATTTGGGTTTCCACGTTAAAACTGGTGTTAAATGTGTTATGATGTTTTAAGTGTATCTGTTTATGAGTATCGAATGATTTACAGTCATAGTTGCATATCAGTAAAGGCTACCGAGGTTGAATCTGGTGAATATATTGTATTGCGAGTTTTTATGATTCAGCCCCCACCTCTCATCTTAACTAACAATTGGTATCAGAGCTTTGGACTGCGGAAGAAAAGTTTAAAGGTACTTGAGGCAAGATCCGAAGATGTATAAAAGGGATGCACCAAAGCTGAACAAGTCAAGTTTCTCCACATGGCAGAAAAGGATGAAGCTGCACTTATCAGGAATTGGAGAATATGCAACATATTATTTGGAGAATGATTACATAGCACCTAGCACCAACTCGATGACAATGGAAGAGATAAAGGCAAAGGAAGAACATATTCAAGCTATGATTGAAATAACATCAGCATTAACTGACTCAGAGTTTAATGATCTAGAAGGCTGCAATGATGCCAAAGTGATGTGGACCAACCTTATATCTGTGTATGGTGGTGATGAACATGTTCAGAGAGCAAAAGTAGACAGTCTAAGAGGTCAATTTGAATCCATGAGAAGGAATGAAGGTGAGAACATAATCCAATACAGTACAAGGTTAAAGGAAATTGTCAATCAAATCAAAGGAGCAGGAGGAACTATTGAAGAAAAGGATGTAACAAGTAAGTTACTTAGAACACTTCTACCTGCTTATGCCATTTGAGTCTCTGCAATCAATGAATTAAGGTCTGTACCAAACATGCTAGTCTCTTTGGATGCTACTATCGGTAAGCTACATGCATTTGAGTTAAGTAATTTTGATAACAATGGGTCCTCGGTAAATAATGTTGAATCTGCATTCAGTTCTTTTCATATTGGTGAATCTGATGATTACAATGATAGAATGTATAAGTAAACTGAAGGAAATCACAGTGGAGCAAGTGAAAGATTTCGCAAAAACATGGAAGAGGTACACAAACTATATGAAGAAATCAGAAAGCAAGAAGAGTTTGAAGCATTATTAGCCAAAAGGTTACCGAGAGGCAAAGGTAAGTATAAAGGAAAGTTACCTTTAAAATGTTTTAACTGTGTTAGAATAGAACATATGGCTTCTAATTGTCTGTTGATGTGTATTTTGTACACGACCAAACACAAAATAAAATACCCAAAGGTACCTTATCCTCTCTTGATTAAAGTCTCCGAATGCTGAAGATGTCGCGAAAAGGATCAATCGGGATGACTTCAAGGTTCTTTTTTGTAGGATCTCTACATGTGGATAAGCACCTGTGGTCGTTGTGTTTGTTGTTTCTTCAAGGGGCCTTACGCACTTTCAGAGAAAGCTTGTCCGTGTTACTCTCTTTCCAAATGAAGGAATAGGATTTTCCTAACACTAACAGATTTTCAAAAAAAGTCAAAAGATAAGGGTTTCGGGTAATAGAGACTTAAACTGATCCTAAGAATGACTCAATGAAGGCTAAACTTGATAAGCTTCTACCAATTTCAGTATCGCCAAGAAATTACAACTCTACTGGAATTGATGTGATCTTCTAAGGGTATTCAATAGCTTTCAAATCATCAAGGATATAGATACTATCATAGTGATACATATCAATACTTCCAATAATGATTGAATTCTTAATCAATCTTAATGTTTCCAGTTGACCACACAAGGCGTCCTCACAATTAGTAAGAAGCTAGTGGTTTGGAATGTGAATCTTATCAAAGATCAAGCACAACAATTCGTCCTTCAAACTTAAAATTTAAATGCTATTTCAACAGAGAGTGATTCAAGAAGATAAACAATCATGACGATAGCCACAAGTATTGCAATAAAACACCATAACTTCAATATTTTATTGATCTCATAGCCAAATGGACAACAATTGTTGAAAATTCTTTCTTCACTACTCAATCTTGCTACAAACAATGACTAATTTCTCTCCAACTTTCTAACTTTCTAAACTTCTAAACTCTTTTTCTAACCCCTAAAAATGAAATGAGTGAGGGCATATATAGCATCCTCAAATACAATGAACGGCTTGGATCAATTCGAGATCAATGGCCAAGATTTTACAATGAAACCCTAATTAGGGTTTGTTATAACAAACTTAATTCTGACCAATGAAATAATTGCATTATTTGGACACACGTCTTCTCTGGAATATTCGACCAATGGATAGCCGAGGTAGGTACATTGAAGTTTGTGCCATCTTTAATGAGTCAGGTACATTGAATCTGAACATGCTAAGGTGGATCAACCCGACTGGAGGAGTGATGACTGGGATGCCACCTTGTCTAACACTTGGTTGATGCTCAGTTTGGTGATGCTTTCCTTCAAATGCTGGACTGGAAGATAGATGGAGAAGGTCGTCCTTAATGAAACTGGATTGGAGGAGGTCATCTTTATCTTGGCTTGATCTTGTTTGATAAGAGTCTGCCAAGTAGTTGATTCTCCGGCTTTGGGGTCGTCATTTGATGCCTACACAAAAGATTAAAGTTAGTCTTTGAGTATAATATCTTAAAGCATAGGATCTAAGACCTTTCAAGGGAATAATTTAGACATCAATTTGAAAATGACATGATAAATCCAAGAATTATAAACTTTCAAATTAATTATGAGCTTGAAATCAGATTTTACAAGACTTGAATTTTAAAAGATTGCTATGAAATCAAAATAAGTCTTGAATAGAAACTTCAAAAATTTGATTCTTCATACCTCCTTCTTTGAAAGCTTAACTATGAACCTTGGAAAATGGAAGAAAGAAGATCAGATTTTGCTGGATAAGGATTGGATTTTGGTCTCCCTTAGGATGAATTATGCCTCAATTAATCTTCAAAAGAACTTCGCCTTCCACTAGCCTCCAAACACTTAGCAAATTCTTGAAATTAGCCTCCAATTTAGCAAGAAATTCGCCCCTCCAATCTGCTCTTGAAATTCGCATGAGAAGAATAATGAATGAATGATTTGAAAATGCTACAATGCTCCTCTCTTATATAGGGCGCTCACACTAATTAACCATGAGGCCGACCTAACAAATTAGCAATAAAATAAGATAAAATCCCCTTTAGAAGGAGGCCGACTTGCTTATAAAAGCAAAAAAATGGATTTTGAGCG
Source organism: Cryptomeria japonica (assembly GCF_030272615.1). Lineage (NCBI taxonomy): Eukaryota > Viridiplantae > Streptophyta > Pinopsida > Cupressales > Cupressaceae > Cryptomeria > Cryptomeria japonica. The sequence continues at coordinate 545,154,789 of NC_081406.1, read as the reverse complement.
CTCCCCTTCATTTTTAAAATTTTAAAATTAATTTCAAGGCTTCCAAGGTGGATTTTATATTTATATTAAGGCTTAAAAATTAATTAATTAAATGGTAAAGGCCTTAATTTATGCGAATTTGATCTAGCTTCCCCAAATGTCTTAATTTTGGCAAATTTAGTGAAAATTGAGGAATATTGAGGCTTAATGAAGTTTCCTTTCTCCCTTGGGGATTGAAATATCCAAGATGATGAAGGTCTAAACCACTCCAAGGCTTGTTCATTTCATAAATTGAAATTTTCACAACCTATATTTGCAAGTTTCCATGTCTTTGTCTTCACAATCTTGCAATTTGTCCTCGACTCACTCTTAACAAAATTGAATAATAGGCCTTTTGATAATTTCGCCCTGGACCCTTTGGAATAGTCAGGAGCGATTTTTCCAATTAGGTCCTGAATACCTTGTTTTCTTGACTCCAGTGTCTTCCAGAAGGCGAGCTCATGTTTGTTTTGACAAAGTCTTGCATTCCAAATTTTAGCATTTCTCATGAGCGAATTAGATGAAAATGTGATTTTCGCCCTGGACCCTTTGGAAGGGTCAGGAGTGATTTTTACTTTTTAGGTCAAAATTCACCTTAGTTTGATCATTAACCTCCTTCAAGGCAATCTCCAGGGTCTATTTATCTCAATCACTGAGTTGGCTTATCAATTTTTGAAGGAAATATTGTTCTTTTGGGAATTTCGCTCTGGACCCTCTGGAAGGGTCAGGAGCGAAATTCTCTGCTGAGCTCAAAATTCTCATTTTTTGAAGGTCTAAATTTCTTCAAGGCATTCCAAATGGCTTCTTTTACTGTAGTCCAGGGCTAGTTTTACTTGAATTTTGGAGGAAAAGGTGTCTTTGATGTTTTTTGCCCTGGACCCTTTGGAAGGCTCAGGAGCGATTTTCCTGGCTTAGGCTTACTCCTCCATCATTCTGACTTCAATCCACCCCTCAAGGCTAGGCAATGGTCTTCTTCATTCACTCCACCTAAGCTTAGTTTGTTCTTGCAAGGCAAAATAGGGGATTTTGAGATTTTCGCCCTGGACCCTTTGGAAGGGTTAGGAGCGAAAATCCTTCTCTGACCCAGAATCATCATTTTTTGAAACAAACACCCACTCAAAGGTGGTCTCAAGGGCAATTTCTACCTTGGTCTAGTCTTGTCTTAGCACAAACTTGAAAGGAACATATTAGTTTTAGGATTTTCGCTCTGGACCCTTTGGAAGGGTCAGGAGCGAAAATTAGGTTTTAGGGCAATTTTCCAATCCTTTCATCTTCAAATCACTTCCAAGGCATAAAACATCTTGCCTCACTCCTCTCCAGGTCATGAAAAGCAAAATCTTGTCTTAAATTTGCAAGGAAAAAAGGAGAATTTGGAAATTTCGCTCTGGACCCTTTGGAAGGGTTAGGAGCGAATTTCTCTCTTGGCTTCAAAACTGGCATTTTAGCAACCCAATTTCACTCTAAGGCAATCCAAATTCTCTTCTCCCACCCTTGTCCAAGCTTAGTTTTGTCCAAAATTTGAAAGAAGGATAGTTTTTAGGATTTTCGCTCTGGACCCTTTGGAAGGGTCAGGAGCGAAAATCTCTCTTAGGCTCAATTCCTTCACCTTTTCAACCTCAATCATCTTCAAAAGGAAAAAACACACCTCCTCACACCCATTCAAGCCATAAAAACCAAAAAGTTGTCCTGACCTTGCAAGGAAAATAGGTGTTTTTAGGAATTTCGCTTTGGATCCTTTGGAAGGGTCAGGAGCAAAATTCACTATTTGGCTTAATTCCTTCACTTTTTAATGATCCCTTAGCACTTCAAGTCACTCTTAGGGGCAATTCCTTCTTGGTTTTACCTTATCCCACACTTGTCCTAGCAAAACTTGATAGTCAAAAGAAGCTTTGAGAAAATTCGCCCTGGACCCTTTGGAAGGGTCAGGAGTGAAATTCTCAATCTTGACCAAAAATCTTCATTTTTTTTACCTTGAAACTTCTTTGCTACGTGGGATTTCATCTTTATTGTCCTAGGAACAAGGTTTCATGTCCAAGAAAGGCTAAAAAAATAGGTTTACAAGGAATTTCGCTCTGGACCCTTTGGAAGGGTCAAGAGCGAAATTTCCTTTTCTGGCCAGAATCCTTCATTTTCACAATTTTTAAACATGCCCAAGGGTTTCAATATGCTCATTCTTCCTTTCATCATGTCTTGGACACCTCAATTTGACCAAACAAAGCCAAAAATGCCTCCTACAGAGATTTTCGCTCTGGACCCTTTGGAAGGGTCAGGAGCGAAATTCACTATTTAGGCTTATTCCACCATCATTTCAAGTTGAATTCACCTCTCAAAGGAAGAAGACACTACTCCTCTCTCATCCATGCCAAAGACTTGACCTTCTTCACTGCACAATAAGAGCTTTTTGAAATTTCATTCTGGACCCTCTAGAAGGGTCAGGAGTGAAATTTCCCTTGTCCAAAATTCTTCATTTTGCACGCTTCCAAATCTTCAAAGGTATCAAATAATGTCCAATCTTCATTCCAAGAGACCCTGCACATCAAAACCTAGCCAAAGTTAGGAAGAAATAAGCTCTAATAAGATATTCGCTCTGGACCCTCTGGAAGGGTCAGGAGCGAAATCTCCATTCCAGGCCAAATTGCTCAGTTTTCAAGTTTCAAACCATCTCACAAGGCAAAGTTAAGTCTTTTCCAAGCTAGGAACAAGATTGCAAATCTATCCACAACAAGAAATAGGGTTTAGGATGAAATTCGCTTTGGACGCTGTGGAAGGGTCAGGAGCGAAATTCTCCTTCAGGCATCATCTTGCTCTTCAAGATCAATCAAGTCCCTCTCCAGGCAAGAACATATCAGTCTACCCTCAAACATGCCCTAGAAAGCATCATTCAGTCAAAAATGAGAAGAAAAAAGAGGTTTACAATGATTTTCGCCCTAGACCCTTTGGAAGGGTCAGGAGCGAAATTAACATTTTCAGGCTAGATGTTACCTTGATTCGCTTCATCCTCCATCAAACTTGATCAAATCAACTCCTTTTCTTCACTAGCTCTGCTCAACTGACTTAGACAGGGAAACAAACAGGACTCTGACAAGAAAACCCTCAAATCTAGTCTTGACCTGACCTGAGGCCTATTCACCTTGTTCCTTGATCAAGCCAACTTGACTCCCTTGAAAGGCATGCTTCATTATAGCAATCTTGAGCTTTCAGGCAGACGACTAACAACTCCCCAAAATTAGGCTAGACTCAGCTTGAAAGAAACCCTAAAACGAGCTTCCAAGATTAGCCCTAATCTAGCCAGCCTAGGCAAACCACTCACTCACTCAAAAAACCTAAAAGCAGAGAGAAAAACAAGCAAAAGGAAAGCAAAACCTAAAGCAAAAAATGGGGGTCCCCATTCTAATGGGTCGATGTGTGAAATGGTCACAACACTGTCCTAACAAAGAATCTAGTGAAAAGAGAGAATACTGAGATGACAGACAGAAAGACAACCAATACAGAGGACACCAAGACTTCAGAAGGAAAGATAGAAAGACATGCTTAGTAGCTGATGAGGAATCTAATGATGATAAATCTGATGGGACTGATACAAAGGAAGTTGTTTATGTGGCTATCAAAGATGGATTAGATGAAGAAAGGTATGAAGAAAAAACCCTAATATCTCACATAAATAAAAATGATTCTTGGATCATAGATAGTGGATGCTCACATCACATGACATGTGATAAACACAAGTTTGTTAAATTAGAAGACTATGATGAAGGATATGTAAGATTTGGTAATGATGCACCATGTCTGGTGAAAGGTAAAGGATCTATAACACTTCTTGACAATGCTAAACGTGATGATGTATACTGGGTTGAAGGTTTGAAATACAATTTGTTGAGTGTAGCATAGCTAAACAATACAGGATACCGAATAGAATTCCAGAAGGGAAGCGTCAAAGTTCATGACAAACATGGAAAGCTGGCTACTACCGGGACACAAACAAAAGGTAATACATTTCATCTTGACTCAACTCGGAACAATTGTCTGTATGCTAAACTAGAAGATACTTGGTTATGGCATAAAAGGTTTTGTCATGTAAATTTTGATAACCTGATCAAAATAAGTAAGAAGCACCGAGTAAGAGGTCTATCGAACCTGGAAAAACCGGAGAATGCAATATGTCGAGGATGCCAGATGGGTAAGATGACAAAGTCAAGCTTTACAAGTAAGTCCTACACTTCTAAAGGAATTTTAGATCTAGTGCACACTGATCTTTGAGGTCCTATGAAAGTTCAAGGTTATTATGGAGATAAATACTTCATATTATTTGTGGATGATTACTCAAGAATGATGTCAGTTATGTTTTTAAAAGAAAAATCAGAAGCCTTTCAAATGTTCAAATGGTATAAGGCTAGCGTTGAAAAAGAAACAGGAATACAGTTGAAATGTCTAAGATCTGATAGAGGAGGAGAATTCATTTATGATGAATTTAACCTATTTTGCAATGATCATGGTATAAAGAGACAAGTGTCTGCACCGAGAACACCTCAACAAAATGGGATAGTTGAAAGAAGAAACAAATCAATTGTAGATTGTGCCAGAACCCTGATGATAGAAAAGAGGCTACCTCAAACATTTTGGAGAGAAGCAATCAGCACTGCAGTTTACACCCTGAACTGAGTACAACTGAAGAAAGGAACTTTAAAGACACCATATGAAATCTGGTATGATAAGAAACCTAATGTAAGTTATTTTAAAATATTTGGAAGTAGATGTTATGTTCATAAAGATGACAGAAATGGAAAGTTTGATCAGAAAAGCGAGGAAGGAACATTTCTTGGCTATTCTTCTAGAAGTAAAGCATTTAAATGTCTGATCAAATCATCTAACAAAATAGTGGAAAGTGCAAATGTGAAAATTGATGAATTTGCAGAAAGAAATGATGAAGGAAATTCCAAAGAACGAGAAAATTATGAAGAATTTGTTTATGTTCAACCGAGAAAGTTGATGAAGAAAATGAAGAAAATACTCAGTTACCAAGTGATGAAGAAGATCAAACAGAGCATACCGAGCCTATATTAGCCAAGTATGTCAGAAGAAATCATGCATCAAGTCAGATTATAGGAGATAAGGATGATCCAGTGATGACAAGGAACAAACTGAGACAAAACACATGTCTGATATCTGAATTTGAACCAAGGATAGTAAAGAGGCATTTAGTAATGAAGATTGGATAAATGCTATGACAGAAGAAATTGAACAAATCAAGAAGAATGAAACATGGACACTAGTCCCGAGACCAAAAGAGAAAAATGTAATCGGTACAAAGTGGATTTTCAGAAACAAGCTAAATGAAAAAGGAGAGGTCATTCGGAATAAAGCAAGACTAGTTTGCAAAGGATATGCTCAAGAAGAAGGAATTGATTATGGTTAGACTTTTGCACCTGTGGCAAGACTTGAAGGAGTGAGAACATTGTTGGCATATGCTGCTTACAAAAATTTCAAGGTATATCAAATGGATGTTAAATCTGCATTTTTGAATGGTATACTAGAAGAAGTTTATATTGAACAGCTTGAAGGATTTATTGAAGACAAGAATAAAGATCAGGTATGTAAGCTGAACAAAGCATTATATGGTTTAAAGCAAGCACCTAGAGCATGCTGTGAAAGACTGCACTCTTATTTGATCAAGATTGGATTTATAAGGACAAGTGAAAACAACATGTATATGAAAAATGATGAAAACAATGGTATACTGCTTTCAGCCATATTTGTTGATAATATTATTTTTTGTGGAAATGACTCCTTATGCAAGATCTTTGGAAATGAAATGTGTAAAGAATTTGAGATGTTATTAATCGATGAAATAAAGTATTTTATAGGTTTACAGATACTACAAATGAAAAATGAGATTTTCATTACTCAATCCAAGTATATAAGGGAAATCTTGAAGAAATTTGGAATGGAGGATTCTAAAACTATAAGTATTCCTATGACTACCGGTTGTAAACTATCAAAGAGTGATGAATCTGCATCTGTTGATGAGACATTTTACCGATCTATGATTGGAAAGTTGCAATATGTGGTTCAGAGCAGGCCACATATAGCACATGCAGTAGGTATAGTTGCAAGATTTTCTGCAGATCCTAAAGAAACTCATTTGGCAGCAATCAAGAAAATTTTTAGATACCTGAGAGGCACTGAAGATTATGGCTTAGTATATCAAGAGAGAAATGTTTTTGACTTAAAAGTCTATACTGATGCTGATTGGGAAGGAAACATTGATGACAGGAAAAACACAAGCGGTGGAGCTTTCTTTTTGGGAGATAGACTAGTAAGTTGGTTTAGCAAGAAACAAGGATGCATTTCACAGTCAACAGCTGAAGCTGAATATGTCGCTGCAGATTGAATTGTACCAATATAGCATGGATCAAACAACTGTTGGAAGGTATGAATGAGAAAGTTACCGAGCCAATAGTTATATTCTATGATAATACTAGTGCCATTAACATTTCAAAAAATCCGGTAATGCACTCTAAAACAAAGCATATCTCTATAAAGTATCATTATCTCAGAGAAGAAGTTCAAGAGAAGAAAGTTGTGCTGGAATATATCAGTTCAAAGGAACACATAGCAGATATTTTCACAAAGCCATTGCCAAGGGACACTTTTGAGTATCTCAGAATTCAGTTAGGGGTCTTACCCCTATCTAGTACTCACTGACAGAGTTCGGTGAAAGCATCAATTCTATGAATCTAAAGGATAACTATTTATGAGTTGATGTTGCTTTACACACTTTAGGAGGTTGCCTAAAGTTGTACAAGAAAAAGTGATTGAAGACAAACATGCTTTGACTGTGAATGAGACTGGAAGGAAATTACTTCATAAAGGAAGAAATCATGAATTAGTTTTTCTTTTTGGCATTGTTGTCAAAGGGGGGAGAAGACTAATTTGTAAGGAAGTAACAGAAGAAGCTGGGAGAAGACTAATGACTTGGGGAGAATTCCAGAAAATTTCAGAGAAGTTTAAACAACAATCCAAATCCGAATCAATTGAAATAAATCATGTTGGTATTGCCATTAAAGTTGGTTTTGCCATCAATGCCAAAGGGGGAGATTGTTAGCATTTTCACAAAAGGAGATTGTTAGCATCTCAGTAAGTTTGTTGGTATGAGGATATTGAGAAGGTTGTTGGAGATTCTTGATATAATTGAGAAAGGATGATTACTATCTTAATAATATTATTTTGTCATTGATGTCAAGCAATTGATTTTCTGATTCAGTATGATGTTGCCATACCTTAATGAGTATGTTTTGATAAGTATAAAGATGTCGGTAAAGAGACACAGAATGAATGTAAAAATAAAAGGGGAATGATAAGTTATTCAATGGGCAACTATTACCGAGTTAGACAGTGATGAGATTATGATGTTTTGATTGTTTTGATATCCTATATATGAGTATTCAAAGACTGAACAAGAAGGAGAAAAAATTTCAAGCGATAGAATTAGTTAAGGCTTGATACTGTTCTATGTTAGCGAGCAAGATGCTAGTCGGTAAACCCTAAGGTTATCACTATCGGTTAAAGAAGGCAGAATATCTACCGACTGAAGTTCAGTATTTACGAGTAACAACCAAGTAATAACAGAATGCATTGGATGGATAAATACATTATTAAATGTAGAATACCAATGAGTTGGAGTTGATCAGATGATTGGTATGTCGTGCAAGAAGTTTATTGAGGATCTATGACATCGAAAATATAAGAGATAGATCTACAACGCATATTGAACGGTCATAACCTAGCACAAGTTCCAAGGCGAGGTAAAACGTTTTCAGATCGAAGGATACAATGAACCTAGTCATGTTTGAAGATTTGATGGCTAAGATTGATCATGGGAAATATGATCAAGGAGATTAAGCGGTTAGGTATTGTTCATAAATAAGAAACTATTGATGAACAATATATGCGGGCAAAATAGAAGAATAGTGACACTACAGTAGTGATCACCGAGCACAGAAGATTGAAGATCTGATTGTAGAACAGATTGAGAAGCCCAGCAAGAAGCAAGATAAGTCTTATGACAAGATTGTTTTGAGCACATCGAATCCGCTTCAGCATTTCAGATGTGAAGTTGCAGATATATTGTATTACTGTTATTTATTTTGTAAGTGACAGGAAATCTCTTAACCGAGTGGACTTAACAGTCTTATTTGTAAACCCTCTAGCAAGGTAACATTCTAAATGAGTGTTTGAAATCCTTTGACAAGGTCACTTCTAACAAAGTGCAAGATTCTAACAAGTCTGATGGAAATCCCTTAATCGGGTCACATCTAGCAATGTGTTTTTGTAATCTGTAACTGGATTGGCTTTTAACCAAGCATACTCTAGAAGGGTATAATTCTTAGTGGATCCGAAATCGCACATCGGTTTTTCCCTATTTGGGTTTCCACGTTAAAACTGGTGTTAAATGTGTTATGATGTTTTAAGTGTATTTGTTTATGAGTATTGAATGATTTACAGTCATAGTTGCATATCAGTAAAGGCTACCGAAGTTGAATTTGGTGAATATATTGTATTGTGAGTTTTTATGATTCACCCCCCCCCCCCCTCTCATCTTAACTAACAACAACAATAGCTATAATAGTTCTAATAGAAGTATATCTAGCAACAGGTGCAAATGTTTGCTCGTAATATGTGCCTTCCTTTTGAGAAAAACGACGAGCTACAAATCTAGATTTATATTTCTCAATACTTCCATCAGTAGTATGTTTAATTTTAAACAACCATTTGGAGGATACAACAGACTAACCTTTAGGTCTAGGCACAATATCCCAGACATCATTCTTGATGATGGATTGATATTCTTTGTCCATGGCTAACTTCCACGCTTGCTGTTTCATGGCTTCTTCTACATTTGATGGTTCGATCTCAATAATAATATTGCACATCATTTCCACATAGTTGGAGAGCTTCTGAGGTCTCTTGCTTTCTCTGAATGTTCCTCGGGGAGCTGCAAACTTTTCGGCTTCTTGGATGGTGTTCCTAACCCAAAGTGGTCTCTTCTTACTAACTGCAATGTCTCTGGGTCCATCGGTTGGATCCAGAGGCTCAGAAGGATCACAAGGCTCAATATATTCAAAAGGCTCAATAGACTCCCTCTGAATCTCAGGGGTAGTATCAAGATCCATATCTTGATTTCCATTGTTCTTTATAATCATCAACCAAGGAACCTTTAGATTTTTTTAAGAGCAATATTTTCTTCAAAAGTTGCATCTCTACTAACCTCAATCTACCTTTGTCTTGGGATGTAGACTCCGAATGCTTTGGAAGTTTCACTGTATCCAACAAGGATGCCCTTCTTTTCGGATGGCTCTAGCTTAGTTGTCTTTTCCTTTGGTACATGAACATAGACAGGGCTTCCGAAGATCCTTAGGTGGCAGATATCAGGTTTGACTCCGGTGAAGGCTTCTTCAGGAGTCATGTTTCTCAACACTCGATAAGGGCATCTATTCTGAATATATACTGCAGTCTTAGATGCCTCAGTCCACAAGGAGGTTTGTAGATCCTTATCATGAATCATAGCTTTAGTTGCTTCAACAATGGATCTATTCTTCCCCTTTCAGCCACCCCATTTTGCTGAGGATTGTAGGGAACACAAAACTCCCTCTTAATTCCTGTCTCTACACAAAAGTCATGAAAGCTACTTGAGGTGTGATGAGCTGAGATATTAGCTCCTTTTATTCCTAGAACTCATAAGCTTTTGTCACGTTTTAATTTGTATGATGAGATGGTAATGATGTATTAAAGTTTGACTATATGCATTTCAGATGTTAACAAAACCCATTAAATCATGTTTTGTCTTTGCCAGTTATTCCTTTTGCCATGCCAGTTATTCCTGTAGCCATTTTATTTGTTCTTGTTGCCATACAGATTGTTATAGGTGATATCATGTGTGAAATAAATAAGTGTTATGATTAATTAAAATAGATATGTATATGCTTGTATGTTCTCTCTTTTCAATTGCAGGAATAAATGAGATGATGCGGAGAAGGTTATCCTATCACGTCGAGAAGGCAGCTTGAGATATTCAAGGGGTGACTAAAAGTTCAAATCAGCGAAGATGATAATGAGCGTGAGGAACGACAAAGGAGTAGCAAGGCGCGCAAGAGTCATTTATGTCTGACTTTAGTGAGCATCAATCTTGTAATACCGCCACGCTATATTCTTGGCTGTGGTTTGGTGTAGATCCACGGTTTTAATAGCTTAACTCCGACTGTTTTCCTTCATGAATGTTATCCGCCTCTTCTCATTGACATGATCTTAATTGTAGGAAGTAGTTGTAATTTTATTTTAAATGTGTGTCTCTGCCTCTTCTCTGAGGTTAGAGAGAGAGAAAGAAAAGAAAGAGAAGGACAAAGAGCAGAAGATTTAGAAACAAAGTTGCAAAGTGTTTTAGTCTTCTTTCATTCTGAATGATGCATCAACTTTTGAAAAGCAATGCATAAAGTTATGTTATTCTGAGCACTTAGAGTTATTTTAGAAGCCGTTGACTGTTCCTGCAGCCAAAGCATACAGAGTAATTCCTGTTTGACAACTTTGGGCTTAGTTAGTATTTCTTTAAGTGAGTTTTATGTTAATGCAGAGTTTTCTTGTAGCCATTCAGTTGTTTTAATTCTTGCTTTCTTATCCCAAATAGATTTTAGTTGCTGCAGTAATGCAGGTTAGCTATTGCAGGAACTTAGTGCATATATAGTGCAGACACATTTCAAGTAATACGTCCCTGGGTTGACAATCAAATGAACTTCAGTTATGGAGATAGTAACTTCATAGAGTGAATGTCCAAACTTCGGGTTGAGACTTTAACTATAGTTATTATTCCTATTGATGGAGCGAACATTTTTGGCACCGTTGCCGAGGATGGTGTCAAACTTTGAACCTGTTATGGTTATTTTCTTTTTAGTTTTCAGTTTAGTTGTTTTTGATAGCCCAAATTGTCTAAAGTAATTCTTATGAATTTGCATGCATAGGCGAAGAAGAGATGCTCAAGGTAGATTCCTTCCCAACCGTCCTAATCATATAAGACTCAATCCATATGACCCCCTAGATGTAAATCCTTTTGCTGCACTATATCAAATCCTAGAAAATTTGAATCCTCCTGAATTTGAACTTTCTGAGAACAGCCTCCATTTTCTGTTTGGACCTCCTGAAGAGGAACTTCATTTAGTGAATTCTCCCCAAAGCCCAACGCAAGGAAATTCACCTCCTGGTGGAAATAAACCACCTCCACCTGTGGCACCAACATTTGAGTTCCCTATTTCTGATCAGCATGATAATACTAATCTCAAGAACATTCCAGCTTCTTCTCTCCCTAAATTCTATGGATTAGTGACAGAGGACCCAGACACATTCTTGTTTGAGTTTGATGTCCTCTATAGGAGTTTTGATTATACTACAGATGCCTATAGACTCAAAATATTTCCTGCCACTTTGAAAGAATCATCTTTAAGATGGTTTATGAGTCTAGGGAGTAGCACAATCACTACATTGGGATGAGATGAAACGATTGTCGGATTGCTGATCTTCCTGCTACTTATCTTGGTCTCCCCCTGGGCATTACTCCACCTGATTCGTTTTGGAGTTCTCTAGTGGATAAATTTCAAAGAAAGCTTGCTGGTTGGAAAGGTGCTCTTTTAAGTCAGGCTGGCAAGCTTCAACTTCTTAAAGCATCCCTTCAGAGCATTCCTATTTATGCCCTTAGCCTCTTCAGAATTCTAGTTAAGTATGCTGATGCTATTGAGAAAATTCAATTTTTTTTTTTTGGTCAGGTGTTGAGGAAAAGCAAAGAATGGCTTTAGTGGGCTTGGGACAAGGTGTGCAGATCGAAAAGTAAAGGTGGTCTGGGCCCGAGAAGAATCCGGACCTTCAATGAAGCTCTTTTGTCTAAACAGGTTTGGAGACTGTTCCACTCTTTATAGTGAATGGTGTAAAATTTGGAGAAGTAAGTATCCTCTTTTGTCTTCTTCTCTTCTCTCTTTCATTAGTTCTGATTTCAGTATAATGGGTCCCATATCTGGAATCATGCCTCTAAGTGTAAAGACAACATTGCTAAAGGGGTGAAATGGAGAGTTGGTAATGTTAGGAAAGTTAGATTTTGGGAGGATCTTGTTGACATGTCTGAAATCGCATTGCTGCAAACTCCATACAGCCAACGCAGAATAGAATAACCAGCTGAGTATCCTATCCTCTCTTGAGATAAGGAAGTCCCTAATGTTGTTTTTTATATTTGATCAAAGGGGACGACCTCAAGGTTTCTTTTGTCAGGTCTTGATTGCGGGATTATTCAGTGGTTTGATGTGTTTTTGCTGGAAACACAAGGGGACTTACGATTTGCAACAAACTGGTTTGCTGTGATTCTCGAATTACGCAACAAAGAGCAAAAGGAAAGGGTTAGGAGATCTAAAACTAAAAACATTGGTATGCGGGTAGACGGATTCAACATAACCAATTCTTGCTTGGCGAGAATAGCTCATAACCTTGCAAGAACGATGCAATCTTCAAAGGGACTTGGAAGATTTTCAGACTGGAGACGCACGGCTAAGCACCCAATTCTGGCGCAGCTCAGACGGACACCTGCAATTGAACTAAGCACAATTAAAGGCTCAGGTTAACCACACAAAAGGATACAGAATCAGAATATCTTTAGTGGTATGAGCTTGGATCTATCAAATACCTGCACACCCAAAATAGAAAGATCTATCTAAAATGTTGAGAGAAACCATGCAAACAGGATGAAAACAATACAATAAACACCAATTCAATGTCTATATATTGATTTCAGCTGCCTATTACAACAATTTCTGCAGCATCTATATGCTACTGCTTAAATCTAACCTATTCTAACTCTAAAATCTAACTATCTAACCATCTCACTATCTAACAATCTCCCTTTACAAAAGAAAGGCCTCTGCCTTTTATAGATATTACAATTTTGAATCAGAGGCTAGGATGGACCGCATCCAAGGGTCCTGATCTGCCTTCCAGAAGCTGGCAGCTTTGACCCATGCCGAATTAATTCTCAGTTATCCAACCAGCAACTATCTCAACTACCTGTCACTCTTTGGCTTTAATTCAGGTCTATCCAATCTTCTTGGTGGTTGGGAATAGTTATCCACAAAAATATCTTGCACGGGATCCACAAGTAGTTTACAATAAAGCAGTTTCAGTTTTAAAACTGAATTTTTGGACTTAAATCCAGCTGTGCACTTTCTTGAGAATGCATAAACTTGCGGCATTCAGAGTGTTCTTTGGTCTTTGGACCCGGTGGTGGACTTCATCTTTGTTCAGCGGCATGGTTCTCAATGTTTGGTTGCTCTCGTGCTGCTGCAGCGCGTTCCCACATCTTTTCTTTTTCCAGTCTTCAGCGCTTGGCCTTGAATTGCGATCCTTCCTTGATTTGCGTTTGAGGCCTTGTCCTGGTTCTTCGATGACGCCTTGCGATCAATCAACCAATTTCACTTCATTAAATTAATTTAACAAATATTAAATTTATTTACGACGTCTAGTTTGAGAAGCTCTTTGTGAGATGTATCTTGAAAATGCTTCTCCTTTCTGTTCGAATGTGAAATCTGATCCTTGGTCGATTTACTTCTACGTGATTTTACCTTTGGAGTCTTGGGCGTTTTGAATGGGTTTACGACGTTTTGAAAACTTCTTATAGCGTGATTCTGGAGGTTTGAAGAGCTCTTGCAAATTTTAAAATCCTAACAGTGATGCCTTTCTGGTGAATTTCGAAGAATGGGGGGGTGGTTTGCAGACTTTTAACTTTATGTCTCCATCTTCCAAATTACGAACTTTGTGTTTTTTCATGCTTTGTTGTCTATTACACTTTTTGCGCTGTGTTCTTCGGAGGAATGGGAATTTTACCAATCTCGAATCGCCTTGCTTGCCTTATGCGTTGCGACTTTGGGCTCTATGGCGAATTTTGGAGACTTAACGTTTTTGGCGAACTTATCCAATTTTCGGACCTTGGGGAATTTTGCATCTTGAAAGGTAATTTTCGGACCTTGTAGATGTTTTGCAACTTAAAAACTTCGGACCCTAAGCCCTCTTTTGGAAAATCGGAGAAATTTCGGACCATTAAACACTTTGCAAATTCGGAGTTTCAAGGTGTTTTTACAAATTTCGGAGTTTTCGCGAATTTTAACCTTTTATCCGAAATTTCGGACCTTTAAACACTTTTGCCAACTTCAAAGAATTTCGGACCTTTTGCCTGATTTTGCAAACTCAAGGTAAATTTCGGAGTTTTTGAACATTTGGCGAATTGGAGGCATTTTCGAACCTAAACCACCTTTTTGCAAATTTAAAAAAACTTCGAATTTCGGCCCTAGGGTCCGAAATTGGTGTTTTAAGTGAAATTCGGACCTTAAGGCACTTTTGGCAACTTAAGTGAATTTTCGGACCTTAAGGCACTTTTGGCAACTTTTTCACTTTTTCACATTTTAGCCATAGGGTCCAAAATTGAGAGACTTACGTGATTTTCAGAGTTTTCAAGCGTTTTGGCGAACTGGGAAATTTTTGGACCTAAACGTGCTCTTGGCAATTTCGGAGTTCTTGAACCTTTTTGCAATTTCGCCAAAATTTCAAATTTTGGAGCTAGGGTCTGAAATTGAGGTTTTAAGTGAATTTCGGACCTGGAGGAGCTTTTTGCAATATTTCACTTTTTGCCCCAGGGTCCGAAATTGGGCAACTTAAGTGAAATTCGGACCTAAAGCACCTTTTTGCAACTTTAAAACATTTCCCAGTTTTGGCTTCTGGGTCTGAAATTGGGCATTTTAAGTGAAATTCGGACCTCTAGGGTCTTTTTGCAACTTTTTCACTTTTTCAACTTTTTGCCGCAGGGTCCGAAATTGGGCATTTTTAGCGATTTTAGACGTTTTCCTCAAGAAGTGCGAGCTTGGGTACTTGGGCAAGTTTGCCAAGATCTCGTCGAAGGATCATTTTATGGAATATAACATTAAGTTATATTCCATATATACTTTTAGGATGTTTGAGAGTGGTTTCGGCCCTCCAGGAGTTATATTGCAAATTCTAGTTTTTGGAGGATTCCTCAGTTTTCCAGACTTAGCCAAATTTCAGGGTCAGGAAATTCCAGACTCAGCCAAATTTCAGGGTCAGGAAATTCCAGACTTAGACAAATTTCAGGGCATTTGAAGATCAAGATGACATTCTGGACTCCGTCACTCACCAACTTGACCCTTCCTATCCCCTTCCTCTTCCGCAAAGATAGAAAGACACAAACCGAGGGGTCCCTGTCCAAGACGGGGATGGGTGTGCGATTCGCACAACAGATCCCTGACTTCTTGATAAGCCTTTGATTGAAATCCTTGATTGGGCCCCTTGTGCTGCCCCCTGTATTAGAGTCTTTGGCTCCTTGGTTGAGGGGTATTGGATAGGTGATAAATGGCAGAACATTGAAAGTATCCACCCTGACCTTATCAATCTTAAGAACCTTCTGTCTTCTGCTTGGTTGTACAATGAGGAAGATTCTCTTATTTGGAAATATGAACCTTAAGGCAACATTACTGTCTCTTCAATGTATGGTGTTCTTTCCCCCGCCCCCTCAGAGAATCCCTTTTGGTCTAAAGCCTGGATAAAGGGTCTTATCCCTATGATCAATTTTTTCTATTGGACATTCCGTCAAAACAAAATTTTGAACTTAGATAATCTTAAGGTTAGAGGTTTTTCCTTCCCAAAAAGGTGTGCTTTATGTCTTGAGGAGGAAGAGTCTCTGGACCATTTGGCTATCCACTGTTCCTTCACTGTTTCAATTTGGGAAAGATTTCTTAAGAATTTTTGCATGGAATGGGTGTTTCCTAATACTATCAGTGAATTGTTCCATTCTTGGAGTTATCATTGATCTAACCCGACTTTGAGATCTTTGTGGCAGCTATCTCTCCCTCACATCATGTGGGGGATCTGGAAAGAAAGGAACAACCGCATCTTCAGGGACACTTCTCTCACCCAGGCTGTTGTTTTCTAGAAAATTCAAAGGGCTATTGTGGAGAACATTGGGATCATTGGGGATCCTTGCAATTCTGCCAACCCCTTGGAAACTCACATTTTCAGCTCCTGGAATCTGAAGAGTGCTGGTAGTATTGATACCAAACAAAACAAGAGACTAGAAGCCAAATGGCACACTCCCCCTCATGGTTGGCTCAAAATCAACTTTGACGGAGTTGCCAAAGGCAATCCTGGGCCAGTGGGATGTGGTGCAATTCTCAGAGATGAAAATGGCAGTTGTAAGGAAATGATTATTGTTCCTATAGGTTGCCAAACTAACCACATGGCGGAAGCTATGGCTGCTCTCCAAGGCATTCTCCTGGCTAAAAGATAGAACTGTCCCTATCTATTAATTGAGGGGGATTCTAATAACATCATCAAGTGCCTAAAAGGAACTTCTAAGCCTTCATGGACTATCAACAACATAATAAAGGCTGCTAGAGATTTCATCAACACTTTCGAGAAATGCTTTATTTCCTACATTTATTGTGAAGCTAATGGTCCAGCTAACTGGGCAGCCAACGTGGCGGTCAATCACAACAATATGGTTACCTGGAAGGGTGAAGAGGGTCTCGTCGATGACGTCAGATCGATCATATTCATGGATCGATACAATAGTACCCCAAAGATTATAAATGGACAAAATAATGATTCAACGGATTAATAGAAGGGCTATGAGTAATTATAATAATGTCAGTACCATTTATTACAAGACAAAAGCCACCTTTTCCCACACTTTCTGGGTATATGTGGTCGCTTCGAGAAATTTCTTGCCTATAGCTCTCTGCAACTCTCAGCCTTTTGTTTTGAAAAGCGAAAAAATGGGAGGAAATAGATGCCGCTATGAACCCAACAACTGTAAGGAGTGAAAACAAAAGGAGGTCATTTGGAACATCTTGCAGAAGGGCGGGTTTACGAAGTTTATGGAGAGGCTCCATGGGAGGGACGCCACAATCACTAACGTTTTTTGTAAAAATTGGAGGAAGGGCACCCTGAAGATGGGAGATCAAACAATCTCCATTGATGAAGACCTCATCGCTCAGGTCATGGGTCTTCGTAGGGAAGGAAGCAATTACTACAGAGACAAAAAATTGAGCAAGGAGGCGGTAAAGCTAAGTAAAACCTACTACCCACCTAGGGCATTTGTTAAGCCATGGAGGGAGGTTTTGTTTGCTACTATGCGTTATATTACCTTGGATGGCAGATTCATAAAAGTGCATGGCTATCATTTTGTATTGCTTAATCATTTTAGGTATGATGAAAAAGTTAATATTCCATATTTCCTGTTGTGTTCAATGAATGCTACCATTAAAGCCCATAGAGAGAACCCTAAGGGTGATACAACCATGTATCAAGGTCTTATGGTGTTAATTTATGAGCATCTAAAAGCCAACCAAATTGCCCGTCCCCAACCTTCTATCTCTGAGTCTGAGGAGGAAGGGTCGAATTCTGGTTTTTCTATGGGTGAGGAGTTTGAAAGTGATTCGATGAGTGAGTCGAGGAGAGTCTGGATGACCCTGAAGCTGAAATTGGTAAGAAAAGAAAACAGGTGAGTACTGGGCCCTCCTCCTCGAAGGGTAAGAAAAAATCTAAAGAAAAGGTTTTCCAGATCCACTCCTCCTCCTCCTCGGAGGTCTTTGAAGATTCTGAGAAGGATGAACCCCAGTCTCCTCGGAAAAAGAAAACTAAAACTTCCATTCAGATAAGGAACAAACAGAAGAGGCAGGAAGATAATGATATGAAGCTGGAGGAAAAAGTGCAGAGAAAGGATCCTGACGTCGACCAAAATTTGGAGGAGGAGATCACAGAGGAAGGTTTTGATCAGAGGGTTGATGGAAATGTCGATAAGATCACTAGTGGCGATGTCCCCAAAAATGAACAGGACAATTCTGGTGAGAAAACCCCCCTTCAAATTCTCCCATTGAGGGTTTGAAAGGTTTTGTGGACACCATCGATTGGTTAATTAACAGTTACAAGAAAGCTGTGGAGGATAATAAGAAGCTGAGCCACAGGGTCCAAATTCTGGAGACAATCAGTATTGGTGAAGGCAAATCTATGGTGGAATATTTTGAGGATTAGAGTAAAACTGTTGCCAGAGCCGAAGAGATCAGAGATTCCTTCAACCCTAGGTTTGAGCAAATTGAGAAGGCCCTGATAGAGATAAAAACCAATGACAATGCTACGGACCAGAGATTGGCGGAAACTGACAACAAATTCAACAAAATTGAAAAATGCCTCAAAAGTATTGCTGAACAAAGCTATAGCATTCTGAAGGCCTCGACTGACAATACCAAAATTCTCATCAACAAACTGGAGAACGAGAAGGATTCCCCGGAGATGGAACCTGACATTGAAGGTATGGGAGAAGTGCAAGGACCTAGAACAAGGACCAGAGGCAAAAAGAAGGAGAAGAAGCCAAACAAGGATATGGAAGAACTCAAAGTTGCTTTGGCAAAGTTTTTCCGCTTTGCTGTTCCTTTCTTTAGCTGTTCGTTTGGTTTACTGGCCTTTTTGCCAGTCTTTTTGTAAGCTGTTTCAAGCTGGTCTGGATGCTTTTTGATGAACTTTTTTATGTTCCTATGTTAAAGGTTTCGGGTCCTTAAAACCAATTTTTCATATTAATTAGAACGATTGTTTCTCACGAAATACAAAGATTATTGTAGAGGCACTGACGACCATGGGGATGATATTTTTAGAATGACACAGAAAGAAAATGAGAGTCTTGAAGATTATTTGGAGAGGTTTCTATTCAGTGTCAAAAAGTCCAAGCATAACACTTTAAATGAAGATTCTCTCAAGCTGATATTTTTTAGAGGAATCAGTGATGAATGTACAAATGCTTTGGATCTTATGGGAGGAGGTGATATAACACAATCAACATGGAATGACATTGAACAAATTTGTCAGAAGTATTCCAGATCTGCTTCTAAGAAGAGTAGGCATTTCAAGCCAGGAGTTTCTTCATCAACATCTGGTAATGGAGTTTCTAGAATGGAACTTAGCCATTTGTTGAAGGATTTTAAGGAGGATATCATAAACAATATGGCTACTCAACTGGACACACTTTCAGCTAAGAAGAAGCAAGAGGAAGTTGATGTAGTTCTTGCAGAATTCTGCCCCCATTGTAGACAAAGGAAAAGAGACTGTAGATGTAAAATGGTTGCAAATCTTGAAGTTCTTGATTTCAAGACAATACAAGGTGATGATGAACAAGTTTTCTATGTTGCTCAAAGAAGGCCAAATTTTCCAACACAAGGTATGCCTCCCGATCCACTTTCTTTTTCTGGTTATAGTGGAAATTCCTATGCACCAAATAATCAATGGCAATCTGCATATGCTCAAAATTTTGGTAGTTATCCAAATTGGTATGGTCCTCAAGGCCAAGGGCAGCATTTTGCCAATCAAAATCCACAGTGGCAGCAGCCACAAGGAAATTGGTCTCCACCTCAGGGACCATGGCAGCAATTTCAAGGAAATTGGCAACCTGCTCCTCAATGGAGGGGGAGTGAGCCATGGACAAATCAGTCTTCTGGATGTCAACAACCTATGCAGCAGCCACAACCACCTGCAATAATGCCTCCTCCTGCAGCCACTACTGTTCCACCTAAACCCACACAGTTGCCCACTCAACCGATGCCGAATCCTAATAGCAAATCTCAGCAACAACAACAAGTTTATTCAACTGATCTTAATCAATACCCAACCTATTCTCTATCTATAAGTGATATTCACCTCAGATCTGGGACAACTTTGCCTAACCCGTCCCCACCAATTATAGCTGAGATACCAAAAGAACAAGAAATCTCTAGTCCAAGAATCCCAATACCTCAAAATCAACAAATACCTCCAGCTCCTTAGAGGCTGCAAGCAAAAGAGATTCTTCCAGAATAGGAACAAAGTTTTGATATTATAGATCAGCTGAAACACGTATGTGTTAAAATTCCATTGTTACAAGCTATTAAGGATGTCCCTGTGTACAGTAAGGCACTTAGGGAAGCATGTCTAAAGAAGCCTGGTAGGAAGAAAAAAGATGCGCAAACAGTGCATGTAATGGGTCAATTGGCTGATATCATGTTAGGAAAAGTTTCAATTCCTAAGTATGCTGATCTTGGTAGCTCTGTTGTGAATATAATCATCAATGACACTCAGATAAAGAATGCTTTGATAGATTTGGGAGTGGCCATTAATGTCATGACAAGGGATAGCATGCAGCGGCTTGAAATAACTAGTCTCAGACCTACACCTATAGTCCTATAGCTTGCTAACTGTTCCACAGTTCGACTTGATGGTATGATTGAAGATATAGTTGTTGCTTTAGATTCTTGTGAATACCATGCAGACTTTATGATCCTGTCTCCTAAGGCCACATTGGGAGGATATCCAGTGATTTTGGGAAGACCTTGGCTTGCTACAACTGATGCATATATTGGATGCCGGTTAGGGGATATGACTATTTTAGATGGAAATGCTACCAAAACTCTAGCTCTGTATTCTCCTGCTCAGCCCCAATTTGATCAACAAGCAGCTGTGTGGCCTAACTTGGGAGAAGAATTTGAAGGAGGAGTTGACTTTGTCAATCACCTTATGATGATTAATAGAGCACCATTCATCCAACTTCATGATTATGACTCAATTCTCTATAAAATTCTGACAAATGAGTTAAGACAGGAGTAGCAGTCATAGGAGCTAGTATCAAATATTTCAGAATCAAACTTTCCTGCAGCCACTGATATACTGCATACTCTATTGCCGCAGGAAGTCTGTACTTCTCATTTTTCTGAAGTATCTCAAATTGATCTTACTATCAAAGTGGAAGTGGATTCAAACAAATATTTGAATATCAACAGTAAACTCACAGAAACCCAAAGAGTAGCAATTGTGGACTTGCTCAAATGTCATAAACATGCTTTTGCATGGGATTACTAGGACATGCATGGAATTGATCCTATAGTTTGTACCCACCGTATCTACATAAAAGAAGACTGTAGACCACTTAGACAGCCAGAAAGAAGAATCAATCCTGCATTAAGAGAAATGGTTAAAGAAGAATTGCTGAAATTATTAAATGCTGGATTTATCTATCCTATTTTGGATAGTCAATGGGTGTCACCTTTAGTGATAGTTCCTAAGAAAGGAGGAAAATGGCGGGTATGTGTGGATTATAGAGCTTTGAACTTGGCAATCAGAAAGGATCATTTTCCATTACCATTTGTGGATCAGGTATTAGACTCCTTAGCAGGGAAGCGATATTTCTCATTTCTTGATGGATTCAGTGGCTACAACCAGATTCAAATTGCCCCAGAGGATCAAGAAAAGACTACATTTACTTGTCCTTGGGGAATATATGCATATTCTGTTCTTCCTTTTGGATTATGTAATGCTCCAGCTACTTTTCAAAGAGCAGTGATAAGCATATTTTCAGATATTTTCCAGGACAGCATGAAAATCTATATGGATGATTTTACAACCTATGGTTCAGAATTTGAAGAGGCATTCAAGAACCTGAAGAAAGTTTTGCAGCGGTGTGAAGACTATAATTCATCATTGAATAGTGAAAAGTGCTTCATGATGATGTAGTAAGGTATAGTTCTCGGTCATCATATCTCTATAAATGGAATACAAGTTGACCTAGCAAAAATAGAAGTCATTCAAAATATCCCTGCATCGGTAAAGCAAAAAGATGTCAGGAGTTTTCTTGGTCATGTTGGATATTATAGGAGGTTTAGCAAAGGTTTCAGCAAAATAACAGGTCCTTTATATTCTCTTTTGACCAAGGATATGGAATTTAATTGGACTTCCTCATGCAATGAAGCTTTCTTGAAGCTCAAACAAGCATTAACCCAAGCACCAGTTTTTAAGGGTCCAAACTGGTCCTTACCATTTTAAATTCACACAGATGCATCAGATTATGCCATAGGGGCAGTTTTGGGACAAAAGATTGATAATTTGGAAAGTGCAATTAATTATATCAGCAAGAACATGCAGGGGCCTGAGCTTAATTACACTATCACTGATAAAGAAATGTTAGCAGTTATACATGCACTCAACAAATTCAGGCATTATATAACAAGATATCTGATATTTGTGCATACGGATCATACCGCAATCAAATATCTCATGAATAAACCTTCAATTACAGGAAGATTGGCTCGCTGGTTACTGTTGATGCAGGAATTTTATATTACAGTTGTTGATAAACCAGGAAAGTCCAATGTGGTTGTAGATTATCTTTCTAGGCTTCAATTGCAAGATGATCCTGTAGTCATAGATGATGCTTTTCTAGATGAACATTTGTTCCTTATAAAAGCACACACTCCCTGGTATGCTGATATTGCCAATTATTTAGCTGCTAATAAAATGCCAATTCATTTCTCTCCTAAAGAAAGAAGATTGTTAGTTGAGAAAAGCTTTAACTTTTCATGGATTGTTGATTGTTTATTTTATTCTGGACCTCACCAAGTCATGAGAAGATGTGTTAGAGAGGATGAAACATATGATATCCTTCATGCATGCCATGATGAGCCATGTGGAGGACATTTTGCTGCTAAAAGAACAACACTTAAAATAATGGGCACATGATATTATTGGCCAACATTATATAAGGATGCAACACAATACACAAGGAAATGTGACAGATGCTAGCGCATGGGTAGGCATACTAGATCTGATAAAATGCCATTATATCGACAGATATTAGTTGCACTATTTGATAAATGGGGATTAGATTTCGTTGGACCAATTGATCCTTTTTCCAATTGAAAATCTTATATTTTGGTATGTACTGATTATGTCACCAAATGGGTGGAAGCACGAGCTACGACACATGCAAGAGATAATAAAGTGGCTGAATTTCTCTATGAAGAAATATTTACTAGGTATAGAGTTCCAAGAGAAATTGTTTCAGACCAAGGACCACAGTTTACTTCCACATTGATTGCAGCATTGGTTAATGAATACAATATCAAGCACAAAAAGTCTACCCCATACCATCCACAAGCAAATGGTCAAGTAGAAGTCACAAATAGGGATCTAGAAGCCATTCTTACTAAAACAATAGCTGTTCATAAAAAAGATTGGTCTCAAAGACTTCCTGAAGCCATTTGGGCATACAGAACAACATGGAAAACACCAATTGGTTTTACACCTTTTGAAATGGTGTATGGAAAAGTAGAAATGATGCCTATTGAGTTTGAACACAAAACTCTGAGAACAACTCTACAATTGAATATGACACTTTCTGAAGCACAAAGAGACCGCATTCACCCATTGAATGCTTTGGATGAGCTGAGAAAGATAGCTGTCCAACAAACAGGACTTATTCAAAATCCGAGAGCTAAGTGGCATGATAAGTACATAAAGGAGGAGAAATTTCAAGCAGGTGATTGGGCGCTGCTGTATGATTCTAGATATAAGGATACTATGGGAAAGCTGTAGACAAGATGGTTAGGCCCATATGAGATAGAAGAAGTTTTAAAAAATGGAGCAATTCGCTTGACCCCTATTGATCCAGTCCGATTCAAGCTTTTAGTAAATGGTCATTGACTACGCTTGTATCATAAGCCTGCAACCAAAGAATAGTTCTTGCAACAATTCACCAGTCAAGATCAAATATCAGTTCCTGCAGCAACTGGAGAAGTTCCTGCAGCAACTAGAGACGTTCCTTCAATAACCGAAGAAGTTCCTACAACAACTGAAGGAAACATTAAGGGCGCGACTCCTGTAGCTTCTGCAGGGAACGTTCCTAACACTCAATAAATTCTTCAAGCATCATTTCATAAAGATATTTCCATGTCTTATGGAAATATTAGTCTCCATTAATAGTTATTCCATCCACGTCATCCCACTTCATTTCTTTGTCTATCATTTCATTCACATCACATCATTTCATTTCACCCTTTTTTTTAGCTAACCGTTTCATGCAACATTTATTGGCACGACTGCAGGTATGTACATAGCTTATTTTTTCTTAATTATGCATTTATTATTTTACTATGATTATTGCCTATTTCAAATCCGCGTACACTTCCCTCTGTCCTTTCCGCATGTGTGGACACGTGTCATAATAAATCGGGGGGGTGTTTTATGGTCCGATTTCCAAGTTAAGTAATTATCTGTCCTTGTTAGTAACTTGATTTGATTGCCTACCATCATTCTTTTTAATGAGACATTCTTTGGTATGAGTGAGCAATGCATTTTGCCGCTGAAACTGGAAGTAAGGAATTTTCAAGCAAATATTTTCAGTTCTGTAGATTACTTCAGACCCTCATTCTTAGCTGCGGAAATTATTTTGAGTTGAAATAGTCATGGGTGGAGATCCTATCCGCCATGAACCTGTAATCCATGACACGTTACTGCAGGATGCCCTGTGCGAGCATTGTTTCCGGCTGCATGGGTGGATTGATCATTTTCTGAAAATAACAGATTACAATGAAGAAATTGCTTTTGAATTCATGGTATCATTCGATGAAGGAGAGGCTTCTATCAAGGGATTGAGGGTTATTGCTATAGAACAACAAATAGCTGAAGTTACTGGGTTGTTGCAGGTTGGAGAGTTGTTCACTAAATCTAAGGATGCAAGAAGCGCCAAGGCAGAATTTACACACACCGCAGATGGACCTCTGACGGTGCGTTGACGTGTCTAAAGTCGCATCGCTGCAAACTCCATCCGGCCAACACATAATAGAATATACTCGCTGAGTATCCTATCCTCTCTTGAGATAAGGAAATCCCTAATGTTGCTTTTCGTTTGATCAAAGGGGACGACCTCAAGGTTTTGATTGTCAGGTCTTGATTGCAAGATTACTCAATGGTTTGATGTGTTTTGTTGGAAACACAAGGGGACTTACGGTGAGATGGGCAATTGCTGGATGAGTTCCCTAAAATTCTAATAGTCTCGTTATCGGTTGATTTCAGTTAGATGATACTATTTCAGCTGGACTGCGGATTCTTCTTGGTAAAAAGGGGAAAAAGAGGGATAGGGAAAAGAGATACAGAAAATCTAACTAACCAACCAAGATAGCATATTGAAGAAAAGCAGACAGACACCTCCCAATAACCAGATCAAACACTATTAGCTATTTAAGCACAATGTTTGTAACAATCTAGTGCGATCTTCAAGGGAAAATAAGATTTTCATGCTATTAAACAAGATTCAGAAATTTTATATTCATTCACTAATTGTTTAATAACTAAACTAAGCATGTGAGAGGGTTTAGATTAACCATGCAAAAGGAATGATAGTCAGTCAATCCCTAATGGTATGAACAACGATGATTCTATCAGATGTTTATCTAGAAAATGCTATAGAAAAATGAAAGAAACATAACAGAATAATTCAAATTGGTGAAGAAGGAGACCATGCACTCACAATGAAATTGAAATAGTCTTAACTTTGCATTAAATCTTGTGTAAATTTCGCCAAAGCTTCAGCAACAATCCATGAACTTCTTACAAAATGAGGGAAAACCAGTCCTCTTTAAATAGGTTTCCAAAAACAGATGAATGGCCAAGATTTAAACTAAACAAGTGGCCCAGATTCATATTTACAAAAGGTACCCATACCCATAAATGGAGGGTAAATATCAGCAACTACCCAAAAGGGAGCAATAACTACCTAAAAAAGGCAATTAAAATTATCCATAACAATTCAAAAGTGCACATGCACAAAAGTTTTAAAGTTTACAGTTGACTTGGCAGTCAAATATGAACTTTAGCCAAAAACTAACTTTTTTAAATTTGAAAGAAAAAAGCTTTTTTTTTAGGAAAGCATTTTTTCCTCTACTAAAAATTCATCTTTGCCATGCAAATACTCATTCCAAATGTCCCGACTCGCTGCGCGTTCCTCACGGACATATTCTTGGAATTTAATGCACAATTGGAACAACACCTTGAACTGAGGCATATGGGGATGACGTATTTTATACTGCATGCCTTTTAGATGACAATCTACCTGCTTCAAACCATCCTGCCAGTTGGACCGATTAACCTCAAAGCGCAAAATATCCGAATGTAATTTATCAGCAAAATTCAGGTCCTCAATGGAGTAGGCGATCTTGTCTGTTCTCAATCTTTCCTCCCAGTCCGGCTGCACTACGTCATCAGATAGATCATTCTTCCAGCCGAAAACCATTGATCGGAGGATTATCTTGCCGAGTTCCTCCATGTTCTCCAAAATTTGATCGCATTCCGCATGTTCTTTGTCAATGGTTTCTCTTGTCTCCCTCTTCATAGTGATGGTCCAGTACCATTCTTTAAAAACGCTGATATCATGGGGGTCCAGGATGGCGGAGAGTATAGGGATCTGTGCTTGGGTCCAGAAAAGGGCTCTTACGAGAGGAAGAGCTGTAGCAGCTACCTCATGGACTTTGATGCACTCCTGTTTTACCTCGAGCAGCCTGACTAGAATTGTCTCCCGGTATTGGGCCATTTCCTTTACCTCTCAAATGATTTGTTCTCCCCTCTCTTTAGTGCTTCGCATCCATTCCTTGACGGCCTTGGCGGTATCTTGTACTCCCTCAAATTCTGTAGTGGTCCTTTGCGCCAATGCTGTAGGGGGAATATGGGACTCGGGGGCATTATGCAACGGTCTCAGGAGTTGGTCAATATATCCCTCGGCTTGCTCAACACAAACTCGATACATGTCCTTTTCAGTTGTTATCTCTTCGAGTTGTCTGAGCACGTTTTGCACGGAGTCTTTGAATTCCTCCCTTTCCTACTCCTTAGTGGCTCGTCCGATGGGGACAGTTGTGATGCTATAATCAGCCAGTGTAACTTGATCTGCTGGCTTATCGACAAGCGGGGTGGCGATATGAAGGGTACGGTTCCTTTGCTCATCATGGGTTATCTGAGAATATGCCTTAGGCTTTTTCTTCCCCTTGGCCTTGGCTTGGTCTATGCGTGAGAAGATGTCTTCCAAGTCGATGGGTGGTTTGGTGGTTGCCTTGCGCTGAGCTCGAGCAACTAACCAATCTTAAGGTACGGTCTGGGCTGATGCTATAGTTATATTTGCACTCTGTTCTTTAATGTTTTCAGCCGACTCATTGCATATTTGTAGCTGCTCTATTACAGGAGGAGTGGAGGAAGTGCTAAGTTCTTTGCTTGCAGTTGAATTCTCTCCCACTTCACTGAACAACTGCCTGGTATCCTCATGTGATGGTTGCTCTTCAGTCTTTTTAGGCTCGCGTGTCTCATCTATCCTTTTCTCTCCTTCAATAGTGGAGTCATCCTTGGCAGTACTAAGCAGCTGTAGTTCATGGCGGCTCTACTAGGTGGGTTCATGCAATTCAAGCCCCTGAGTAGATGGAATTTCTCCTTCCTCTACTTGATTCTCAGGTTTGGCAGATTCAATGGCTCTTACCTTGGTATATAGCCTGTCTTGTTCAGGAGGATCATCAGGCTTGAATGCGTCAATATCGCTCTGGGAAGGCAAAGCAGGTATATAATCTAGTTCTACTACATCATCAGATGAACTGGGGTCTTTTGATGATGAAGTGACCTCTGGTCTCCTAATAGGGATCTTCTCCCTTCTTGTTCTTTTAGATGTCCGAGTCCCTTTGCTGGCTTTAGCCTTCTTTCTTTTCTTGGGCTTTTCCACCTCTTCCTTAGGTGCACTGGAGGTTCCTTCATCATCAGAGGACTGAGAGTCAAGGCTACCCATCATGTGGTAGGTGAACTGGACTCCCTCATGAATCTGTCGCTCAATCTGCTCGTGCAACAACTGGTCAGTGTATCTTCCTGGGGCTGCCATAACCGCCTCAAAATCAGTGATTGGATCTTGCGACCAATCGATGCTTGGCAAAAGATGTCTTACCGCCTCGAATTCCCGGACTTGTAGGCAATTTCCTGAATCTGTTAACTGATCTGGGACCCAACCGTATTCATAGAGTCACATTTGCTGCACACTCAGCCTTGAATATTCGCGCCTTCGGACTTCATAGTCATCAGAGCAATTCTTCCAATAATTTTCAACTGACTCCTTCGCTCTGTATCGCCTGCCATAGGCTCTCTTTGCTAGATTGTCGTGAGCAAAGCATTTCCTTGGGAAATGCCCTTGTAGGCCGTAGGAGGCTAGTTCTGCAAGGGATTCCTCTGCATGGGCTAGGCTCTTGAAATGGACATTGAGGTTACCTATGATCATGGGGAAGGCGAATCTGGATTGCTTCTTGTCTTTGAGTAAATTGTTCACGGGACGCGATTGCCTTGCGACTTCCAGAAGAACTATTTTGTCAGTTGGGTATCGCGGAAGTCGGAAATGAGCGTCGTCAAAGCCAGCAATTCGGATGTAGGAGAACCTTGGGAACTGGATGAACCAGGCGCCATACCTCTGTACCAGAATGGTAGCTTGCTTTGAGAGCCTTATGTGTAGTCCTCCTTGCATCAGCTTGACCAGGCGCATTGTGAAGGCGTCATTGACGCGCTCATACTGACGCGCTCATACTGACCAACTGCATAGGCAGGGCTATTCTTTTCCCTTTGAGCTATGTCCTGATAGTGTAGCTGTGGATAACAGTCATATACCTTCACCTGATTGGGCCCATTCCCAATTTCACCCTTAATGATTAAACCTGGCAGTGGCTGGTTCCTGGCGAACATGTAGACTAGATAGGATGTTATAGTGAAGTACATTTTTGCCTGAAGTTCAATCAATTGGGTATGAATGTTGTCACTTATGATCTGGGCCCAGTTGAACTTGGATTTCCGAGCGAAGACCTGTTCTGTGAAGCAGAACATCCACTCTTCAAAGTAGTTGGATTGGGGGAGTCCCATCATCTTACTGAGCAATGTGACCATGTCTCCATGCTCGTTGTGAAAGTCACTCCTGGGGGCCTTTTTCCCAATCCTGATGCTTGGAGGTCTTCTCTCCTTGTACCACTCCTCATTTATCAATGTTCTACATTTGGCGGGGTTCATATCATACGCCACTTGCACTTCATCTATAGTTTCTGCTATGGGGTTGTTTGGGAGGGGAATATTAAATGCGTCGCCAATGCCCTCAGGAGTGAAGTCAGCGAGGACCATGTTCTCAAGGAGCACCAATCTTAAGTTTGGTTGGTAATGCAGGGCAGCCTCTACTAGTAACTCATAGTTTTTCACTGACGGGGGAAATCCTGCTGCTTGGGCGATGCCACTTTCCATCATCCGCCTAGGCCTGCCATAGGCATTAGGGGAGAAAACTCGGTCCCTGAAATCTTGAATATCAATATGCCCCAGGTCATTATCACCTACATTTTCCCATACACTCTGAACTTTTGATTCCCTCAGTCCTCCTCTCTGATATTGATATTTCATCCTTTCGACTTTGCAAGGAATATCTAACTTGGATGCTTGTGACGTCTCGGCTACACCAGGTGTCTTTGATGATTCTATCGCCGATTTAGGCATTTATCCTTCAAAGCCGGATGCGGATTATGAGACGATAAAAAGTAAGCAAAGCGGGTTAGATAAAAGGATACGTCAGCATACAAGGATTAATTTGAAAACCGAATTATAAAGAATAGCATGATACTTTAGCTAAAAAGCTTGATTGATTTAGACATGAATATTTATGAAGCTTCTCGACTACGAATTTACTTATTCGGCTGCGGTTTAGACGATTTCGATTGCTAAATTTACACTTAGGCATTTTAGGATCAATTTTCAGAATGGACGAAGTTAAGATTTTCCTAAGTTTGAAAATGTGTTTCTGGTTAATTCCTAGGAACAAACTCCGATTTCAATTGCTTTGCCTGACGTCTTATAAATGGGAAAAGATGCAGTTTTAAGAGTTAATCATTTTAATTCATTTTGCACACACATCTATACGATTCTGCATATATTTCAAACGATTTCAAGAGAGGCGAGGCAGACTTACCTGGCGAAATGAATGGCGTGAATCTGCACAACCTATCTTGCAAGAATGATTTCCTTTGGATTTTGAAAAATGTCTCTCTTATGCCCTGCGTTTTGGAAAACACAAACTCACAATTTGCAAATTTGGAATGGGAGAGTTCTGCAATTTCAAATTTCAACGGTTAACTCCCTATTCCCAATTTGCGCCTAACATTTGGAAAGAAAATGCAGTTTAGAAACCTTGACATAGTGATTTTACCTTGGGCGTTTCTGACTTCTGCGTGATAAAAATGAATGGGGGAGTCGCAATACTTTGAAAACTCTATCTTGCGTTTCATCTAATGGCGATTTTCAAAGAATGGGCTTCTGCAAATTTTAAATCCCTAACACCTACGCCTTATCTGGCGAATTTCGGAGAGTTGGAGGGTTTTGTCAACTTTCAAAATTTCTAACACTTACCAAAAAACGCGATTTCTCTTTGTAGTGCGAACTTCGGGGTTGTAGAACGTTTTTCAAGCTTTTCATTTCTTTTC
Organism: Cryptomeria japonica; assembly: GCF_030272615.1. Taxonomy (NCBI): domain Eukaryota; kingdom Viridiplantae; phylum Streptophyta; class Pinopsida; order Cupressales; family Cupressaceae; genus Cryptomeria; species Cryptomeria japonica. The sequence continues at coordinate 545,124,370 of NC_081406.1, read as the reverse complement.
ACTGATCCCTCTAAGTCACGATTTTGGGGTTTATCCGAATTTCGGAGTTTGGGGGCCATTTGCAAGTTTATGCTTCATCGCGATATTCCTCTAAATGCGATTTTCGGCAGTTGAGGCTTCTTTGCAAGGTTATACTTTTCACGTGATTTCGGCATTTTGAGGGGGTTTTTAAAAAACTTCTTTTAACCTTTACGCACTTTACCTTTCTAATACGATTTTCGGGGTTTTCAAGTGTTTTACAAACTTCGGCACTTTGAAGTGCTTCGCAAACTTCGAAAACCTTTTCACTTACCCCTTGAATGTGAACTTCGGCATTTTCATGCACTTTTCAAACTTTCTATTTTCGCATTTTCACCTTGTATTGCGATTTTTTCAAATATTGCGATTTTTGGCACTTGAAGGAGGTTTGAAAGTTTCGCCTTTTCGCATTATTCCTTCATAATGCGAATTTCGGGTTTGGAGGGTTTTTTGCTTAGCTTTACTTCTTGCATTTTACCCAATAATGGCGAATTTCGGGGTTTATGAGGAGTTTGCAAGCTCTTTAACTTTTTGCACTTTACCCTCCAAATGCGAATTTCGGCATTTTAATGCACTTTTCCAACTTAGGCATCTTGAGAGCTTTTGCAAGTTTATTACCCTTGAATTAAAACTTCAGCTATTTGGGATGTTTCGAAAACTTCGGCACTTTTCAGTGTTTTGCAAACTTTTCAGAAACTCATGCAATTTCCTCCTTAGTGCAAATTTCAGGATTTGGAGGAGTTTTTTGAAACTTTAAACCTTTTGCATCCTTTTATCTCTCCTATATCCTTGACGAAAATCGACACTTTGGGTCCTCATGTGACCTTCAGACACTTTATCTTTTCTTGGGGGATTCTGCCAGTTTCTATCATTCTACGCCTATCTCAGGCAATTTTACAAGTCTGAACGATCTCTTGGAATTTCAATGCTTGAAGGCTCAACTCACCTTGCAAATTCACAGGCTTCCGCTCACGACACCATCATCTCATGGCTTAATTATGGGCACGCTCAAAAGGACGTGAGACACCCTGCGCGGAACACAACGAGGCGAAGGCGACAAGACAAAAAAAGAGGAAAGGGGGCCCTGTCGGCAACAGGGAGTGTGTGCAACGCACAACACGGTGGACAAATAGGGAACCAGATGGGTATCTCTTCCAGCAGAATGGCCCCAGGTGGCATTGTATATAATGAAATACATTACCTGCGATGGAAGGTATTCAAATTTACATTTGGTCCATTTCAAATTGCTTAGTCATTTACGACATGGCTGAAGGGTAAATGTTCCAAATTTTCTATACCACCTTATTTCCATAAGTGCCAAAGAAACACGAAAGAATGGTAATCGTTATGTCAGTCATCATGGTTTGATAAAATTATTAGTAGAACATTCTCTTAGGGATGTTTCTCAAATGGCATACGGGGTATTTGAAGATATACTACAATTTAGGGTTGAAGATGCTCCTATTGCAGAGGAATTAGCAGCGCAAGAGGAAGACATAGGAGAGCCCTCGTCTCCTAGAATTTCTGCAGGAAATGAACCTCCCGTTGCCAAAGAAGCTTTGACTGGCAGAAGATGTGGTGGTTGAAACAAACATTGAGCAGCCCTCCACTCATTTACAAAGAGGAGCGGCATCTTTTAAAAGGAAAGGGAAAGAAGTAGATACAATTGATGCAGAAGGAGAAACTATGGTGCAGCCTGAAGCAACACAGGTTTCTCCTGCAGCCAAAAGGCATAAGCCGAAGGGAAATTATAATGCAGCAACGCCTCTAGTAGAATTCGTTCCTGCAACTACTCCAAAAGTATATGCAAGAAAGACTCGACGGAGTACACAGAAAGTTCGACCAACAGGGGATGCATTGGAGGTCATTTCGGTAGAAACATCAGAACAAGAACATGGGAGTCCAACAGAGGTTAAATTCTTGGAAGAACATGGCGCTGACATTACTTTCAAGTCTAGCACATGTGGCAGAACAATTTGAAGAACCCGTTGAAGAAATTCCACGCCCTAAGGTAACAGCTAATAGACCTCCATCATCTCTCACTAGTTTGTCTATTGCATTAACATTTTATAGGCAGTGGGAGATAGAGAGGGCTACGTTACATGGAATTATTGATAATCAACAGAGGGAAATTGAAAAGTGGGATAATCAGATTGCAAAATTAGAAGCTAAAGTTGACACAATTACTAGTATGGTCCCTAAATTGATACAATGTAGGGCTCCACCAAGGGTTTATGCCTTTCATCTAAAAGAGCGGTATTTAAGTTTTAAGCTAAACCGCATTATTAGAGACCTTAATCCTTCTTTAGACACCCCAGAAGAATTTTATGATGCTTATCAGACCTCTCCAACAACTGTTAAAAATTTATTGTGTGAATTCTATTTGCATAACTATGTTGTGACTTCTAATAGTGAGTGGAATCCCTTGTTATACATTGGTGATATCCACATAAAAGCATTAATGTCATGGGTGCAAAATGAAATTAGTATGGGAACTCAGGCCAAAGCATATAGAAATCTTGAATTTGATTGTCCATTGCCACTTAGGATTGAAGCGAAGGACCCACGACTTCTTTATTATGATTGGCAGAAATTATTAGCAAGGCCTGATGTAAGGAATCAAGGGTTACCAATGAGGGAGGAAATATCCAGGAATATGAACACTTGATTGAAAATGAAAGTGCAATTGCAGTTGACTGTCTGATTCAGCATTGGAATAATCTTCTAGAGGACCTAAAACAGGGTGAACCTCATTCATTGCCAAATTTTTATGCAGCTAAACAGAGAGCCCCTAAATACATCCATTTGGGTAGGATGAAAAACTATGAATGGCTACCCTTGATCTTCCAACCCCCTTATCCTCATGTGGCCATTGTTGGGATGCAGGATTACAGACAAACCGTATGTGGCAGCTACAGAAGAAGGTAGATGGGCCAGACTAGAAAAGATGAAGGGATTTTATTGGAATTTGGCTTCAGGAGGGACAGGTCAGGGAACTATTGGTGACTTGCGAATTAGTGCCCGAATCAGAAACTTTCCTCTTGCTGGAGGATCAACAAGACACTCGGTTGGGAGGCATGATGAGCTGAGATATTTGCTTCGTTTATTCCTAGAACTCATAAGCTTTTGTCACGTTTTAATTTGTATAATGGGATGGTAAGGATGTATTAAAGTTGACTATATGCATTTCAGATGTTAACTGAACCCATTAAATCATGTTTTGTCTTTGCCAGTTATTCCTGTTGCCATGCCAGTTATTCCTGTAGCCATGTTATTTGTTCCTGTTGCCATACGGATTGTCATAGGCCATATCATGTGTGAAATAAATAAGTGTTATGATTAATTAAAATAGATATGTATATGCTTGTATGTTCTCTCTTTTCAATTGCAGGAATAAATGATATGCTATGGAGAAGGTTATCCTGTCACATCGAGAAGGCAGTTTGAGATATTCAAGAGGCGACTAAAAGTTCAAATCAGCGAAGAGGATGATGAGTGTGAGGAACGACAAAGGAGTAGCAGGGCCTGCAAGACTCATTTATGTCTGACTTTAGTGAGCATCAATTTTGTAATACCGCCACACTATATTCTTGGCTGTGGTTTGGTGTAGATCCACGTTTTTAGTGGCTTAACTCCGACTGTTTTCCTTCATGAATGTAATCCATCTCTTCTCATCGACGTGATCTTAATTGTAGGAAGTTATTGTAATTTTCTTTTAAATAAGTGTCTTTGCCTCTTCTCTGAGGTTAGAGAGAGAGAAAGAAAGAAAGAGAAGGACAAAGAGCATAAGATTTAGAAACAAAGTTGCAATGTGTTTTAGTCTTCTTTCATTCTGAATGATGTATCGACTTTTGAAAAGAAATGAATAAAGTTATGTTATTTTGAGCACTTAGAGTTATTTTAGAAGCTTGGATACACTCATCCAAGGGGGCCCACTTGGTGAGTGATCCTGTGCCTTTGTTAAGTTTAGTTTTCCTTTTTTGCCGTAGTAGATGTCCTGGCATTGACTATTCCCGCAACCACTGGAAACAGATCCATTGACTGTTCCTGCAGCCAAAGCATACAGAGTAATTCCTGTTTGACAACTTTGGGCTTAGTTAGCATTTCTTTAAGTGATTTTTATGTTAATGCAGAGTTTTCCTGTAGCCTTTCAGTTGTTTTAATTCTTGCTTGCTTATCCCAAATAGATTTTAGTTGCTGCAGTAATGCAGGATAGCTATTGCAGAAAGTTAGTGCATATATAGTGCAGACCCATTTCAAGTAATACTTCCTGGGTTGACAATCAAATGAACTTCAGTTATGGAGATCTTAACTTCACAGAGTGAATGTCCAAATTTCGGGTTGAGACTTTAACTATAGTTATTATTCCTCTTGATGGAGCGAACAAGGTGTATTCACCTCCATTATCAGATCTTAACACTTTAATTCTTTTTCCAGATTCATTTTCAACTAAAGCCTTAAATTCTTTGAACCTACTTAATACTTCATCAGATTCTTTAGTTTTTAGAAAGTAAATCCAAGTCTTTCTAGAGAAATAATCTATGAATATAACATAGTATAGGCATCCACTAGGTGAAACAACAAACATAGGTTCACATAAATCAGAATGAACAAGTGCTAATTTTTCTTTAGGTCTACTTTCACTTTTATAAAATGGACTTTTAGTGTTCTTACGTAAGGCACATCCTTTGCACGTATCATCATGAAATTGACTAAGTTTAGGCATACCTTTGACCATCTTCTCAAGTGAGGGAAGTGCTTGGAAATGTAAATGACCAAGCCTCCTGTACCATAGTTCGGTGATCTCAGGAGCCTCATGAATGAGAGTTTGAATAGGTTTGGCTGAAAGCTTGTATAAGATATCATATCTTTTACCAATGACATGAGTAGATTTAAAACTAGATTTCTTAGGCCATGTTCAACCCAACGATAAGAATAATAACTCTAGTTGAAGTCTCAACCCGAAGTTTGGACATTCACTTGGTAAAGTCACTATTTCCATAGCTAGTGTTCATTCGATTGTCAACCCAGGGATGTAATACTTGAAATGGGTCTGCACTAAGTTCTTGGAATAGCTACCCTGCATTACTGCAGCAACTAACATCTATGCAGAAAAGATAAGCAATAATTGAAACTATTGAAAGGCTACAGGAAAACTTTTGCATTAACATAAATTCAGTCAAGCAATATTGGCTAAGTTCAATGCTGCTAAACAAAAATTACTCTGTTTTGGTTTGGCTGTAGGAACAGTGAATGGATCTGTTTCCAATGGCTGCAGGAACAGTCAATGCAAGAACCTCTACTGCAGCTAAAGAAGAAAACTAATCTTAACAAAGGCACGGGAACACTCACCAAGTGGGCCCCCTCGTATGAGTGATTTCAGGCTTCCCAAAAACAACTCTAAGTGCTCAGAATAACATATTTTTATTCATTGTTCTTCGGAAGTCATTACATGATTCAACATCAAAAGAAAAACAAAACACTTGTAAGTTTATTTCCAAAATCCTCTGCTCTTTTTGTTTTCTTTTCTATCTAACCTACGAAAAGAGATAAAGACCTTTATTTAAAAGAAAACAATTACTTCCTATTACACAGAGCACGCCAATTAGAAGAGGCGGATAACTAATCAAGAAAGGAAACAGCCGGAGTTAAGTCACCGATAATGTGGATCTAAACCGAACCATAGTCATAACACATCGTGGCGGTAATTTCAACACTAATGTCTACTTGAGTAATTCATCAGTAAACATTGCGCAATTACTTTTCCTCTGCCGTTCCTTACGCTTATCAACATTTCTGCTGATTCGATCTTTCAATCTCCTCCTGAAATATCTCCTAGCAACTGGCGCGATAGGAGATCCTTCCCAACAATATCAATTTATTCCTGCAACCTCAAAAAGAAAGAACATACAAGAACATACACATCTATTTTAATTAATCAAAACATCTATTAATTTCACACATGATATTGCCTAAACAATCCGCATGGCAACAAGAATGAATAACATGGCTGCAGGAGTAAACTAGCAAAGACAAAACATGTTTTAATAGGTTCAAGCTAACATCTGAAATACATATAGTAAACTTCCGATACCTCATTACTACTATGTAAATCAAAATATGAGAAAAACTTAAGAGTTCTGAGGATGAAAATATGCTAATGTGTCAACTCATCATGCTCGCCAACTTTAAGGTCTTGCTGATTCTCCAGTAAGAGGAAAATTCCTGATTCTGGCACTAACTCTTAAGTCACCAACGGTTCCTTGACCTGTTCCTCCTGAAGGCAAATTCCAATAAAATGCCTTCATCTTTTCTAATGTAGACCATCTAGCCTCTTCTGTAACCTTACATCCCAACAAAGGCCACATACGTATAGGGGGCTGAAAGATCACAGGTAACCAGTTATTGGTTTTCATCCTTCCCAGTTGGATATATTTAGGGGTTCTTTGCATAGCTGCATGAAAATTTGGCAGTGAATGAGGTTCTCGTGGTTTCAATTCTTCTGGCAAATTATTCCAGCGCTGAGTTAGGCCTTCAATTGTAGCTGCACTTTCATTTTTAACTAAATGCTCATATGCTTGGAATATTTCTTCCTTCATTGGCAACACTTGATTCCTCACATCTTGCCTTACCAATAGCTTCTGCCATTCATAATAGAGAACTCTTGTCTCTTTTGCTTCCTTCGTCAGTGGTAATGGACAATCAAATTCAACATCCCTATGTGTTCTAGTCTGTGCTCCCATGCTGATCTCATTCTGAATCCTTGACACTAAGGCTTTTATGTGGATATCATCAATGTATAACAAGTGATTCCACTCACTAGTAGAAGTTACAGCGTAGTTATGCAAGTAAAGCTCACACAATAAATTTTTCACGGTTGCTGGGGAAGTTTGATATGCAACATAAAATTCCTCAGGAGTTTCTAAAGAAGGGCTAAGGTCTTTGATAATGCGGTTTAATTTAAAATTTAAATATCGCTCTTTCAAATGCAAAGCATAAACTCTTGGCAGTGCCCTACATTGCATTAACCCCAGGACCATACTAATGATTGTATCAACTTTGGCTTCTAATTCTTCAATTTTATTATCCCTTTTTTCAATTTCCTTCTGCTGTTTGTCAATAATCCCCTATAATCTATCCCTTTCTATCTCCTATTGTCTATAAAATGTTAACACAATAGATAAACTGCTGAGAGATGATGGAGGTCTAATAGTTGTTACCTTTGGACGTTGAATTTCTTCAAAGCTGTCCTGCCACATATGCCAGACTTGAAAGTCTGTCAACATCATACTCCTTCTGAATTTCAACCTCTGCTGGGCTCTCTTCTTCTGATGCTTCTACTGAAATAACCTCTGTTGCATCACTTACTGGATGAACTTTTTGGGTAGTACTCCTAGTTCTTCTTGCATCCTTTGGAGTGGTTGCAGGAACGGTTTCTACCTGCGGCTTTGCTATAGGAGTATTTCTCTTCGGTCTACGCCTCTTGGCTGCGGGGGAAACTTGAGTTTCCTGTGGCTGAACCATAGGTTCATATTTTGCATTAATTCCTTCTAATTCCTTCCCTTTTCTTTTAGAAGATGCCGATTCTCTTTGAAAAGAAGTGGAGGGCTGCTCCATGTTTGTCTCAACCATCTTTTCCTCCGTAATATTCACAGCTCCTTCAGCGATGAGCAATTCATTCTCCGCAGAAATTATGGGAGAAGAGGGTTCTCCCATTTCCTTCTTTTCAACTGCTAACTCATCTGCAACAGGAGCATCTTTAACCCTAAACTGCAATATGTCTTCAAATACCCCCCATTCCATCTGTGAAACATCCCTAAGAGAACGTTCTACCAACAATTTTATCAAACCATGATGGCTGATAGAACGATTTCCATTCTTTTGTGTTTCTTCGGCACTTGTGGAAGTGAGGTGATATAAATTTTTTGGAACATTCACTCTCTGGCTATGCCGTAAATGACTAAGCAATTTGAAATGAGGTGAATGTAAATTTGAATACCTCCCTTCACAAGTAATGTACTTCATTACATATAAAGCCACCTGGGGCCACTCTGCTGGAAGGGAAACCCTCCTGGTTCCTTGCTTGTCCACTATTAGAGGTCCATCTATGGGACGTGTAAATTTTGCTCTGGCGCTTCTAGCGTCTTTTGATTCTGGAAACAATTCTCCTTCCTGCAGCAACCTTGTAACCTCAGCTATCCGCTGCTCTGTAGCAATGACCCTTAATCCTTTAACAATAGCCTCCCCTTCGTTGAATGAATGCATAAACTCAGAGGCAATTTCTTCATTATAATCCGTTATTTTCAGAAAGTAGACAATCCAACCATGTTGCTGGAAATAATGCTCACAAAGAGCATCCCGTAGCAAAGCATCATGGATTATTGGTTCATGGCGGATTGGATCTCCATCCATTTCTTAATCTGTTAATGTAGCAATCCCTGCAGCTGAAAAATGAAGAACCAAAATATTCTACAGTCTAAGAATTGAAACTTCCTTACCTATTTCCAAATTTGGCGGCAGAATTCATTACTTTCTTATGCCAAAAAAAATCTCATTAACGGAATGATGGCAAGCAATCAAATCAAGGTACCGAAAAGGATGAGTAATTACTAATTTTGGAAACGGGACCATAAAACACCCCCCCCCCCCAACTTACTTTGGCACGTGTCCACACAGGCTGAAAGGATTTAGGGAAGTGTACGCGGATTTAGTAAAGGCAATAATCATAATGAAATCATAAATGCCTAATTAAATGAAGATAGAATATGTACATACCTGCTAGCGTGCGAAAAGAATGGCGAAATGAAATGAAATGATAGGTAGGAAATGAGAAGGGATGACGTGGATGGAAAAATTTATTTATGGAGAATAATATTTCCATTTATGGAAATATTATTGTGAAATGACGTGTGGAGAATTATGAAGTGGCAAGTATGTTCACTACAGAGGCTGCAGGAACCTTACCTCCAATACTTTTTTCAATTGCAGAAGGAACTTAACCAGTTGCTGCAGGAACTTGTGTTTGATCCTTTTTAGCAAATTGCTGCAGGAACTCCTCTTTGCGGGCAGGCTTATGATAAAGACTCAATCTGTGACCATTTACCAAAAGCTTGAACCGAACCGAGTCAATTGTGGTCAAACGAACAGCTCCATTGTTGAAAACTTCCTCTATCTCATATGGACCTAACCATCTGGTTTTCAGCTTTCCCATAGTATCTTTATATCTTGAGTCATACAATAGTGCCCAGTCACCTACTTTGAACTTTTTCTCTTTTATGTATTTATCATGCCACTTGGCTCTCTGATTTTGTATCAGTTCTGTCTGTTGGACGGCCATTTTTGTCCATTCATCCAAAGCATTCAATTGCTGAATATGATCTTTTTGTGCTTCAGAAAGTGTTATATTTAATTGCAAAGCTGTCCTCAGAGTTTTATGCTCAAACTCAATAGGCATCATTGTTGCTTTTCCATACACCATCTCAAAAGGTGTAAAACCAATCAGTGTCTTTGTGATGTCCCCGATATAATTAAATAATAAATCTAATTACTTTATTGTAAGGCCCCAAATTTAATAACAAATCTGTCGGGCCCTTTCTATTTAGTTTTGGCAAGTTTAGGTTGGTCGTGTCGACCCGCTTGTAACCCTTCGGGAAGTTTCCTTGGAGCCCATATATATGGCCGTGTTAGTCATTGTTGTAGGTATGCGAATTTTGATATTTATTTTCTCTTGTGCGAATTCCTGTTGGACTTCTGGTTACTGCCATTTCAGAGGTGAAAGACCCTCCCTATTTGGTACTTGCAGTTTCGGTGGGATTCACCTCTCACCCTATCCTGCCTTTGTATTCGTTCTGGATTTGGCAAACCTTGAAATATATCATTGCTTACTTTCTCCAGTTGCGTATCTGTTAATTTGGATTTACATGCATAAGGGGAACTCATAATATTCCGAACCCGTTACTCCGGAAACCCACCACACAACCGCTACAGTTCACCAAACCTCGGCATCTTTATCCAATCCTCACCACCATACGGCCTTCACCGTACACCTTCAACACCACCGCACGGCCTGCTCTGCACCACCGTACGGCCAGCCCTACACCACCGTGCGCTGGCTTTGCACCACCGTACGACCAACCCTACACCACCGTACCGCCTGTCCTGCACCACCGTACGGCCAGCCTACACCATCGTACGACCTTCTTGGTGCTACCGTACAGCTTGCCCCTGCACTATCGTGCGGCATGTTGCGCCACCGTACAACCTCCTTGACCCTACCGTACGGCCACACCAGCGTACGACCCTGCTCCAACCCCATCGTACGTTTGCCTCCCTCGCTGGTGCGGTCAGGGAACATTACAGTGGTATTAGAGCTTGTGATCTTGCCAGCTTGTCGGGTAGTGGATGCAAGTGTACACTAGAAGGAGGTATCGTTCAGCCGATCGAATGGGGGAACCACAGGACCCTACAAGAGAAGTCATGGCACTATTAAGGGAGCTAACCAAAAGCCAAGCTGAGCTCAATGACACCCTAACCAGAGGAGAGCAACAACAACAAATCATGGAGGAAACCTTACGACAATTGGCCTTGGGAAAAACGAATGGAGAACAAAATGGACAGGGCGATGATTTGGTCACGGGAAGGTTAAATGTCCAACGCTCGTGTTCACGGCCGCTGATGCCGACTTTTCCTCAAAAATTAGAAGCACCGAGGGGGGAGCAAGAGCCCACCTTTCAGGAGATGCAAGCACAGTTGAGCCAAGATTGGAGGTATGCCAATCTCGAGGGGGACATCTCCTTCAAGGATTTTGTGGACCTCCGGATGAAATACTCAGGCGGCAGAAGTCGGGGCCATTATGGACACTATAACAATGACATCAAGCGGAAGGTTGGCAAGATAAACCTGTCATCCTTTGATGGGGCCCACGCGACCCTCGGCACGAGCTTGGATTCAAAAAGCAGACACTTCCAACTCAACCCGATGCTTGAAGATGAAGCTATCAAGTTTGTAGCACTCCACCTGGAAGGGGTCGTGCATGAATGGTGGCATCATGGAATGGTCACTCTTGGCCATGACCAGATAACTTCCTACGTCGAATTCACAGAGAAGCTCATAGATCGATTTGACGGGAAGGATCCGGAACTCAATTTTAAGGAGTTGGCGCAACTAAAGCAGTCGGGATCTGTGGACAGCTACATCACAGAATTCCAGAGACTATCCGTGTTGGTAATTGACATCTCAGAGCGGAGATTGGTGGTCTTGTTCATGGACGGATTGATGGAACCACTGAAAGGTTGGGTGAAAGGGTTCAACCCCAGCACGCTCACAGAAGCAATAAAAAAGGCCCGTAACATGGCAACATCTTCCTTTGCCAGAAGTTTTGCACATACCAAACCACCTTTCGTTCCGAGGGAAAGGGATAATAAACCCTATCCGAAAGGGTCATCACTCGATGAAGCTACAAGACAGGAACTCAGAAGGAAGAAGCTTTGTTTCACCTGCAAGGAACCATGTGAACCAGGACACCGAAGTTTTGGCAAAGGAAAGATTCACTATATTGAAGTGATGTTCGATGGAGAAGAGGAGCATGAAGAAAGCGAACCCTCAAGGGAAGAATCTGCCGAGGAAACCGGCTTGGCAGAGAGAATCTCCACATTGGTACGAAGGGGGGGCGTCTTGCCACAATGGCGGGTACCCTAAGGTGCAGTGTATTTAGAGTACGTGGTACACTCCAAGGGCAATGAGTTCTGGTTATGCTTGACAGTGGGGCCTCGCTCAACTTCATAAACTCGTCACTCGTCAACCGGAAGGGTTTGTGCACAAAGGAGCATGAAGGGTTCGATGTCAAGGTGGCAGGAGGCAATCTCCTATCATGCACCCACCTAGTTCTGCAGCTGAGCATCACCATGAATAATTACATGGTGATCGATGATTTCTTTGTTGTGGATTTGGATGACACGAATGTCATATTGGGCATTCAATGGATGGAGACCCTGGACTAGTACACACAGAGCTTGAAAAGGATGGAGTTCTCATTCGAGGTGGATGGCAGGAAGGTGGTTCTCAGGGGAATGTCGAATGGCGGCTCGAGGGAGATTTCCGCCAAAAGAATGGAAGCCATCTTCAGACATGATATAGTAGTCTGGGCAACACATTGCTTGATCTCAACGAAACCTGTGAAAGGGCAATCGACTTACTACCAGGATGAGGAACTTTAGTCAGTTCTGGATGGGCATAGTTTGGTCTTCTCTGACATTCCACCTGGTATACCCACACACCGAGGGTTCGAGCACACCATCGAATTGGAGGAAGGGGCAAAACCCGTTATCACCACACCCTATCGCCACCCAAAGAAATTCAAAGATGAGATAGAGAAAATGATCCAGGAGCTCCTACATAAATGATGGATCCAGCCCAGTTCTAGTCCCTTTGTGTCCTCGGTGGTTCTAGTGAAGAAGAAGGACGAAACTCTCAGAATGTGTGTCGACTATCGTGCTCTAAACAAGAAGACTATCAAGAATAGGTACCCCATCCCCAGGATCGATGAGCTTTTGGACGAACTACATGGCGCATTCTATTTGTCCAAGATTGATCTCCGCTCCGGCTACCATCAGATCCGTATGAGGGATCGAGATGTGGAAAAGAGGGCCTTTCGTTGCCATTATGGACACTATGAGTTCTTGGTCATGCCGTTTGGATTAACCAATGCTCCGGCCACTTTTCAGTCTTGCATGAACCACATCTTCAACAAGCAACTGCATAAGTACCTATTGGTATTTTTCGATGAGATACTCATCTACAACAAGACCTAGGAGGAACATGTGGGGCATTTGGATGAAGTATTGGGGATTATGGAATCACAATCATTGTATGCCAAGAGGTCCAAATGTGAACTTGGAATGATCGAGGTCCTGTACTTGGGTCACGTCATTAGTGCCCAGGGGGTACAAGTTCACCAGGAGAAGATTCAGGCCATTTTGGATTGGCCTCCACCCAAGACTCTCTCGGAGCTGCGTGGATTTTTTGGTTTGTGCAGTTATTACAGAAGGTTTGTGAAAGGATTTTCACAACTTGGGGCACCACTGACCGATCTGACAAAGAAAGGATCCTTCCATTGGCACGCACAAGTGCAACAGACCTTAGACAAATTAAAAGAAGTTATGAGTACGTGTCCCGTTCTGGCACTACCAGACTTCACTCGCCCCTTCATCCTGGAGTGCGATGCATCGAGGGAAGGAATTGGAGCAGTGTTGATGCAAGACCGTCACCCCATTGCATTCGAGAGTCGGAAGCTCTCGAGAGTTGAGCGGTTATATTCCATCTACGACAAGGAGATGCTAGCCATCATACACGCACTGACGAAGTTCCCGCAATACCTCGTTGGAGCAAAGTTTGTTGTGAGAACAAACCACAATAGCTTGCGATACTTCCTGGAGCAGAGGGATCTGAATGAACGATAACAAAAATGGATTTCGATAGACTGGAAGGAATATCTCTTGGTTGAATACTCCAAGAACACTTTTGCCTGCGAACTGATGGATGGTCAAGTACAAGATGAACAATACAAGATGGTTGACAACATCATTTATTACAAGGACAAAATTTATCTGGTACCCGAATCCAAGATAAAGGAAAAGATTCTGAAGGAATTGCACGACTCTCCCTTGGCGGGACACCCGGGATACTTAAAAACCTACAGACAGATCCGTGAAAGGTTTTCCTGGAAGGGGCTTAAGAATGACGTCCTGCAGTATGTGTGGGAATGCTCCACCTGTCAATAGAACAAATCTGAGCATAATCTACTGGCCAGACTGCTGCAACCTCTACCAATTCCCGACCAGAAATGGGATAGCATCTCGATGGATTTCATTACTGGACTCCCCAGAGTACAAGGAAAGGATTACATTTTTGTCATAGTTGACCGATTGACCAAATATGCACATTTCTTTGCCATCCCCACAGGATATCAAGCAGTTCAAGTGGCCGAGTTGTTCTTCCTTGAAGTGTTTCGCCTACGTGGTTTACCACGAAACATAGTCAGTGACATGGATAGCCGTTTTTTGAGTACCTTCTGGATGGAGTTATTTCGGTTGGCAGGAACCGAGCTGTTGCCCAGCACGAGCTACCATCATCAGACAGACGGACAGATCGAGATTGTGAACAAATGGCTGGAGGGTTATCTCAGGAACTACGTCTCAGCTCAACAGAAGGCCTGGGTTCGCTGGTTACATTTGGGTGAACACTGTTACAACACCACGTATCACATGTCGATAGGCATGCCACCCTTCAAAGCATTGTACGGTTATGAATCGTCTTCATTTGTTAATCTGGCATTGGGAGACAGTCGTGTGCCGATGGCCAAAGATTGGCTTTAGGAGAATTTAGACATCCTGACATCTCTCAAAGACAACTTGCAGAACGCCCAGAACCAGCAAAAGCTGTATGTTGATCAGCACCGGATTGAGCGGAATTTTGAGGTTGGTGATCTAGTTTACCTCCGACTTCAACTGCACAGACAATCCTCCTTAAAGACAAGTGGTAAGGAGAAGTTGAAGCCGTGTTTCTATGGGCCCTACAAGGTGGTTCGGATAGTGGGTGAAGTTGCCTACGAGTTGGAACTTCCTGAGGGGAGTCGAATTCACAATGTTTTCCATGTGTCATGTCTGAAAAAGGCTGTCGGACAGCGTATCACAGTGTCCAAGGATCTACCCCCCATTGACGAAGAAGGGAAACTAATTTTGGAGCCAACGGAGATCATCGATTTCAGAGAAAAGAGGCTGAGAACACGCACAGTCAAAGAGTTCCTTGTTCGCTGGAAGAATCTACCCATCGAGGATGCTACCTGGGAAGGTGAGCAAATTCTGGAGCATCCCAGCCTGCAATTGCTTGAGGGCAAGCAATTTTTGGCCCGGGAGGACTGTGATGTCCCCGATATAATTAAATAATAAATCTAATTACTTTATTGTAAGGCCCCAAATTTAATAACAAATCTGTCAGGCCCTTTCTATTTAGTTTTGGCAAGTTTAGGTTGGTCGTGTCGGTCCGCTTGTAATCCTTCGGGAAGTTTCCCCGGAGCCCATATATATGGCCGAGTTAGTCATTGTTGTAGGTATGCGAATTTTGATATTTATTTTCTCTTGTGCGAATTCCTATTGGAGTTCTGGTTACTGCCATTTCGGAGGTGAAAGACCCTCCCTATTTGGTACTTGTAGTTTCGGTGGGATTCACCTCTCACCCTATCGTGCCTTTGTATTCGTTCTGGATCTTGCAAATCTTGAAATATATCATTGCTTACTTTCTCCAGTTGCGTATCTGTTAATTTGGATTTACATGCATAAGGGGAACTCATAATATTCCGAACCCGTTACTTCGGAAACCCACCACACAACCGCTGCAGTTCACCAAACCTCGGCATCTTTATCCAATCCTCACCACCATACGGCCTTCATCGTACACCTTCAGCACCACTGCACGGCCTGCTCTGCACCACCGTATGGCCAACCCTACACCACCGTGCGCCGGCTCTGCACCACCGTACAACCAACCTACACCACCGTACGGCCTTCTTGGTGCTACCGTACGACCTGCCCCTGCACTATCGTGTGGCCTGTTGCGCCACCATACAACCTCCTTGACCCTACCGTACGGCCACACCACCGTACGACCCTGCTCCAACCCCATCGTACGTTTGCCTCCCTCGCTAGTGCGGTCAGGGAACATTCAATTGCTGAATATGATCTTTTTGTGCTTCAGAAAGTGTTATATTTAATTGCAAAGCTGTCCTCAGAGTTTTATGCTCAAACTCAATAGGCATCATTGTTGCTTTTCCATACACCATCTCAAAAGGTGTAAAACCAATCAGTGTCTTCCAAGTTGTTCTGTATGCCCAAATTGCTTCTGAAAGTCTATGAGACCAGTCGTTTTTATGAACAGCTATTGTCTTGGTAAGAATAGCCTCAAGCTCCCTCTTTGTAACCTCTACTTGTCCATTAGCTTGT
This sequence comes from Cryptomeria japonica, assembly GCF_030272615.1. Lineage (NCBI taxonomy): Eukaryota > Viridiplantae > Streptophyta > Pinopsida > Cupressales > Cupressaceae > Cryptomeria > Cryptomeria japonica. The sequence goes on along the minus strand of NC_081406.1, from coordinate 545,108,357 downwards.
GGATGATATGGGGTAGATTTTCTATGCCTTATATTGTATTCATTGACCAAGGCTGCAATCAATGTTGAAGTAAATTGTGGTCCTTGGTTTGATACAATTTTCCTTGGTACTCCATATCTTGTAAATATCTTCTCATAAAGGAACTCAGCCACCTTATTATCCCTTCCATGTGTCATGGCGCGAGCTTCCACCCATTTGGTTACATAATCAATACATACTAAAATGTAAGATTTTCCATTAGAAGGGGGATCAATTGGGCTAACAAAATCTAATCCCTATTTATCAAACGGTGCAACCAATATTTGTGGATACAATGGCATCTCATCAGATTTAGTAGGTCTCCCCATGCACTGGCATCTGTCACATTTTCTTGTATATTGTGTTGCATCCTTATATAATGTTGGCCAATAATATCCTGTATTTAGTATTTTGAGTGTTGTTCTTTTAGCAGCAAAATGTCCTCCACACGTCTCATCGTGACATGCATGCAGGATATCATATGTTTCATCTTCTCTTACACATTTTCTTATGACTTGGTCAGGTCCAGTATAAAACAAACAATCATCAATCCATGAGAAATTAAAGCTTTTCTCAACTAGCAACCTTCTTTCTTTAGGGGAGAAATGAAATGGCATTTTAGCAACAGCTAAATAATTGGCAATATCAGCATACCAGGGAGTGCGGCTTGTATAAGGAATAGATGTTCATCTGGAAAAGCATTATCTATGGCTGTAGGATCTTCCTGTAACTGAAGCCTCGAAAGATAATCTGCAACCACATTGGACTTTCCTGGTTTATCAATAACTGTGATATCAAATTCCTTTATCAATAATAACCAGCGAGCTAATCTACTGGTAATTGAAGGCTTATTCATGAGATATATGATTGCAGTATGATCAGTATGCACAAATATGGGATACCCTATTATATAGTGCCTGAATTTGTTGAGTACATATATAACTGCTAACATTTATTTTTCAGTGACTGTGTAATTTAACTCAGGCCCCTGCAAGTTCTTGCTAATACAATATATTGCACTTTCCAAGTTATCAACCTTCTGTCCTAAGACTGCTCCTATTGCATAATCAGATGCATCTGTGTGAATTTGAAAGGGTAAAGACCAACTCGGACCTTTAAGAACTGGAGCTTGGGTCAAAGCATGCTTGAGCTTTAAAAAAGCTTCATTGCATGAAGAAGTCCATTTAAATTCCATATCCTTGGTAAGTAGAGAATATAAGGGGCTTGCAAATTTGCTGAAATCTTTGATAAACCTTCTATAATATCCAGCATGACCAAGAAAACTTCTAACATCCTTTTGCTTTACCGGTGCATTGATATTTTGAATAACTTCAATTTTTGTTGGGTCAACCTGTATTCCTTTTATAGATATGATGACCAAGGACTATACCTTCCTGCATCATAAGAAGCACTTCTCACTGTTTAATGAGAAACTATAGTCTTCACACCATTGCAAAACTTTCTTTAGGTTCTCTAATGCTTCTACAAATTCAGAACCATAAGTTGTAAAGTCATCCATATAAATTTCCATGATGTCTTGGGAAATATCTGAAAATATGCTTATCACTGCTCTTTGAAAGGTGGCTGGAGTATTACATAATCCAAAAGGAAGAACAAAGTATGCATATGTTCCCCAAGGACAAGTAAATGTAGTCTTCTCTTGGTCCTCTGGGGCTATTTGAATCTGGTTGTAGCCACTGAATCCATCAAGAAATGAAAAGTATCTCTTCCCAACTAAAGAGTCTAATACCTGATCCACAAATGGCAATGGAAAATGATCTTTTCTTGTTGCTAAGTTCAAAGCTCTATAATCAACATATACTCTTCATTTTCCTCCTTTCTTAGGAACTATTACCAAAGGTGATACCCATTGACTATCAGAGATAGGATAGATAAACCCAGCCTTTAACAACTTCTGCAATTCCTCTTTAACTATTTCTTTTAATGCAAGATTGATTCTTCTTTGTGGCTGTCTAATTGGGCTACAATCTTCTTTTATGTAGATATGGTGGGTACAAACTATGGGATCGATTCCATGCATGTCCTTGTAATCCCATGCAAAGGCATGTTTTATGACATTTAAGCAAGTCCATGAGTGCTACTTTTTGAGTATCTGCAAGATCACTGTTGATATTCAAATATTTATTCGAATGAACTTCTATTTTGATAATCAGATCAATCTGGGATATATTAGAAAAATGAGAAGTACAGACTTCTTGCGGCAACAGAGTATGCAATATATCAGTGGCTGCAGGAAAGTCTAAACCTGCAATATTTGGTACCAACTTCTACAATTGATGTTCTTGTTTTAAGTCATTTGTCAGAATTTTATAAAGAATTGAGTCTTTATTATGGGATTGCATGAATGGTCCTCTATTAATCATCATAAGGTGATTAATAGAGTCAACTCCCTCAGATTCTTCTCCCAAAGTAGGCCAAACGGCTTGTTGTTGATCAAACTGGGGCTGAGCAGGAGAATACAAAGCTAATGTTTTTGTAGAGTTCCCATCTGAAATAGTCATATCCCCTGATCTATATCCAATATATGCATCAGCCGTGGCAAGCTAAGGTCTTCCCAAAGTCAGCGAATATCCTCCTAATGTCGCCTTTGGAGACAGAATCATAAAGTCTGTAGGGTATTCCCAGGAATCCAAAGTAACAACCACATCTTCAATCATACCATCAAGTCGAACTGTAGAGCTGTCAGCAAGTTGTAGGATTGTAGGTGTAGGTCTGAGACTTGATTTCAAGCCGCCGCATTACTTCTCTTGTCATCTATTAATGGCTGCCCCTAAATCAACCAAAACATTCCTTATCTGAGTGCCATTAATGACTATATTCACAATAGGACTACCAGGATCAGAATATTTAGGAATTGAAACCTTTCCTAGTATAATCTCTGCCAGTTGACCCATCACATGCACTATTTGCGGATCCTTCTTCTTCCTGGCAGGTTTTTTTAGACATTCCTTCCTAAGTGCCTTACTGTATATAGGAACATCTTTTATTGCTTGTAACAATGGGATTTTAATACATACATGTTTCAGTTGATCTATGATATCAAAACCTTGCTCCTGTTCTGTAAGAACTTCTTTTTCTTGCAATCTCTGGGGAAATGGGGTAGTCTTTGTTTTTGAGGTATTGTGGTTGTTGGATTAGAGATTTCTTGTTCTTCTTACATTTCAGTTATAACTAGAGGAGATGGATTAGGCAGAGTTGTCCTGGATCTGAGGTGAATATCACTTATAGATAGAGAATAGGTTGGGTATTGATTAGGTTTGGTTGAATAAACTTGTTGTTGTTGCTGAGATTTAATATTAGGATTTGGCATTGGCTGAGTAGGCAACTGCGTTGGTTTAGGTGGAAAAATAGTGGCTGTAGGGGGAGGCATTAGTGCAGGCGGTTGTGGCTGTTGGATACGCTGTTGATATCCAGAAGATTGGGTAGTCCATGGTTGACTCCCCCTCCATTGAGAAGTAGGTTACCAATTCCCTTGAAACTGGTTCCCTTGTGCCTGAGGTGGATACGAATTTCCCTGTGGCTGCTGCCATTGTGGCATTTGACTAGCAAAATGCTTCCCTTGGCCTTGAGGACCATACAAGTTGGGATAATTACCAAAAGTTTGAGCATATGGTGATTGCCATTGATTATTTGGTACATAAGAATTTCCACTATAACCAGAAAAAGAAAGTGGATCCGGAGGCATACCTTGTCTTTAGAAATTTGGCCCTATTTGAGCAACATAGAAAACTTGTTCATCCTCACCTTGTATTGGCTTGAAGTCAGGAACCTCAAGATTTGCAACCATTTTACATCTGCAGTTCTTTTTTCTTTGTCTACAATGAGGGCAAAATTCTGCAAGAAATGCATCAGCGTCTTCATGCTTCTTCTTAGCTGAGAGTGTATCCAACTGAGTAGCCATATTGTTTATGATGTCCTCCTTAAAGTCCTTCAACAAATGGCTAAGTTCCATTCTAGAAACTCCAGTACTAGATGTTGATGAAGGAACTCCTGGTTTGAAACGCCTGTTTTTTTTAGAAGCTGATCTAGAATACTTCTTACAAATTTGTCCTATTTCATTCCATGTAGATTGTGTAATGTCACCTCCTCCCATAAGATCCAAAGCATCAATGCATTCATCACTGATTCCTCTTAAAAATATCAGCTTGAGGGAATTTTCATTTAGAGTGCTATGCTTGGACTTTTTGACACTAAATAGAAACCTTTCCAGGTAATCCTCAAGACTCTCATCTTCTTTTTGTGTCATTCTAAACATATCATCCCCATGGCGATCAGTGCCTCTACAATAGTCTTTATACTTTGCAAGAAACAATCGTTTCATCTCATCCCATGTATTGATTGTGCTACTACCCAAACTCATAAACCATCTTAAAGATGATTCTTTCAAAGTGGCATGAAATATTCTAAGTCTATGGGCATCTGTAGTATAATCAAAACTTCTACAGAGAACATCAAACTCAAACAAAAATGTGTCTGGATCCTCTGTTACTAATCCATAGAATTTAGGGAGGGAAGAAGCTGGAATGTTCTTGAGATTAGCATTATTATGCTGATCAGATATGGGGAACTCAAATGTTGGGTCCAAAGGTGGGGGTGGATTATTCTCACCAGGAGGTGAATTTCCTTGCATTGGACTTGTGGGGGGGATTAGCAAATGAAATTCTTCTTCTGGTGGTCCAAAAAGGAAATGAAGGCTGCCTTCAGGAAATTCAGATTCGGGGTGGTTCAAGTTCTCTGGGATTTGATAAAGTCCAACAAAAGGATTTATATCTGGGGAATTAATTTCTGCATGATTAGGATGATTGGGTAGAAATCTACCTAGAACATCTCTTCTTTGCCTATGCATGCAGGTTCATAAATTTTTTCGAACAATCAGGTATGCCAGAAAAACAATTAACTGAAAACTGAAAAGACAATAACCATAACAGGTTCTTAGTTTGACACCATCCCCGATAACGGCGCCAAAAATGTTCAACCCAACAATCAGAATAATAACTCTACTTGAAGTCTCAACCCGAAGTTTGGACATTCACTTGGTAAAGTCACTATTTCCATAACTAGTGTTCATTTGATTGTCAACCCAGGGACGTAATACTTGAAATGGGTCTGCACTATATATGCACTAAGTTCCTGCAATAGCTACCCTGCATTATTGCAACACCTAACATCTATGCGGAAAAGATAAGCAAGAATTGAAACTAGTGAAAGGCTACATGAAAACTTCTGCATTAACATAAATTCATTCAAGCAATAATGGCTAAGTTCAATGCTGCTAAACAGAAATTACTCTGTTTTGGTTTGGTTGTAGGAACAGTGAATGGATCTGTTTCCAATGGCTACAGGAACAGTCAATGCAAGAACGTCTACTGCAGCTAAAGAAGAAAACTAATCTTAACAAAGGCACATGAACACTCACCAAGTGGGCCCCCTTGGATGAGTGATTCTAGGCTTCCCAAAAACAACTCTAAGTGCTCAGAAAAACATATTTTTATTCATTATTCTTCGGAAGTCATTACATGATTCAACATCAAAAGAAAAACAAAACACTTGTAACTTTATTTCTAAAATCCTCTGCTCTTTTTTTTTTCTTTTCTAACTAACCTACGAATAGAGATAAAGACCTTTATTTAAAAGAAAACAATTACTTCCTATTACACAGATCACGCCAATTAGAAGAGGCAGATAACTAATCAAGAAAGGAAACAGCCGGAGTTAAGTCACCGATAATGTGGATCTAAACCGAACCATAGTTATAACACATCGTGGCGGTATTTTCAACACTAATGTCTACTTGAGTAAGACATCAGTAAACATTGCGCAATTACTTTTCCGCTGCCGTTCCTTACGCTTATCAACATTTTTGCTGATTCGATCTTTCAGTCTCCTTAAATATCTCCTAGCAACTGGCGCGATAAGAGATCCTTCCCAATAGCATCAATTTATTCCTGCAATCTCAAAAAGAAAGAACATTCAAGAACATACACATCTATTTTAATTAATCAAAACATCTATTAATTTCACACATGATATTGCCTAAACAATCCGCATGGCAACAGGAATGAATAACATGGCTGCAGGAATAAACTGGCAAAGACAAAACATGTTTTAATAGGTTCAAGCTAACATCTCAAATACATATAGTAAACTTCTGATACTTCATTACTACTATGTTAATCAAAATATGAGAAAAACTTAAGAGCTTTGAGGATAAAAGTATGCTAATGTCTCAACTCATCAGGCCACACAAGTACTCTACCCTCAGAAAATGCTAATTGATAACCCTTATCTTCTAGTGTAGAAATGGAGATAAGATTCCTTTTAATTCCAGGCACAAATAAAATATCACTGAGATGTAGAAAGATACCACAATCTAAATTTAATGAAGTAGTACCGAAACCTCTTACCGAATATTGAGCATCATCACCAATTACCACATGAAGATTGAATTCTTTCTCTATCAAGTCTGAAAGATGCTCTTGGTAGCTTGTGATGTGTGTAGATGTGCCGCTGTCGATCAACCATGTGTTGCAGTCAGTCAGTACATTGCTTGACAAGGCACTTGTTCTTCTGTTCCGCAACCTCATTGAGATTTGCTTCTCCTTGCTTGAGCTGATTTTGACATTCATTCGCATAGTTGCCAAACTTGTCACATCTGAAGCAGCGAATGCGTGAGAGATCTCTTGGCTTCTTCCGCGAATCATGACTTGCTGAAGGTCTGAAATCGCTATTCCTCTTGAAGTTGCCCTTTTTCCAATTTTCACCTTTCTTCTTGACTGATTGGGTTGCAAGCATGTGATGATCTTCTCCATGAGAGTTCCTAATTGCCCCCTGAGGAGCCAGCCGAGATTCTTCTTGGATGCAATCTCCCCTCAATCGTTCAAACTTGGGAAGCTCAATCCTCGCACTGATTCTTTGAATGAATGGTTCCCAAGTTGGGGGGAAGACCATTGAGGGCAGTCAAGGTAAGATCGCTGTCTTCAACTTCCTTCCCTACTACTGAAAGTTGATCTTTTAAATCAGTCATTCTCATGAAGTAGGAAGTGATAGATTCCTGTTTCTCCAATCAGATGTGGGAGAACTGATTCCTCAAGGCAAGAATGTGACTAGTGTTGTTGACTTCATACATCTTCTCCAATGTGCTGAACATCTCTCTAGCGGACTTCATCTTGGAGATAGATGACACAATATGGTCTTTTGACAGAATCAATGATCAACCTTCGAGCTTGAAAGCCGTTCTTCCATTCTTCCTTTTCTTTTTCATCAGTAGGTTCTTCAACTTCCTTGCTAACGTATTTAGCAAGATCATTCAAGGCCATCATCATATGAACCTTCCAAGAGGTGTAATTCGCAGAACCTTCCAACCTGTCTTCAGACCTAAGAGAGGAAGCCATGTAGTCTAAGCTTTGAACAATAGGTTAGACTGAAAGACAATAAAAGATTGATAAATCTGATCACAACTATTTACGAACCAAGCTCTGATACCATGTTAATTATAGTGATCAGATTGAATGTAAATAACTGAAACTGAAAATGCAACACATAACAGTACAAAACAACACAAGAACAACACAACAGTACCCTGGGAAAACCTCCCTCTTGGAGGAAAAACCCAGCAACAAGATTCAGATCAGATTATATTAATGTCAAGGGATAGCCAAGTACAAATTAGCCCACTTAGGGCATGAACAAATTGACTTATCTGAATCTTGAATTCTGATCCGAATTTGACTTGTCTTTCAATCTGATGATAATCACCACCCTTGACTAGATTCACTCAGCTAGAATGAATTCGCTATTCTCCAAAGTGAGTTCGCTGACCCCAGCGTATAATGGCAGGCCTTCAATGTATATTTGCTGTGTCTTGAATTGCTTGCAGATCAGATCGCCGAATTGGATGAATGCATGAATGATGTATAGGATGGATTACATCGCTTTATTTATATAGGAGATACAAGTAACTTATTTGCCTTAGTCGGAAATAATGAACTTGGCGCCAAAATAGAATAATTTCGAATTACAAGTTACATGAATAGGTCTTGACCTATCATGTCATCACAAGTTACATGTCGCCTTAGCACGTTACATCCAAATAGGACTAGTCTCATATGATTACAAGTTACAATATTGTAGTTGCTTTAAGTTATTTAAATTTTAATTGCCACTAGGCAACATTAAAATTTAATCAAGTATAATCTGAACTGGGTATTCATTTTCAACAATTTGCACAAGGATGGTGGCATTTTCCCTTTCATTTGTACAAAATGAATTTGCTTGATCGGATTTTCAACCTTCATTTGCCCAAAATGAGTTTGCTTGGTTGGCATTTTGATGTTGGATTGCACAAACTTGGCTAGAATTTTCATTCTCAATTGCACAAACTTGGGCGGAATTTTCACCCTCAATTGCACAAGCTTGGTTTGGTTGAGCGCTTTTTAGGGGCTCATTTGCACAAGTTAGGCTTGCATTTGACCCTTGCCTTAGACAAATTGTTCATTGAGATGATCAACTTGATGTTTCCTTCCTTCAAACCATCTCTAGCTTAGGTGCAATTTTAATGTTGATTTGCACAAATACCTCATGGTAAGCAAGCCAATGACAAGACCACAACTTGAGCAACAATTTGACTTGATCAATTTTCATCTCCAAATTTTCATGAGTTCATCACCTTCATCATTTGGATGTCTTTAGTCATTGGAAGGTAAACTCTTGACAACATTTACAACTTTGCAACCTCTACATCACCCATCAACCTGACCTCAACTACTTAATCAGATTGATAGAATCAATCCCACTCATAAGTAAAGGTTAACATCTAAGAAACTGACACTCAGCCAAGACAACAATACGAAAACCCTAAGCCAAAAGAGAAAAAGTGGCGGTCCCCATTTGCAATGGGGCGATGTGTGAAAATGTCACAACAAAATGTCTCTTCTAATTATAAGGGAAAACTCATTAAGATCTAAACTATCCTTAGACACAATAAGCTATAGACAAAATATATAGTTATTCATTGTGTCATAGGGTTCGCGAACTTTCAAGCATGAAATTCTAATTTTGGTGAACTTAAAACTTTTATATAAATTTTGATAAAATTTACCATAGTATTCGTACAAAAAAAGTTAGATATGTTTTTTTATTAAAATATATTTTCAGAAAGATATTTTTTAGGGTTTCGAAAGGGTTTTTCAGGTGTTTGAGTTATTTTTCTTTTAAAACACTGAATTTGTAGCAAAAGAAAACTAGGAGGTGTGAAGGGCTTTGTTCAAAATCATGGTGTTCTTTAATTCCTTTCATATGAATTGCGAGCATATTTTTGGAGCACAAATATTTTCAAGTTGAAGGTAGAAAGGGCATATTTCATAGTCGCGCTTCAAGTCTTTGAGGAATGGAGATCGAGCCGTTGTTGAGAGTGAGAGTGGAACACCATATGGGCATCCAAGAAGGTCACAAATTTTATTTAAGTTTTTATTTTTTTATTTCCTTAATTTTTTTTCATTGATAAAATTTTATCAAAGCATTTAAATTTTTAATAATATATCTTGTAATGTCAAATATTATTTTTTATTTATCTTAAATTGTTATTAAAAAATTTAACATTTATTTGTTATTTTATTTGTCAAGGTTCTTTTTCATCTACAAAATTTAATGAAGCATTATAAATTTTTAATAATATATGTTTATAACGTTAGAAATGTCAAGTATTATTATAGTTAAATTAGATTGCTATTACAAAATCTGACATTTACTATAGTTAAATTTAATATTATTGTAGATACATAATTTTAATTAAATTAATATTTAATTAATTATCCCTTTATCACATGATTAATTTAATTAATCATATTATCCTATCATTTCCCCTAAATTAATTAAATCATATAAAATTAATGCTCCCTTTACATTCCTTCCAAAGTCTGATTTATTTTAATAAATCAAAGTCAACCTTAGGAATATTCCAATCTTGTTCGTTGTCATGTCCCGTCCTTGATCGTTATATATATCCTAAATGAAACAATTATTATTACTATTAATATAATAATTATTAATGAATACTTATTTTCAAATTTATTTACTTATTAATTATTATTATTTAGTTAATATTTATTAATATTAACTACTAATAATATTCTTGAAGTATTGAAATAAAAATAAATTAATATTATATTATAAACATAATTTATATATTATAAATTTTAAACATAACTGTAAACACAATTTATATATTTAACTTGATATGAACGATTTCATCCATATAAAGTTAGTCAGAAGATGGCAATTTGTTATACAACCGTTTCTCAAATTAATCTAAGAAAGACATAATTAACATACAAGCAAATATACATAAGTCCGATTCATTATATGAGTCAATTTACTTAAAGTTAATTGCCATTAAAATAATAACTGTGAAAGACTGATTATCCAAAGGAACAATTAGTTACAAATAGACGAAGATTTGTTTAACATCTATTTTCAAAGGAACGATTTATTATAATGTAATGTCCCCACCTTTTTAGCATCTCATTGGAGTTCTTAGCCTTTACATTCTCCGAAGGCTAAGTGGAGAAATAAGGAGAAATTGATTAAATTAATTTCTTATTAAGTCATTAAATAAAATAAAATTAAAAAAGGTGACTTTATATTTAATTAATTTAATTAAAAGTGACTTAAGTGATTTATTTAAATATTTTAATGTTATTATAAAGTTATAAAGTAACTTTATAATAATAAAGTCACTTTAATATTATAATGTGTGAATATGTCTTTAATCCCACATTGGCCAAGAAAGTGTTCGAGCTCTCATAAGAAAGAATAAGGAGGGACTTAAGAGCTCATTTTAGATCATCCATCCAGAGAATTGATATTTGTTTGTTATGAACTTGGGAGAAGAAGCCAAGGGTTTCTGATTCAGTCAGCCATTGGAGAGCGACAATTCTTCAGTGTTGCAACCATTTGAGGTGGTGAAATATCCACTAAATTTGGCATTTCAGGAGAGCTTCATTCTGGAGTTCTATTTGGGCTTAAAAAAGAAGGGAAGACATCTAGGGTATGCAGATTTTCGAATATATATTAATTGCAGACCTACAGTTTCATTTGGCAGCCATTAAAAATCAGAATTGAAGCAATCATTTATAAATACAATTGTTGCTACAGTACCCACGCTACAGTAAACGCTACAGTACCGCGTGAACAGTACCACGTGAATAGTGCCGCCGTACGGATTGCTACAGTACCACGTGAACAGTAATTTTTTCAAAAAAATTAAAATTTGCAGTTGGCAGATTTTTTTCAACTACTGGGACAGCAAAAATCAGGTTTTTATCTTACATTGTAATGAATTTGTTTTCCAGGCATATTGGCCATAAAACAGAACAAACATTCCCTTGATAGTTTCGTAAATTAATTCCAGCAGTAATATTATTGTTCCAGTATTATTTTAAGCATAGGAGTTTATTCCAGTATTGTTTCATTGCTCATTATTACCAAAAAAAACACAAAAAAAAATCTATAAACATTCAAAAACCAAAACGAATTCAAATCTATTGCATTCAAAAGAAACAATCAGCAGAGGAGAGCCAAGTTGGGTTCTTACATTGGTATCAGAGCTAAATCCTGCCATCCTGAGGGTTTAGCAATCACATGCAGCTGCCTGAGGTTGGCTCTCACAGATATTACACTCGCAGGCGAGCTTTGTTTGACAGGGAACAAGAATTTGACAGGCAGCTGGGCACCATGGGTGACAGGCAAGGGGGTAGCCCACCCAGAGGCGATAGGAATGAGGAGCAAGAAACAAGGGAATTTTTCAGAGTAATGGCTACAGGACAGTAGCAGATGGCTCAGGCCTTGCAGGCACTCACCACCATGATTGAGCGCATGAACCCACAAGACAGATAGAATCAGGAGCAAGGGGATAACAGGAGTGCAGTGGGGTCACCTAGAGCTCAGAGGACTCATTCCAGGACAGCAGACAGGCCTACACGTCCTACCTTCATTAGAGATGAGCCTGAGGTAGCACCTACAGGAGAACCAGGAGAGGAGATGTTCGTAGATATCCTCATGGCTGCGAATGACGAATGGGATTTATTAACTCCACAGGTGCGAGAGAGGATGACATTCGAGAGGTTTGTTAATCAGAGGAGAGAGCATTACAGGTCACTCAGACAGGATAGGAGACCTAGAGGTCAAAATAGTGAGCTAAATAGGGTTACAGGCAAGCTTACTATGCCTACATTTGATGGGAGTGGTAAGATGACAGCTCAAGCTTGGATTCATAAGCTTGATACATTTTTGGCACTGAGGCCAATGACAGAGATTGAAGCTATCAAATACGCCACTTTGCATTTGGAGGGAGTAGCACATGACTAGTGGTACCATGGTATGGTAACACTTCAGCATAATCAGGTGATAGAGTACCAGGACTTCGTGGATAGGTTGGTTGAAAGATTTGACAAGAAAGATCTAGAGGTTTACTTCCGGGACTTAGCACAGCTAAAACAAACAGGCAACTTGGAGTATTTCATTGGTGAATTTCAGCGGTTGGCAGTCATGGTGCCAAACATTTCAGAGCGTAGATTGATAGTTCTTTTCATTGAGGGCCTATCCGAACCACTGAGAGGTTGGATAAAGGCATTTGATCCTATTTCTTTACAGGAAGCTATGAAAAAGGCAAGAAGTATGGAACATGCAGTCCCAACAAACAAATTTCAGTCCAAAGGAGCATCTTCTAGTAAGGATAACAAACCATTTTATAAAAAACCAGAGAGGACTGATTTTAAAAATGATTCTAAAGATAAAACTCCAGCACCTTTTGATAGGGAAACATTAAATGATTTGAGGAAGAAAAAATTATGTTTCTACTGTAAGGGACCCTATGATGCAAACCATGATTGTCCTCTTAGACCAAAGGGCAAAGCTAACAGAGTTATGTGGGCATACTATGAGGAATCAGAATCAGATAATTCAGATCAGCAGTCTGATATAGAGGAAATAGATGGTGAAAAAGAGGAAGACAAGGCTGAAAACTTGTCTAAAATGGAGTCCAAGGATGGGGAAGGAGATGGGCAACTTAGGGAAGCTCGTCTCACTAGTATTAGGCAGGAAGGGTCATTCCGGATGAGAGGAGTGCTTGCTGGACAGCGAGTCATAACTTTGGTTGATACAGGTGCCACTCATAATTTCATTGATGCTAGGATGGTGGAGAAGCGTGGCATACAAACAGAGGAGTTTGGGGGAATTAGAGTGAGGGTAGCTGATGGCTATGTCCTCAAATGTGATCGTAAGATCACTGGACTCCCATTGAAAGTTAATAATTATGACTTTAAGGCAGATTTCTATGTTGTGCCTATGGGAGATACAGATATAGTCCTTGGGATGAGTTGGTTGCATGATATTGGGGAGTTCACTCTTAACCTCAAGGAGATGGAGATGAGGTTTAAAGTGAATGGGAAGACACATATTCTTAAGGCAATCAGGGACAGTGATCTCAGGATGGTTTCTTTCCGGAGGATGGCTAGATTGATTCGACATGATCAGGTAGAGTGGGCAGCAGAGTGCATGTTGATGCCATCACAGGAGGGACAGCAGAAGATTGAATATCCTCCTGATATTCAGGAGCTTAGAGTTAAACACTCTAAGGTTTTCAGTGACATTCCACCAGGTAGACCACCAGACAGGGGTATTGAGCACATCATTGAGTTAGAGGAGGGGGCTAAACCCATCATGATTACACCTTACAGGCATCCGAAGAGGTTGAAGGATGAAATTGAGAAAACCGTAAAGGAGTTACTTGCTATGGGCCACATTAGACCAAGTAAGTCTCCTTTCGCTTCTTCAGTGGTCTTAGTGAAGAAGAAGGATGGGACATTGAGGATGTGCATTGATTACAGGGTGCTTAATAGGAAGACAATTAAAACCAGGTACCCCATTCCTAGGATTGATGAGTTGATAGATGAGCTTCATGGAGCTTGCTTCTTCTCGAAGATAGATTTGAGATCAGGTTATCACCAGATCAGAGTTAGAGAGCAGGACATTGAGAAGACAGCCTTTAGATGTCATTGTGGCCATTTTGAGTTTGTAGTTATGCCATTTGGGCTAACTAATGCACCTGCTACTTTTCAGGCAACAATGAATCGGGTTTTCCATCCTCAGTTGAGGAAATTTGTACTTGTCTTCTTCGATGATATCTTGGTATACAGTAGATCTTGGGAGGAGCACTTGGTTCACCTTGACACGGTGTTGGATATATTGGGTAGAGAGTCCTTGTATGCAAAGGAGTCAAAGTGTGATTTGGGCATGACAGAGTTGTTGTACTTGGGTCACATCATCAGTGCAGAGGGCGTACGCATGGATCCTGAAAAGATTCGTGCCATTGTGGAGTGGCCTTCACCGGTGAACCTTACACAGTTGAGGGGCTTTTTGGGATTATGTGGTTTCTACAGGAGGTTTGTGGACGGATATTCTAGGCATGCAACACCCTTGACAGATTTGATGAGAAAGGGAGCTTTCTTGTGGACTCCTGAGGCACAGGAGTGTTTTGAGAAATTTAAGGAGTTGATGACTTCTTGTCCAGTGTTAGCATTACCAGATTTCAGCAAACCTTTTGAGCTACACTGTGATGCTTCCGGGGAGGGCATTGGAGCAGTGCTTATGCAGGAGAAGCACCCTATTGCTTATGAGAGCAGGAAATTGAGAGGGCCAGAGCGGAGCTTCAGCATATATGATAAGGAGATGTTAGCTATTATGCATGCTTTGGCTAAATTCAGGCAATATTTGGTAGGTAGCAAATTTTGTATCAAAACCGACCATAATAGCCTAAAATACTTTTTGGGGCAGCGAGATCTCAATGATAGGCAGCAGAAGTGGGTGAGCAAGTTACAGTCCTATGACTTTGACATTACATATTTTAAGGGGACACAGAATGTAGTTGCTGATGCCTTATCACGTCGGCCCCATTTGAGCTTATTGACAGACATATCGGAGGATTGGAGACACTTGATCCTTGCAGAGTATGCAAAGGATACTTGGGCAGCTGGATTCATAGATGGGAATATTCAGGACAGCAGATACACCCTTGTGAATGAGCTCATCATTTACAAAGGGCGAATATTTTTGGTTCCAGGATCAGCAGTGAGGAGGATGGTTCTGAAATCTTTTCATGATTCACCTATGGCAGGACATCCTGGTTACTACAAGACATACCGACAGATTAGAGAGCGCTTCACATGGAAAGGGCTCAAAGCAGAGGTACTTCAGTATGTTAGGGAGTGTCCCACCTGCCAACAAAATAAGCAAGAACACTCCTATCCAGCCGGTTTACTTTAGCCACTTCCGATTCCTGATAGGAAGTGGGAGTGTTTGTCTATGGACTTCATCACAGGACTGCCTAGGGCCCAAGGCAGGGACTGCATATATGTGGTTGTGGATCGCCTTACGAAGTTTGCACACTTCTTTCCGATCACTACTACATACACTGCTACACAGGTGGCAGAGTTGTTCTTCAAGGAGATATTCAGATTACATGGCTTACCTCGGAGCATTGTGAGTGACAGGGACAGCAGGTTTATGAGTCACTTTTGGCAGGAGCTATTCAGGTTGTGTGCGACAGAGCTCACTCCGAGTACTAGCTACCACCCTCAGACAGATGGTCAGACAGAGATAGTGAACAAATGGGTGGAGGGATATCTCAGAAATTATATAGCAGGGCAACAGAAGGCATGGGTAAAGTGGATTTATCTCTGTGAGTATTGCTACAATACCATTTATCACATGTCTATTCAGATGTCACCCTTTATGGCCCTGTATGGGTATGAGGCACCCAATTTTATGGATCTGCTTTTGAGTGACAGTAGAGTGCCCAGTGCAGGTGATTTGTTACAGGAGAGTCAAGACATTGTTAAGACTCTCAAGGATAATATAACTAAGGCACAGAATCAGCAGAAGCAGTATGCAGATCAGAAGAGGACTGAGCGGACTTTTGAGGTTGGAGATATGGTGTATCTTATGTTGCAGCCTTATCGTCAATCCACTCTCAAGAAGAGTGGTGCCGAGAAACTTAAGCCACGATACTATGGTCCATTTAGGATTATCAGGAAAGTGGGAGAGGTGGCTTATGAGTTAGATTTACCGGCAGAGAGCAAGGTGCACAACGTTTTTCATGTGTCACGCCTCAAGAAGGCGCTAGGACATCATATTGTGCCTTCTACAGTACTACCACCCATGGATGATGAGGGAAAACTTGTTTTGATACCGGAGGCTATCATTGATTTCAGAGAAAGGAACTTGAGGAGACGTAACATCCGGGAATATTTGGTGAAGTGGAAGGATTTGCCAGTAGAGGATGCTACTTGGGAGAATGAGGAGATTTTGCAGCATCCGGAGTTGAAGTTGCTTGAGGACAAGCAATTTCAGGAAGGGCGGACTGTAATGTCCCCACCTTTTTAGCATCTCATTGGAGTTCTTAGCCTTTACATTCTCCGAAGGCTAAGTGGAGAAATAAGGAGAAATTGATTAAATTAATTTCTTATTAAGTCATTAAATAAAATAAAATTAAAAAAGGTGACTTTATATTTAATTAATTTAATTAAAAGTGACTTAAGTGATTTATTTAAATATTTTAATGTTATTATAAAGTTATAAAGTAACTTTATAATAATAAAGTCACTTTAATATTATAATGTGTGAATATGTCTTTAATCCCACATTGGCCAAGAAAGTGTTCGAGCTCTCATAAGAAAGAATAAGAAGGGACTTAAGAGCTCATTTTATATCATCCATCCAGAGAATTGATATTTGTTTGTTATGAACTTGGGAGAAGAAGCCAAGGGTTTCTGATTCAGTCAGTCATTGGAGAGCGACAATTCTTCAGTGTTGCAACCATTTGAGGTGGTGAAATATCCACTAAATTTGGCATTTCAGGAGAGCTTCATTCTGGAGTTCTATTTGGGCTTAAAAAAGAAGGGAAGACATCTAGGGTATGCAGATTTTCGAATATATATTAATTGCAGACCTACAGTTTCATTTGGCAGCCATTAAAAATCAGAATTGAAGCAATCATTTAAAAATACAATTGTTGCTACAGTACCCACGCTACAGTAAACGCTACAGTACCGCGTGAACAGTACCACGTGAATAGTGCCGCCGTACGGATTGCTACAGTACCACGTGAACAGTAATTTTTTCAAAAAAATTAAAATTTGCAGTTGGCAGATTTTTTTCAACTACTGGGACAGCAAAAATCAGGTTTTTATCTTACATTGTAATGAATTTGTTTTCCAGGCATATTGGCCATAAAACAGAACAAACATTCCCTTGATAGTTTCGTAAATTAATTCCAGCAGTAATATTATTGTTCCAGTATTATTTTAAGCATAGGAGTTTATTCCAGTATTGTTTCATTGCTCATTATTACCAAAAAAAACACAAAAAAAAATCTATAAACATTCAAAAACCAAAACGAATTCAAATCTATTGCATTCAAAAGAAACAGTCAGCAGAGGAGAGCCAAGTTGGGTTCTTACATATAAGAAGACGTGGATTAGTCAATGTTATGACTCATGAAAAGATTATATCAATGATTTCTAATGAAGAAGGATACAAATATTAGTTACGCTCCTTAATTGGCACGGGATGATAAAGGATGTGTCTTTTCGATGATCAAAAGGTATGTCTCATCATGTAAAAGCATATATATGAAGATTGAAACTACAGAAAGGAGGGAGGAGGGAACGATGGATCAAAAAGAAATGTTTAAGTAACACGTATGATTTAATAATATGCAGCAAAGGTATTTCATAGTGCACAGTGAATAGACCAGACTTTGGGGAAATTCGTGGGGATATAAATAAAAGAGGTATATGTATATTCTGACAGTCATAGTAAGTTACAAACAGTAACATTCTTGTTCTAGGTGGTATGCATGGAGATGTGCTTAATATGTATGCTTAATATATGAAGTTCGTCAATGTTCTTATGCAGAATTTAATGAATAAAATATTAATAAATTATAATAAATAAATATTGATAATAATATAATAATTATAATAAATAAAGAAATATTGATAATTGTATAATTATTATTATTATGATATTAACGGAGAAATGCTCTACAGATGAATATAATAGTAATAGTATATAAATATATATATATATAAAGTAATGATTTGATCAAACAAATAAATATTATAATATAAATCAGAAGAGCTCTTAAGTCAATATCACGAAGAAGAATATGTTTTGTCATGACTATCTATGTTTAAGGTAATGATCTGATCAAACAAATAAATATTATAATATAAATCAGAAGAGCTCTTAAGTTAATATCACGAAGAAGAATATGTTTTGTCATGACTATCTATGTTTAAGGAGTTGGGAAAGGAAAAAGAGAAAGGGAGGAACGGAGGTTGCGCCAGCACAGACTACGGAAAAGGTAAGACGTTGGCTCTTATGCCATAGGTATATATATGTGTGTGGACGTGTGTGCCACACACACACACATATATATTTAGGATAGATCTGTCATATATAGTATGTAACCAATCTCTCTGACAAAATTATATTGTTATTATAATATTGTCTTATATATATATGTGTGTGTGTGTGTGTACATGTGTGTATACACACACATATATATATGTATATATTTCCAATATACTTGTTCATGTAGAATCAGTAATAGGAATAAAGAAGTATGTAAAGGCAGACATAAATTATAATTTAAATAATAATGGAAATGTAAATTGTTATGAAATGCCTTATGCTGGGTGTTAATGGATGACAATAATTTGGCTATGTGATAGCCTAATTTGGGATTATGATAATCCCTGGTAGGCAGTATATACTGAGTACTCATATGCATATATATTAAAGGCTTGGGTGTAGGAAGCCTCACCCAAGACGAGATGGATCTTGCCGGTCCTCTCTGGTAGACTTGGATGGTAAGATGTATCATCCAAGATAGGAATTGATCATATGACGATCTTCCTTGGTAGGCTTGGATGTAAGATGCTACATCCAAGACGGGAATCAAATTATCCATCGACTTCCCTGGTAAAGCTTGGAACCATAATTGATTCCAAGAGGAGTTTGGGGATAGCACTTCACGGGAAGACGGTCATTACAACCCACCTAAGGACATATCCCAATACTTCACTCGTATCCTTTTTATTACTTAAGAATTAAGATTTGTTTAAATAAGTAATTGAAGTTTAATTGCAATTTAGATTAGTAAATATATATTTTGTTGCATTCTAACAGTTTGTTTTGCAAGAAAGTGATCTATAAGTAGTAGGGACATTACATTCCTAATCCCAATTAGTCAAATTAATTCTTAATGTATTAAATAAATCTTGTGATTCCTACAAACCTACCTGTAAATCCCCACGTTAAGCTAATTAACCCAAAGCCTAATCCTTGTTAGTATTTATGCAATTTTTAAATACTACACACCTACCCAAGTCCACATGTGACTCACAAGTCAACCTACCTCTTACACACGTCATTTTCACAAGCCTCTACCTTTTCAACATGTGACTCACAAGTCACCTCATAGCCACCTTATCCCTTACACAGGTCCCTTTCATGAGCTTCCTCGTGTGTGCTCACACACGTGCGAGCACACTTACCATTGCACCCCACTTCTCCTTGTGACACTTGTCACAAGGCTAAGTCTTCAAATCTGGGACCACACTCGCTTTTAATTTGAGCCCTTCATCATAATTTTAATCCTGACTGTCCGTTTCTAGGCTCCCAACTCTATAAATTGAAGCCTTCTTTTACCTCAAATCATCCACTTTTCATCATAGTCTTATGCTGCCCTTTTGGTTGCATATCCACTTTCATTACATCATTATGGTGGCCATTTTATCCATGAATCATTAGTATCCTTATGTTGTCCTTATGAGAACATAAATCACCTCCATAGTGTACTCACCATGTCAAAATCATTATCCACCCATCCTTATGTTATGCGAATGTGAGCAATCCACATTCACCTCTAACTATCTCTCACACTCTTCATTCGTCAACTTCGGAGCACTCGAGGTTCATGGAGACGAGGAGGACAAGAAAGAATACTAACAATGGGAGCATCTTGAGTATATTTCATTTACATCTCATTATGCTTTTATTTTAATCTTTCTTGATATTGCGTTTAAAATGATTCGGTTTTATATTGAATGCTAATCCGACTAATCGTTTTATGGCTTTACAATTAGTATATGTTATTTTTATAGTTTTTATCTTTTAATATTAACATTTAATAAATAAATTGTCACATTTCTAAATATTCAATTTTGATTACTATTTATTGTAAATTTAACACATTTATATAAGGTAAATTTAATGTCATTTTTTTTCAAACTTTTTACCCTTGCCGAACGTCATCTGAATTTAATTGTTGCTGAATCCGGACCTTGTGACTTAGGTTATTCATGCTCTACAATATTTCTTCTGGGGGGTTTGTATAAATGAAATAACTACTTGTCTTTTGTCTCAAGTATGATAACAATGCTAGGAACAACTCTCGTTTTACAAGCAAGATTTATAGGTCTAAATAATGGAAGCATCAAACTCTAAATGCATGTATAACACCTCCCTACTAGGCTATACTGGAGATCAATTAATAGATGCAAATAATATCTTGAATTGACAAAACACATGTTTCGAAGAATTGAAAAGCTAGGTAGACAAATATCATCACTACAAAGCTTGACTCTATATAATTTACTTTAAGTTCAATTGATGAAATTACAAAGACAGTAACATAGATACAGGGATACCAAATTGAAAAATATTTCAACAGCATAAGTGTAGCATCAAATATCATTGAGAATTCTTGAGCTCAAAGCACATATTTATAAGGTTATGTAACACCCAATTTTGGAATTTAGGATAGTAATTAGTTTATTCCAAAAATCATTGGTTTAAAACATTAAAGCACAAATTTTTAAAGCCTCTGAAATTTAGGAGAGACAGAATTTTAAAGCAAAATCTTTTCTAAATAAAATATACCAAATTATCCAAAAGCAACCTAGAAATGGGCCTAGCCCTTTGTCTACAAATAAAACCTCCAAAAAAGAAACTACCGAAAGTGGGCGTGGCTAACAGTAATAGTTTGATGCATGAGGTTTTCTTTGGTGATTTTAATGTAGTTCGTAATTCTTTGCTTTCAAATATGGTGGATCTTCTTAAGGAAACCAAAACCCCAATTGTCAAGCCATTGTAAATTTCGGCAAACAATCTTTGTGACTTGAATCTGATGCCACTCCATGGATACAAGACAAATTAAACTGTAGTCTTGTTGTGGACAATTTCACTAACCGAACTTGTTTGTTCCAATCAGTGAATAGAGTACTGCCTAGGGTTTTGACAAAACTGAAAACTGGAGTTACCCTTGATTGGAGATATAACCAAACCTTAGCCTCATTGCTGTCATATTGCCTTTCATATTGCTGAAATCTCCAGTTAAAAATCTTGGGGAAACTCTAGGGTTTTCACCATAAATATTCATTTAACAGGCTCAATACCTGGCCAGCTGCAAATGATCAATTGCATCAGGAAAACCCTAATGCTGAATTCTGTCAAACATTCTTGAAGAAGTCAGAAAGTCCTGCTGTAAAAAACCCTAACCCAAAGCTTGTTGGTCCTGTCAACAAAAGATAGAGACAAGGATAAAAGTCAGCCATGAGCATGGCTGCAATATCCTATAGACTTTCCTTATCCAAATGACTGCAAACTGCCCCGAGAACCTTGCTGGTCAAACTGTTTGAAACTGCATATATATGCTTGAAAACAAGGCTACAATGAAGTGTGTAATACTGCTATCATTTGTACTT
This sequence comes from Cryptomeria japonica, assembly GCF_030272615.1. Classification (NCBI taxonomy): domain Eukaryota; kingdom Viridiplantae; phylum Streptophyta; class Pinopsida; order Cupressales; family Cupressaceae; genus Cryptomeria; species Cryptomeria japonica. The sequence goes on along the minus strand of NC_081406.1, from coordinate 545,086,491 downwards.
AGAAAAGACGCTTCCATAGGCAGCTGAAATCAGCAATTTTACTACTCTAGGAGGCTGAAAACCTAAGGCACTCTCTTTGAAGGGCCGAGGCACAAAAATTGGTCAAAAAACTACTTATGTCATGATTCAAACACCCAGGTGCTTGTTTTGGTTATCCTTGTCATTGAAACTATTCCTTTACTTTATGAAGCACATCATTCAGTCATGTCTGCCACTTGAATCACATACAGGTGCATGTTATGGTTGTTTTTGTCGCTCAATGGCTTGCATCACAAGTTATATGTTCATTTTAGTCTTTTCTGTCACTTAGACTGTCATCATAATCCCTTAGGCATGCTCACATAGAAGCAGATGATGGGAAAAATATTGCAATTACTTGCAAATCAGTGCAGATTGTGATTTGTTGTCTGCAAAACTTGGCAATTTATGAAAAAAGTGTAGTCAATGACTTTGTCCAATATTTTTCTCGAGTAATTGTGTTTAAATTGGAAAAAAATTGTGAAAAATATGGCGCTACAGATTTCACCTACTCCTGTGAATTTTTTGGCAGTTTAGAGTTTTTGGGGTAGCATTTGAAAGGTTTTCTGGATGGTTTTTTTGCATTTGAAATGATACATTTCCTATGATGTGCCTAGGCAATTTTACCTCCCAGTTTGGAACGGACAGCACCAAGCACTGCATTTCTTCTGCAACTTTGTTATGTATTCTTCTTCAATGAATCCTTAAGAATTCAGACATCTGTGTATTGTTTGCTTATGAGGGCGCAAATTCCACTTTGCTAATCAACTCAAATTGCAAATGCTGCTTGTGAACTAAAATGAAGACTGGATATGAGATTTTTTTTTATTAGTCTTCAAACATTAAATCTTTGATATAAAGTCATCCTAGTCTGCACCATTGATTTATTTCATAATGGAAATTATCAATGTTCATAGGGAACTCATTCGCTGGACATGGAAAACTTGTGAGAACTTCTCCCACTGTATAACTCTTAATACCTGCTAAAAATATTTCAGAAAACACAAAGATATGAATATCAAGGTTTTAAAAAGGCGACTATCTCAAACGATAGAAAAGGAAATTTATGGTCAATTATAACGGATTTTTGTAATGTAATGTTAATCTAGTATCGTGTCCTATCATGACAGGAATGCCAAGAGATAAAGGATACATAAGTACATTAATACGACATATTTTCATTGCATGAATGTGCAGAGGTAAAAAATACATAATTAATACTTCACTTATTTACTTTGTAAGAATGTGGCATGGTAATTAATACCTTCTGGAGTGGTAGAGGTTAAATAGATGGTTTTGAATCTGTATATGTTTAAATGAATCTAAGTCTGACATCAGAATTCCTCGAACAAGTACAGTGTAATGAGTTTATCACCTATGAATGTGTAGTATGTTGCTCTGTCTGCTATTAATTTTTATTTTATTTTGCTTAAGAGTAATTTCGTCAAACAGTTTGCATACATTTACTGATAGAGTACATTAACTTGCTGATTCATGAAAACTGTCAATACAATACATACTTGCAATACTGATCTCATTTCTTCCATTCTTCATAGCAGATACATGTCTATGAAAAAAACAACATTAACATCATCTAAAATTGAAATACATAAACCACACAGACTTCTGTTCACAAAATCAGGATGTTTTGACATTCAGCTTGGATATTACAATCAAGTATGCACTTAGCAAAAAGACTAAGCATGAGTACCTTAAAAATATGTGTCATCTTGCTGCAAATGTCTGAAATGTCTTGAAATTCACTATCCAATGCTCATAAAAAGATTACTACAGATCTGCACTATCCAATGCTCATAAAAAGACTACTACAGATCTGCCATGATATTTCTGTCATCACAATCCACAAACCACCAAACCCAGCATTTAATACTCAGAAAATGTAACTTAGAAGTTCACTCCAGCGACCACATGCAAAGAAAAGCACAAGGGCGGTTCGCATAAGAAATTCCAGTCACTTCTTTTACCCTCCAAACTCATCCAGGTCTGTTAGGAACCCTTAAATGCTTCCAAAAGATGATTTTGCAGTCTTCAAACACAGGAAAATACCTCACAAATTCCCACATGCCAATACCCAAGTTGGGCACTGCCTGCAAGGGGTGACTTGGGCTAGAAAAATAAATGCCAATCCAAAACCCACATATTATATGCGCATCCTCATTTCTAGCCATATGAAAACCTTTGAGACAATAACCAAAATAATATATGTCTTATTTTCAGAGATATGAGCAAAAATGTGAATCTCAAGGTAGCTGGAATGGGATGTCTCGCATTCGAAAATGTCTCCAGAAACTCTTAAAACTTAAACAACCCTCAGAAAAACCAAACTAAAAATGCACTGTGAAATGCTTGTAAGATATCTCCAACAAATACTAGCTAGAGTAGATCTTTCACTACCGTAGCTAATCTTCTTCAAGAGATATTTCATCCTCAAAAAGGTTGAGATGGAGTAAGTCCACATCTTCAAAATCACACAAGGTTTTCTCAGATAGAAATATTAGAAATAATAAACTCAACAAATCAAACAAGCTCTGAATTCCCCTTTTTATAAGCTTTTTAGGGAACTTTCTAGAAACTCCCTTTCAAAATCACTTTATTAATATATTAAGCCTTTTAACTCCAAAAAGTGATTCAATTTTATTTTAAAACATTTCCAGCATTTAAAGTCACTTTTAAGAGTCCCATCATTTAAAATTTTCTATTCTCTCTCCAACGAGCTATATTACTGAGGTGCTTGATAAATAAATCTAGTTAAAAAGGCAATCTTAATGAAAATAATTAAATATAGCTCAATATTACACCCAATTAGCGGAAATGACTGAAAAGCATTGAAATTGAAATTTGACTGTGTAGGAGTGATCTCAATGATAAAAGATGATAAATGGACTTGACTGGGTGACTTACTAAATATAGACACTCCCACCAAGAATCTTGGAACCCAAATCGGAAGCCAAAAATAACGTCTGAAAGTGTCATATGACTCCTCTAAACCATCTGAGCTCATTGGTAACATCAAATTTCCCCTCTCAACATGCTGACACGAACCCAGAAAGTTAGTGACAACTGCACTGGTAGAGAACTTGAAAATGGGGACATTACAAAATGGAGAAACCTTGTTGGAAATAAAAGTTATAAAATGTTGAAATAATATTGGTTTGTTTAATGTTGACACTATTTTTCTACAAATTACCATAATGGTGTGGCCCAAAGGTATTAAATCCACTTATAACTACAATTTCCATATTGACTTCTTTATAATTTGAGGAATACCAGTTGGTTGACCTTGACAAGATCAATCTAGATTCCAAGTGGATTGCAAATGATGATGTCCTTGACGATGGTGATGATTATGACCTCTTAAGGAGTGCAACTGGTGATGTGGTTGAACAGATCAAGAGAGGCTTTAAGCTAGGATTTTCATCTTTAGAATCTGCAGCCCTTTAGGGGTAACTCCTTTTGTAGCTGCAAGAGTCGTTGGCTACATCTGTTGTTTTGGGACTTTATACTCAGTTTTTGACTTTGTACAAAGTGCATTGTAATTGAAAATTTAAAAAGTATTAGCATCTAGTTATTATTTACGCAGCATGAAGCATACATTGTGCAATCCAATTTTATCAGTGCTATGAACATAAATGAAACCAACAAATGGCATGAAAATGTAAGATATATGTCTGTATTGCCTTTACAAATAATCCCCTTGAATTGGATTGATGTGGGCATTCTTTAACTAACAAGGGATGAGTACGTTATACTATGCAAAGCATCCACAAAAGAGATGGTATACATCCTTGTCTTATGGTGAAAGAGATATCTTAATTTGTGCTTCTTGAATTTTTTGATTTTGATGATAGGCTAGTTTGTAATTGTTCAATTTTTTTTTCGTAATGCATTAATGAGCCTTTGTTAAGATGTATGCCATTCACATATGTGGATAGTGTATGCATTTTTATCTATTAGGAAATACTTAAGAGTGACTTCACCAAGGACACGCACTCATGAAAATTGAGCCCAACAACTTGTTTAGTTCAATTAATATAATTTTAACTCCTTTGTTAAGGGGCAAACAATGTTGAACTAATGTACATAATGAATGGTAAAGATTGTTGAAATGAGTTTATTGTACCCTTAAATTTTCTGTAATGTAAATTATAATCTTTTTCATTTTTTGTTTGTTTTTGTTTTAGGGTGCTTGTATCGACACAATTCATTGGATATGCAGCCAGATGTGACCCGTTCACTATATTCTTCCCTACAGCCATCTAATTCAGTTGAAGAATTAAGGTTGGTTATGCTTTCTTAGTATTTGTATATGTATTTAATTAACCCGATTGGTGTTCAATTATAATCTTGTATTGTCTTTTTCTGTTATATTTTGAATAAATACTGCATAGTTTGATTTATGCTGAAACAAAAAATTTCCACTATTGTATACAATGAATGCCAAAGATAATTTTAAGATTATTTCTTTGCGTTCATAAATGAGACATTTTATAATTCCCAAGTATGAGGCAATATAAAAGTCTTTATTAAATGGAGCTTATATAGAGTGTAAATGTGATGCTTCCTGGTTGTTAGATCATCATGATACATCAATATATAAATAGGAATAATAAAATGATTTCATTATTGATGAGGCACTTGGACTTCAAAAGATCTTCTTGATAATCTACATAAATCTTCCTGATATTTTATGGAAGAGATTAAACTGCAGGCACGTTGTTATGTGTTGGCTGTTTACTCTCAGCCTCATTGTATCCTCTAGTTGCTTGTAGTAGTTTCTTTCAATTGTTTTAATTGGAGAACACTTCTCATAAATTTCCGATGGAAGAACATTGTTGTTTCAATAAAGATTTTGTCTAAATTCATTTCCTCACATAATTCTTTTAGTTATAAATCTTTGTTTTGCTTTGATAGTTGTGAACTGTAGCTTTTTTGTGTTTGTAATAGATGGTCGTGTTAGCAGATTGCTTGTATGTTACAAGCTTGATACTCTTGGTTGGAGAGAAAGAAGTGAAGCAGTAGAAGATTTCCCATGGGATGATAGAATGATAGGATACACGAAGACTTCATCATCTTGAGGACACCTCCTTGGGTTGAATAATGGTTTGAAATTAAGGTATGCAATGTTTTTAATCCAACTAAGGCATACTTCCATAATGGAAGTTGTTCTATATTGCATCAACCTTGCATGTCATTTAAACTTACAAGTTTGATCTTACCAAGTAGGAAACATCATCACTATTGTGAGATGAGGAACTGTATTGAGTATTTTACTCTCTTTGAAGAAGTCTTCATGATTATAAACAAGAGGAAGCATAAGCATGGTGGTGTTGCCTCAATAATTAGTTTTCGTGCAAGAGAACATCAGCTGGTTGTAAGTTCAGTAGTGATAGGAAGGAGATTGCTTGGAGGCCTATTGGCAAATTTTTTATCAATTCTGCTGTTATCATATGATTCAGTCACCATGAAATTTCATTAAATACTCACAAGTGTTAGGGCAGTCACTTTTGGCAAGGGAAGAAGCACATTTCAAATGGTGATGGATTGCAATGATTTCCTTGTTTTTGAAGAGGCGTTTTTCATTATTTTGTTGCCCAAATCATCTGTGCAAATGAGAATAATTCATTTTTTGATGCCGGCACATCTGCCTCCCTCTCTTCTCTTCAACATTTCTTTTCTGATTTTTTGCTGCTGCTGGTCTAGTTTTAAGTTGCTGATCTTGATGATATCAGCCAATGAGCTACTGATTTCAAATTTGAACAAATGGAAAGATAATAATTAAACACTGCTCACATTGATCATGGAAAGCATCTTGGGATTGTAGACAAGAAAAGATGACTTTTAGCAAAGGACACTCATATCCTTTTACTCAAGGTTGGCTTCACATAAGAGTGTGGGATCCAAGTGCAGTGTTTATTCATGAAACAAATGCAATATCAAACAATAAACTTGGTTTCCAACTTGCTGAAATTTTCATGGCAGCAACTCATGATGAAGAAGTTTCAAGTATGCCCAAGGGATCTCTAGATGAAGAGCATATAAATTATTTTCAAGTAAGTTGGCAAGTGCGTTTAGATGTGAAATGGAGAAATTTTCAGTCGGTGATTGAAAGGGAATTTTAGATTTTATAGGTGTCATTTCAACACTTGTCTATATTGGTTAGCAGATATCAGTATTGCAGCTGCTATTCTATTTTCAGATTGCTAATTTCAGAAAAATCTTATTGTGAATAATGGTTTTCAATCTTGAACAATTGTAATTTTGTTTAGTTTGTGTTGGTAGTAATATTGTCATTGATGTCAAGGGCACTCAGTTGAGATTGTTAAGATTTTGGTTATTAATGTCAAAGGATGACAGTCAGACATATGTGCAGCATTCTACCATCAAGAGCATTCTGTGGAGACTGATTAGAAGGATTATCATTGATGTCTTGATATCCATAAGATGTGCCTTGCCATTAGTTAGACAACAATCAAGTCACATTTACTCAAAGCCAAGAAACATAACAGACAATGGAACAATTACAGTATATGTAAAGAGGTGACAGATAGCAGCGATTGGATAGTCTGGAGTATAGAAAGACAGAAATACAGCAATCAGTTATTAAATGATCAACAAATCACCCAAGTCAAAAGCATATTTTAATTTGTTTATGTGAAAGATGAGAGCGGTTGAGATAAAAGAACAGGGATCCACGTCATGGAATGAAGCAGTAATTAAAAGAAGAAAATCGCTTATGATTATAATGGCATTGCTTAAATAAAACAAGTGACTTTATTATGAAGAGCAATGACGCAAGCGATTCATTATAAGAAAATCAAAGCAGCAATAAAGACAAAAAGTTGATTAAATAAGCAAGAACATTAAGACAAATCGTGTCTTATTCATAATTCATATTAAGAAGGCAACAGATATTATTTATGCAGAACAACTAATATAATGCTTATTAATTGATAAATGTAAAAAGGTAGGCAGCGAACTTGTAGAGGAGACGTGACTGTTCATAAAGGAGGACCATATTCTATGTTAAAAAACGCTGATTAAAAGCAGTGATTTGTTTAGACTTAAATGGCAGTGATTATATTTGTTTATTGATGCATATAAATTATAGCAAGCTGGGAGCAGCAATTACTAATATTAACAGTAGCGATTAAATTAAAAGTTCATTCTATAAAGAAAAGTGATTGCAAGATGTTTATGTTAGACAATAATTAATTTAAACAACAGTTACAATGGAGAGGTGTTATTGATGAAAGGAAACAACTTGAAGAGATGTGACTTGTTTGAGAGGCATGACTTTTTGGAAGAAGCATGTCTTAGAAGATATATAAATAGAGAATGGAAATGAAAGTGAAGTGTGTGAGTTAAATGCTGAAAAAATAATTTAGAAAGTGGAGAGTAAATATCTGTGTGTGTGTTTAAAGAGTAATTATAATACACAGAAATGTTGAAGGCATAAGTACAGATTGTTTGGGTGATAATAAGAAACTTATCTGCAGATTTAAAGAGGAGAATTATCTCAGAATTAAGGAGAAGACAGTGAGGAGATTGTTTGCAGAGATTGATCAGACTCTTATTGCAGATTTGTGACAGCATTTGCAGCAGATTGGTGAAACAAACATAATAAGAATTTGTGCAGAGGTTGGTGTCTCTTTTGGGTGAAGTTGGTGCTTCATCTTCTTGAAGTTGGAGCTTCATATCTTGTAGGTTGGTGCCTACAGTCAATAGTGGGAGTTGTTGCTTCCAGTGGGTTGGTGCCTCTAGTAGGTTGGTGTCTACGAACTTTGTAAAAGAGATACATTTTATGAGCATTTGCTGCCGTTGTTTTTCCCGTTGAGGTTTCCATGTAAAATTTGTGTTTTGATGTTCTTATTGGTCTATCTTGTATATATAGAGTAAGCTTTATATTTTTTAAGCCGTGAAAGAAATAGAAATTCTTTAATATACTGATTCACCCCCGCCCTCCCCCCCTCTCTTAGTATATTTGAGAGCTCTTCAGTTTGATGTCATAAAATCAAGAGAAAATGTTGGCAAGTTGCTGTTGTTGAAAGTGATGATTATATCAACCAACAGTGATGACATTTGGGAGGTAATGCAAGTGGTTCATAAGCAACATCAATTGTGCCTAGCATGCATTCAGGCTGGTTTATGTTTTATGGTAAAGAAAAAATTCATAAATTCAGTAATGAAGTTTATTTTGAGAAGGTTTGTGCAATCGATTATACTTAATTGACAAGAAACAATTTAGATGTTTATTGACAGTGTTGATTTGGAGTTGGATAAATTGTGATGATGACTTGTTGAGATATGTTCATTCTTTAGCCCTCAATTTATAATTTTATATGTTGATACAAAAATTTGGGATACAAGGATTTATATGATTGGCAGATTGCTTCACAATGAAATAATGAATGATAGGTTTGTAGCTTTAATTGTGTCAAAGTGATGCAGCAAAAACATGATGGAGCATTTTTTAAGATTGATTTGGGATCCTAGAATTTGTAAAAGAGGTTCAATTAGAAGGAATTGGAGGATTGAACTAGCATTGCTTGAGACAAGTGATTCTTGGGAGGGATGACTGTAATGTCCCCTTTCCAAGCATAATCAATTTGAGGACAAATTAGCCCATTTTTTGAGTTTTCCCATAGGCTAATTGATGTGCAAGGGAGAACTCCAACTTTCTTGGAGACCATAAGATTGATCAAACAATAGTTTTGTCCAAGGTAGCGAGGTTAGGTGATCTTGGTAAGCCTCATGACACTTTTAGAATGTGATTCCATACTTTTGGGAACTCTCGAAACTTCTTGGAGAAGCAACCTATTTTGAGAATGACACCAAATTGCTTCAGTTCATCATCCTATGTCCTCAAAAACATTATTGTATGGTCATAAATTCATATTTATCTCATTTTGATGCTTTCCACAACTTGGGCGAAATAATTAAACTTTTTAATAGCTATAACTTAAGTTGTCCTAAGGAGGATAAATAAAAAATGCAACTATTGGTTTCAAGGATGAAAATCCCCCTAGCTTGTCTTGGTGGTTTCATTTAGAAGTCATAGCTGCGCCTTAGATAAGTATTTATAATATTGATGAAAATAGATGTTTTTGACATGTTTTGATTTGCTAAGGATTTGATATTGTGTTTTTAAGTATTTTAGATGTTTTGGAGAGTTTGTAGGGCAATTTTGGAAGCCTATGATGTTGTTTGTAAATCCCCATGTTGGTTGTATGTCTTTCCTATGCCATATTGCTTGGAGCTTAATGCATTTGAGAATGATCATAACTGTGTTTCCCTACTGTTTTGAATTCATTTTATAGCAGTTTGTAGATTGAATAGGAATTTGGGAAGGCATTGGTGACTTTTAGTGGGTCGTACGACTATTATTGCATGTTGTAACATTGTGCATGAGGCATGGGAGTTTGCAGTTTGAGCACTTACTTCTTTGAGGCAACTTAGACATATTTGTTTTATCCAACTCCTTTCAAGCTGAATCATAGAAACGAGCCTCAGACTCAGTGCAAACTCAGCAAGGGTCACTCGACTTGGGACTCGACAAAAAAATTCAATGCAGACTTGGCAAAGTGAAAAAACAAGAAATTTAGAGATTTTAAAGGATTTAAGACTTGTTTCATGCACCCTTTATTAAATAAATCTTAAAAACACAATAACATCATCAAATAGAAGCTAATTTGATCACATACACAAGTATACTTCGATCACAAAAGTATAAACACAAATTGTAGCCGAAGGAAATAGCAAACTTACATATTTAAATATTGTCAAATGTATACAAAGCTCATGGAATATGAAATCCATGACATCAAATGTTCCAAACAAATATTAAAACAATAACTACAAGTCTATGGCTCAGAGGAGCTTGCATCCCTCCTTCAAAGGCTTCTAAGGAAGGTCTTGGATGATTCAATAACCATAGTCTTTGCTTGGGACTCCATGCCACCCTCGCCAACATCAGCTGTGCCTGTGTCTGCTAGTGCTCTATCCTCCTCTTCCATGGCTACAGTCTCAGCCTCTCTATCTGCCTAGTTGACCCAATCAATGTCATCGTCACTAAATTCAAGATCCATAGCCTTAGTGATCCACTTAGATTGTAGATTGACCTCCTCTAGTGTGATCGAGGTTCAGTCATGGCCCAAAATCTCTCTCTCTCTAAGACAAAGGTTGTAATGAACAAAGACTAGATCATTCAACCTCTCCACAGATAGTCTATTGCACATCTTGGAGTGTATGTGCTCAAACATACTCGAATTGCACTCACAACCAGAAGCAGTACATGGTTGGCTCAAAATGCGAATGGCTATCCTCTAAAAATTTAGTGTTTTAGGACCAAACATTTGCCACCATTTATCTAAGACGAGAAAAAGAAAAAAAAATCACTCTCATTTCCAACTTTAAGACTTTTAAGTTATAAAATTAAATTTTGCCTTTAAAATATATTTTTACTTGGGTGCAATTTTGTTCGACTATCTTTGCAAATTTGACAAAAGAAGACCTCCCCTTGCGCATTAGAAAAGGCTTGTATCTCGTGGATTATGGTGCTACTATCACTAGGTGACATTTGCTCTATCATTGAGTAGAGCCCATTAAGAACCTCCTCATTTGCCTCGAAATTAGGGCAAAAATGTAATGGTGGATTGAGGTAATCAGTGGTTGCATGGAGGGGTTTGTGAAGCTGGAGGTGCCATCTGCTATCAATGATATCCCAAATGGGATGATACTTACTCTCATCTCCTATATAGACAGATCTAATGGTCTCCTTGTCCCTATCCATGCCTCTATATATGTAGCCTATTGCAGGCTTCTCCCCATCAACAACTCGTAGGAGAACTACCAAGGGCTCAATGAATTCCAAATATTGTGAACCATTAATAGTTAACTCAAGTGTGAATGAGAATAAGCAAATAAAAAAAAACTATGAATAAAAATTAAAACATAATGTAGAATTTATAAAAAAATTACCTTAACAATCTCTGCACAAGGGGTCCAAAAGCTTGGCTCATCAAAAATGCAATCTACCACATCAATCCTAGTCATAGCATAGGATGATGAAGTTGTAATGTCCCCTCTTTCTAGTCAGGATGAGTGATCAAAAGTTAGCCTATCAACGAGTTCTCATAGACTAACGAGATGGCTAGAGGACATTTATGATGGTATTTTCCTCAGATTTCAGGTTCCATTTTAGAGTATTTTGGGATTGAGCTAATTCTTGATTGTGTCACCTTCAGGATGACAACTTGAAACTACATTAAACATCATCAAAAAGTGATAAATCCTAGAAATAGGGTTAGGTACCTCCTTGCCAAGTATCCAGGAGGAGAGAGAGAAAAGAGCAAATTAAAAGAGATATTAAAGTTGATGCATAGATGAAGTTATAAAATGCAAGCAAGTGAAACAAGAGCTTATCAGGAGGTTTCTTTAAACTTTTTAGGGCATTAAGCATGAGCACCTTAGTCAAGTATGCATAGAACTTCATGATTTCCCCTTTGGGTCACTTAAAGCACATTTGTAATATGAAGTTTTCACTCTTCCTAAGTACCTATTCTAGTGAGAGAGTAAAAGGGGAAGTGAGAGATAAAAGGTTGGATTAAGTGGAAATGCATATTACATAAAGCGAGTGCTCCTAAGTGGAAGAGTTAAGTGGGGAAAGTAATCATTAATTAATGTATTTATAAAATCTTATTGAGGCGTTAGGGTTTCAGCCCTAATTAGGGTGTAGCTTTGGAGATTGATAAAAGGGAAAACTTGGAAGCTAAGAGGCATGTTATGTTGGCTTTTATTTTCATTCTTGCCTCCCTAGAGGAGCTTGTTTGAAGCTTAGGGTTTGAGGACTTTGGAGACGGAAACCTTCATTGGTTTGCACATCTGCAATTGTGAGAGACTAGCCAAGGGTGTGAGGAGAAACTCCATTTTTAGGGGTTTCCATTGAGCATCAAAGTTGAAGAGTTTTTTGTAGCAAATTTGAAGTCTGCTACTTGCTTGTGTGGCCATACCTTTCTTGGATCGGAAAGGCTTGGTAAATACATTTTTTGGATCATCTTTGCATAAGGATTGTATTGGCACCTAAGGACAAGTTATTTGAAGATCTTGCAGCAGTTTTGAAGGGTTTCTTTGGACCAGTTGAAGAGCTTTTTACAGTGGCTGTAGTGAGGTGGCTGCTTGGCAGGCTGACCCCCTTTACAGCTCTTTTGGAGGTCATTTCAGTCTCAAACTTCACTCTAGGAAGCTGTCCACTATTGTACTTTCATCTCCAACACAACAGTTCAGTCTACAAGGGTTTCAGCAGTCAAAAAGGGTTCAATACTCATAAAATTAGACCCATATCTAGCCGTACCAGCTATAGGATGTGGAGTCTCTAAGCATCCAAATGTTGAAGGTTGGCCATAGCGTGTTTTCCCAATATGAGCACCTACATCAGACCTTCATGTGACAACAGTTTGGAGAGGAAAGAAGCAGATTTCTAATCACCGTGAATCATTTTCTGATTGTGCACCTTGGTTGTTTGCTTACCTTAAAAGTTCAACTCATTAACTTCTCAAGCTACCGGGTATGTTTGGTAGTAATTTGAAAGACATTGTTTACTCTATAATAGCACCCTTCTCATAAGATTCATGTACACGTCTACAATAGAAATCTGATAGAAATAATAAGCTTGACTGTGATTTCCTAAAACAGTTTTCAGTTTACTTCATTTAATACAAGAAGAAAGCATTTGTCTTTTCTCTTTCAAAACTTCAAACCAAATAAAAAACACACCTTCTGCAACTTCTACCTAGTTTTGAAAGACCACCAAAAAGCAGGACAAATATATTTTATTAAATTAAAATTTACAAGAAGGTTACTCAGTGGCGGATTCTAGTGTTCTACCCAGGGTGGGACATTACAGAAGTCCACTCCTCACCAACAAACATGCACCTCAAAGCTGCCTTTGACCGAATCAAATATTGTAATGTGATGAAATTGGTGGCAAATCTAGTGATTCTAGGACGAGTCAACTCCTTCTACCTTGTGTATTGCCTCATTAAGCTAAGGACCCATGCGTGATTGTACACAAATTTGCAAATATTTTTGGCCTTCTCTACACAAGTCCTGATCCACGGAAGCTTGCCAATATCCTCCAATATGAGGTCAAGGTAATGGGAAACACATGGAGACCAAAATATAGTTGGGTGCATCTCCATTAGAAGTCTACCCGCAACAACATAATTTGTTGGATCATCGGTCACCACTTGAACTACATTCTCATCACTTACCTCAAGTATGACCTCCTCTATAGCCTCACATAGGAATGTGGCATTCTTTGAATGTGCAGAAGCATCAATGGACTTGAGGAACATGGTGCCACCTGAAATTTGAAAATAAAGCAAAATCAATGATTATTCAATAAATCATAAATTTAAAATATTAATCACCAAGTCAAATTCAAACTATTCAATGCATTGAGTGAAGTAGAATGATCAATCACTTGCGGAAGAAACAAGAAAATTCAGGAGCGTCCTATTTCTCTTATCGGTCCAACCATGATGGTGCAACCTTTGTTGCTCCATATCTCGTATTGCTCCTCTAATGTGGCTTTTACATTAGTAACTATTTTTGTCAAAATTGGGCCACTTAAGTTAGATTCAGAAGGGCTTTAATCCCCACCCAACATATAGTTATGGCATCAACCATAAACTGCCAATAAGGAGACTTGTCACAAATAATTTAAATATGTCCAATAAAAATTGATTAGACAAAGAATCAAACTATAAATTTTAAAACAATCAAATAAAAAATAATTACTTGGTTGCAAAGAATGGAATGGTGTAATAGTACCAAAATTGGCCAATTGCATGTCTAGCTGCATCATGAACCTGTTGTGCGTATTGAACCACATCCCCGTCCTGTTGACAGGGACCTTCGTTTTAATCTGGTCTTCCCGTACGCAAAAGAGAATGCCTAAAGAATTTGAAACTAGAAAAGAAAAGTTCGGGCCTTCAAAGGCCGATAATCTACCAGTAGTCACGTTGTATGAGAGGAAACTAAGCCTAGAATTTATCCTAAGTCCCGAAAATAGCAACATGGAATTCGGTGAAATAATGAAGAAAGGTATAAGTCGCACAAACACCTCATTTGCTCGAGGAAACTAAGAAGACAAATTGTGTATTATAACTTGAAAGGCCGAAAACTTAGGGAAGTAAGAATCACGCATTTTCTCTATTATGCCCGAAGTTCACTTGCAAAAAGGGCAAATAAAAATCGCTCATTCCACACTAAATATCCAAGCTTGCAAAAGGACCAAATAGCCCGAAAATGGAGAGCTAGGCATTTGAAATAAACCCAAGTCGCGCAAAAACATCAAATGGTTCGAGTTTCACCTATTAAAGGGCGTTCAGTAAACCAAAATCGACCATTCGGGCCAAAATGGCCGAAAGCTTAGACAAAGTCACAGAAGTTAAAATCATGCAAAACCCCCATTTTAGCCGAAAATAACCAAAAAACAAAGCCATGCGATTTCAAACAAAAATGGCAAGTTAAGGAAAAGGAACGAAATCCCGAGCATATCACAAATCGCACAGAATTCTCCATTCGCCCTAAGTTTCAAAAGGGCATTTTAAGAATGTTCAAGTCCAAGTTTGCAATTTCACTTCAAAGGCCGTAAAACAACAAAGAGTTTTAGTTCGTATTTTCACTCATTTTGGTCGAAAACTGAAGACCAGGTTTGCAAAGTCGGCTTTCAGGCCGAAAATGATAAAAAGGGAAAAACTTGCGAAGTAAGCTTATAGGCCGAAATTGGCTAATAAACTAAAGTTGCGCGTTTGAGTGAGAAACAAAACGCTCAATTCGCCCAAAGTGTCTGAGTTTCATCCAAGACAAAGGGGTGTATAATAAAGTCGTGCAACACCATCTCTTAGGCCAAAAATGACAAAGAACTTCAAATTCGCGCAGAGGCTTCATAAGCTGAAAAACTTCAAAAAGCTCAAATCGCGCAATTAGGCCTTTTAGGCCGAAAAGGAAAAGAGAAGACCAGTTTGCATTTTTACCTTTTAGGCCAAAAAACGTCTAAGGATCCATTTCAATCAAAATGACCTTGGAAGCTGAAATTGAAAAAGAGAGCAAAGTCGCGCACTCAGCCATTAGCTCAAAAAAGATCAAAATAAACAATCTCGCAAAAGGACTCCCAAGCCCGAATTTCGTCTAAGAGAGCGAATCAAGAGCAAGGACCGAACTTCATATTGGAGAAGAGGGGCATTTAGAGATAAAATTTAATATGAT
The DNA here is from genome assembly GCF_030272615.1 of Cryptomeria japonica. Taxonomy (NCBI): domain Eukaryota; kingdom Viridiplantae; phylum Streptophyta; class Pinopsida; order Cupressales; family Cupressaceae; genus Cryptomeria; species Cryptomeria japonica. The sequence goes on along the minus strand of NC_081406.1, from coordinate 545,071,182 downwards.
TGTTAAATTAATTTATTTAATTTTTCAAAATGATTTTTAAAAGTGGAATTCATTGTTTGCAGGATGACATTAGGAAGAGCTAGAACATCAACCTGAAGCGTAAATTGGAGACGTGATCGCAAGCGATGCCATGAAGCAAGAATGAGTAACGTGTTGCAGGACGCAAGGTCGAAGCGGCAAAGCACGGGGAATCGCGCCATCACTAGACCACAAGACGAAGTCCACCCTCAAGACCAAAGTCAGAAACACAGCTAGATTTAAGTCCAAAAATTCAGTTTTTGAAAATTGAACTTGTTTAATGTAAACAACTGCCTGTGAACCCTACCTAATGTATTCAAAACAAAGGGACACGGGTCAGTTATTTCCAACTACCGGATTGACTCGAATTGATAACAAACAGTTGTCGGTAGTTGAGATAGTGGTTGGGGGGATAATTGATGATTAAATGGGCATGGGTTTAAAGCTGCCAAGTTCTAGAAGGCAGATCAAGGCCCTTGGATTCAGTCAATCCTGGCCTCTGGTTCAATTTGTAAATTCTATAAAAGGCAGGGGCCTTTCTCTTGTAAAGGATTAGATTGTTAGAAAGTTATATTTTAGTAGTTAGGAATAGAGTAGAACTGCTGCAGAAATTGTTGTAATAGCAGCTGAAATCAATATATGGACATTGATTTGGTGTTTATCATCTTGGTTTTATTCTGTTTGCATGGTTTCCTTTAGCAAGTTTAGATAGATCCTTCTGGTGGCAGGTATTTGATGGATTCAGGTTCATACCATTGGGGATATGCTGATTGTGTATCCCTTTGTATGGTTAGTTTGAGCATTTAAAATTATGTTTAGTTCAATTGTAGGTGTCCGTCTGAGCTGCGCCAGAATTGGGTGCTTAGGCATGCACCTGTAGTCTGAAAATCTTCTATGTCCCCTTGAAGATTGCACCGTTCTTGTGAGGTTGTGAGTTATTATGGCCAAGCAGGAATTGGTTATGTTGAATCCGTCTACTCGCATACTAGTCTTGCTAATTTTAGGTCTCCTAAACCCTTCTCCTTTGCTTTTATTCCCCAGCTTGACAAACACAACATCATTTTAGATGTAGACCAGCTTGTTGCAAATGTAAGGCCCCTTGTGTTCCCAACAAAACACATCAAACCGCTGAGCTATCCTGCAGTCATGACTTGACATTTGGAACCTTGAGGTTGTCCCCTTTGATCAACTAAAATAACATTAGGGATTCCTTATACAAGAGAGGATAGAATACTCAGCGAGAACATTCTATTCTACATTGGTTGGATAGAGTTGTAGCAATACGATTTTAGCCACGTCAACAAAATCTCCTTGTTCCAACCCATGCTCTCAAGCAATGATTGGACACTAGAGTAGTGTGTGGCTCAAAATATGAATCCATCCTAGATTTACGAATTCTAGGACCAATGCTAATACTTCCACTACCACTAGCAGAAGCACTAGCACTAGGACGATATGGAGGCATGCAAGAAGCCTCTCCAACACAACCAATGCTTGCCAACTCCTCCTTTTGTCTCTTCTTCATTTAGCTTTGCGCTTCAAATGTTTCTAGTTGCACTTAGCAGTCACAAATAGCCTCGACAGGTGCTTTGGTGCATAGGTTAGCATCATGGCCACGTATGTTGGCAAGATGGTATTTCAATCTATTTATGCCTCCATGAAAAATTGTTTTGCAATATTTACGTTCAGTCTCTACTTTTTTTTTCGTTGGGAAAATTTTTAGCATGTTTCCAAGTTGGATTCTTTCTACCTGGGGTTGTTCCAGCACTAGGATGATATGGAGGCATGGAAGAAGCCTCTCCAACACAACCAATGCTTGCCAACTCCTCCCTTTGCCTCTTCTTCATTTAGTTTTGCACTTCAAATGTTTCTAGTTGCACTTGGCACTCACAAATAGCCTCAACAGGTGCTTTGGTGCATGGGTTAGCATCATGGCCGCGTATGTTGGCAAGATGGTATTTCACTCTATTTATGCCTCCATGAAAAATTATTTTGCAATATTTACATTCGATCTCTCCTTTTTTTTTGCTTGGGAAAAATTTTAGCATGTTTCCAACTAGATCCTTTCTCCTTGGGGTTGTTCTAGGACTAGACTTTGTGAAAATATGATTTTCAAAAGCTCAAGGCTGCTGCAGTAAGACAATTATAAAATAATGAACATTTGTGCATTGTCATTTATAAACTAATACATAAAATATTGTATGGTTTGTTCAAAAAAATAATGTAGGGTTTGTTTCAAAACAAAATGTAGGGTTTTTAATTTTCTTCCAAAAAAAATTTAGGGTTCGCTTTTTCAAAGAAACAATGTAGTTTTTGCTTAGAAAACACAAAAAGACCAAAAAAATGAAGAGCACACAGTTATACTGAGAGGGGGGGGAGTGAATCAGTATAATGAAACTTTTTGCCAATTCAATATTTTATATGATAGAATCAATCACTAAAAAATAGTTATGCACATGAACACAATAATTTTGAGTGGAAACACAATGCGGGAGAAAGCCACTAAAATGATGTTATATATATATATATATGTAATTCTTCTTTTACAATTGTTTGTGAGCACCAACCCACTGGAAGCACCAACCCCCTAATTTTTGTTTTGTGAGCACCAACCCACTGGAAGCACCAACTCCCCAAATTTTTGTTTTGTGAGCACCAACCCACTGGAAGCACCAACTCCCCAAATTCTGTTTTGTGAGCACCAACCCACTCTATGAAAATCTGATTACATTTTGCACAGCACCCCTACACACAACACTTTCTCTTCAGATATATTCTTTTATTTTATTCTTCACATTCCACACTTTACACTTCAGATTATTCTGGAATTTTACTTCATACAGTATTTTAATACTTTCAATATTATGCACCTCTCATATACTGTTATAATTGGCTTCTCAGTATACATATGTGTAGTTGTATACTCCTTATTTTTATTTTTATAGCATCATATACGTCTGAAAATCTCCCTCCTTTTTCACTGAATAATTCCAGAATTATATCATACACTACACACTACCACACTGTTGTGCGAATCGCACACCCATCCCCGTCTTGGACAGGGACCCCCAGTTTGTGCCTTTCTGTCCTGATCAGGGCCCTTGGATGCAGTCCATCCTGGCCTCTGATTCAAAATTGTAATATCTATAAAAGGCAGAGGCCTTTCTTCTGTAAAGGGTTAGATAGTTAGATAGTTAGATTGTTAGAGATTGTTAGAAATTGCTAGATAGTTAGATTTTAGAGTTAGAATAGGTTAGATCTTAGCAGTAGCATAGAGATGCTGCAGAAATTGTTGTAATAGGCAGTTGAGATCAATATATGAACATTGATTTGGTGTTTATTGTCTTGTTTTCATCCTGTTTGCATGGTTTCTTTCAGCATTTTAGATAGATCTTTCTATTTTGCGTGTGCAGGTATTTGATAGATTCGGGCTCATACCACTGAGGATATTCTGATTGTGTATCCTTTTGTGTGGTTAACCTGAGCCTTCGATTGTGCTTAGTTCAATTGCAGGTGTCCGTTTGAGTTGCGCCAAAATTGGGTGCTTAGCCGTGCGTCTCCAATCTGAAAATCTTCCAAGTTCCTTTGAAGATTGCACCGTTCCTGCAAGGTTGTGAGCTATTCTGGCCAAGCAGGAATTGGTTATGTTGAATCCGTCTACCCGCATACCCGTGTTGTTAGTTTTAGATCTCCTAACCCTTTCCTTTTGCTCTTTATTGCATAATTCGAGAATCACAGCAGACTAGCTTGTTGCCAGTTAAACGTAAGTCCCCCTTGTGTTTCCAGCATAAACACATCAAGCCACTGAGAGATCCCGCAGTCAAGACCTGACAAAAGAAACCTTGAGGTAGTCTCCTTTGATCAAACTTAGAAAACAGCATTAGAGACTTCCTTATCTCAAGAGAGAGTAGGATAATCAGTCGGCTATTCTATTCTGCGTTGGCCGTATGGAGTTTGCAGCAATGCGATTTCAGACACGTCAACACACACACATGTAGTTTTCTTTTCAGAATAATAGCCGCAACTCCCAGCACACTCTTTTTGTCGTTTTAATCACCGATACATATATATCTTCAAATATTTGAAAAAGACTCTTCAAAGAGTCATATCTATTCAAATCATCGTGTCTTATAATTAGCCACGATCTTTAGATTAAACAATGTTTGGCTTTATCACTCGATTTCTTTCAATGTGTCATATCAATAAACCCCATCTCTCACGTGGACAAACTAACATTTAATTAATCTTCAAATTTTTTCTTTTTATCGGTTGCCTGATCATAGTGAGTATTTGATATAATCATCTTCATCAATCGCTGTAGTATCATTAGACGTTGTTCTAGAGCCGATTATTTAGAAAATATAATCTCTAAATTTTCTTTGATCAATGACTTGTTGATTGCTTGATTTATCATAGAGACCTTTCATCGTCTTCCTCTTCAATGTTGAAGTGACAGATATATTGATGATGAATTCACCATTGAATTGCACAGTCACTCTCTTTCATAATATAACCGTTGTCATACACTATCTCTTCTGCTCCACATTAAATCACTGATTTGATCGAATAACAAAACCCGATAGCCTCTTCGCTCGAACACAAAGTATCCATGGCTTAGCAAAGAGAAAGTATCGATTGAAGTCAAAAGATATTCCGAATTCATGATGTCAGATATATGTCTTGATATCTTGTTCAGACTTAATTACTTATAAGCTAACTTGTTATGGCAAGAACAAATCAATTTTCCATTGCAGTTGAATTGGCCAGTCATAAATACTTCCACCACCTTATAAAAATCGCTGCACATTAACGATTTGCTAATGATCACTGCACATGTTTTCATCGTATCTCTTTATTTATTATTAATTGCTGTGTATTATGAGTCGCTGTTCATTATCATTGAACTATTGTTTGCTTTAATATCTCTGTCATGTTCTCATCAATCGACCAATTACCCAAACTATATTCCATTGCTTATCGCTGCATCTAATATAAGATTCGGCTACAAATTCTGATCGCTGTGTATTGCTTTTTTATTGTCTTTAATGAAATCGAAACCTTACTCCATAGTCGCTACCATCTCGAGTCGTCATTCTTCATTTTGTCCACTACTCTTCTCATTTTTTATCGCTCCATAGTACATTGTTTATATTTGCTGATGATAAGATATTCTGGAAATGTATTATTAATATTCTGGACCCGTCCTTTTTTGACATCAATGACAATACTTTCATCAAAAAATTCAATCTTACCTCTTAGAACAAAGTTGAAACGAAATGCAACCTTTTTTGAATCCTTTGTATGGAGCTTTTAATGCACCAAATGTGAGTATTACGCTGCCCCAATGCAATTTGTTGACATTTTTTGTCTTCCTCCTTGATAGTTGCCCTACAATACACTCTTGTTTTTCCTCCTATTTTGCCAATACAATGAAATGAGCTCACTTTTAGGGTTAGGGAGTCAATATAAGTTAAAAAACCCAACTTAAATCATTTTATTTTATGTTCTTTTATTGTCTTTTTCCTTGTTGTGCACCAGTCGAGTCCAGGCATGGGGATTTGCTAAGTTTGGGTCGAGTCCTCGAGTCCCAAGACTTGCTAGAAGTTGCCCAGGACTTGGACGAGCTTGAGTCCAGGCCCTTGGGACTTGCCTAGGGTCACACAAATCAAGACAAGATGAATAAATGTATGTGTGATGAATGGCACCTGCTGCTATTAAAAGTGAGGTTTTTGCCCCACCAGAGTGCCAATGTACGCCAACCTCGTCATGGACATGTGGTTGTTGGCCCCACCATGTGGCTTGGGTATATGCCCGCCATCATGATAGAGGATCGTTCATTGGGGTTTAGCTAAAATACTAGATTTTCATCTAGTAGGGTGTAGTGTGTGTACAATGTCTATTATTATGTTTTGGTAATATTCTGACTATGTATTTGTTTGTATTAAGTGTTTGTTGTGTTTGAGTAGTTATAAGTGTTAGTTGGTTGATGGTTGTGTTCCTCCTCGCGACCGTTGCCCTTTAAATGGATATTGTATCCATAGTTTAAGACTTGTGGACTTGCCACAGACTCACGAGTTCATTGGCTTCATGAGTTGACTTGCCAAGGACTTGCGAGTCGAGTCTTGGTGAGTCCTTCCCAAGGACTCACGAGTCTTTTGCTCGGACTTGCGAGTCTTTTGACTAGAGTCACGCGACCCAGAAAACATGCCCAACAAGCTTAAAAAGTGGGTTTTTAAAAATTTGTTTCATTCATTTGACATTCTTTCTTGGTGAAAACAAGTTTGTAGGGTGTGAAGGAGGAGAGGAAAGAAGATTGAATCAGCAAAAGAGATCTAGGTAAGGATTTTTCCTCTCTTTTTTTTCATTTCCATGTTTTGAAAATACAAAAAATCTTGAAAAACAAGGGGATGTGCTGCCAAAATTGTTTCTATTTCCTTTCCTACCTTATTTCCTTATATTTTTTTCTTGTTTTTGAATGCTATTTTTCCCAAATGATTCGTTATCATTGTTTTTGTTGATTTTCCACAAAACCATGCTGATTTTTTTATTTTTTCATGTTAAATCAGCAATGGCAAGTTCAACTCCAAGGGCATCCCCAAGGTCAGCAAGACAAAGAGATGAAGCATGGTAGTATGGGATTCTAGGAAACAAAAAGGGGGAGGTCACTTGCACCGAATGTATGAAATGGATGACTAGTGGAATCAATAGATTAAAATACCACCTTGAACAAATGCCTGGATATGGTGTGGATGTATGCCCCAAATCAACTCCAAAGATTGTTAGAGAGATGAAGGCCCCTCTTACTAAGCATGATATGCAAAAGGAAGAAATGCAAAAAACAAAAGAAGCCATCGCAGCTGCATTGAATCCTACATTGTCCACTTGGTGTCCCATTGGTCACACTTGTGGTCGTCAGTCACGTTCATCTTTTGGTGACAATGAGGGTGAGGCTAGTGGCACTTCTGTTAGATCAGACCCTAATTTTTTTGTACCACGCAATGTTCCAGGTGCATAACCTTCACTTGAAGGTATAGGATGAAATAGAGAGAAGCATGAACAAGCAAAGATAGCAGCAACAAACTTTTGGTTTTACAATATTATACCTTTCAATGCAGCAAACAATGTGTATTGGGAAGGTTTGGTTAATACATTAACAATTGCGGGTAAGGGGTTTAAGGCCCTAACAGGTCATGACTTCAGTGGGCCATTGCTAGAGCAAGCTGTAAGAAATACACAAGTTGTGGTTGATGATCATAAAAGATATTGGAGAGAAGGATGCAACATTTTATCCGATGGATGGACAGATGGACGGAATAGGACTCTTCTCAACTTCTTGGTGGCTTCAAATGGTGCAATTGTATTCCTAAAGTCTATTGATGCCTCAAATGAAATAAAAAATGCAGAGACTTTGTGTAATCTATTGGATGGGGTGGTTCAGGAAATTGGAGTTGAGAATGTTGTCCCAATTATCATGAACAACGCAACTGCATATGTATCTGCAGGTAGAATGCTTATGGGGGGGCATCCTACGATTACATGGAGTCCTTGTGCTACACATTACTTGGACTTGATGCTAGAGGACATTGGGAAGATTGGATGGGTGAAAAAGGTGGTTGAAGATGCAAGAAGTGTCACCAAACTCATCTACAACCATACTTGGGTGCTTGCTTTGATGAGAAAACACACAAATGGCAAGAACCTCGTGCGACCTAGAGTGACACGATTTGCTAGCGTCTTCATCACTTTGCAGAGCATTCTTGCTGCCATTCCTCATCTTAAGCAGATGTTTGTGTCTGATGCTTGGTTGGGGTTTGCATACTCCAAAAGAATTGAAACAAAGAAGATTGTAAGCATTGTTTTTGATGAAGGGTTCAGCAAAAGTGGAGAGGAGCTGACTACAGTAAGTAACAAACACAAACGTAAACTTTATACAAGATAATCTTTTTTCTGATTTTATTTTTTACGGGTTAATTTTGTACTAATTTAAAATTTGTTTTCATTTTTTTAGGTAACAAAACCTTTAGTAAGGGTTCTTTGTATGGTGGATGGAGAGGGCATGCCAATGGGTTTCAATTATGAGGCCATGGATAGGACCAAAGAGGCCATTTCACATTACTATCGTGGAAATACAAAAAAATGTGAAATCCTTTGGCGCATCATTGATCGTAGGTGGACAAACCAACTCCACCAACCGATACATGCCTTCGCCTACTTCTTGAACTCGAAATTCTACTTCTCTGATTCATTTAGGGCTGATGAGGAGGTCATGGTAGGTGTTATTTCATGCATTGATAAGATGGCACGTGATCTTGAGTTGAGAGACAAGGTTCTTGATGAGTTGGAGGGGAGATTTGACATTTGCAATTGCTCTATGAGTCTATCTTTATTTATGAATTTGGAAATGTTCATTATTGAATTTGAGTTTTACACTTTGACTATCTATTTATGAATTTGGAAATGTTCATTGTTCAAGATCTACAAGAGTGCAGAGGGGAGACTCTTCTCATCACAACTAGCAATTGATAGGAGAGGAAAACAACAACTAGGTAAAAAATTTAATAACTTAGTTCAATACTGCAAGAAAAAACCTACAAACTTGATTGTTACATTTATTTCTCAATTCTAATATTTCTAAATGTTTTTTTGTAGATTTATGGTGGGAGAATTATGGTGTTGGCACACCTAATCTTCAAAAGATAGCCGTTCGTGTTTTGTCTCAGCCATGCAGTGCTTCTGGGTGTGAACGAAATTGGAGTGTATTTGAGAGCATTCACACAAAGAAGAGAAATAGATTGACACAAAAGAAGCTCAATGATCTTGTCTTCGTGCGGTACAACCTTCGCCTTTGAGCTAGAAAGGTGGAGGGTGTTTCGCATAAGGCCGTTGACTTGGATGAAATTAATCCATATGGTGATTGGACTATGGATGAACTAAATGATGGTGATGATGTACTCCTTACCGAAGAAGAACTTGTAGAAATAGAGAGAGGAGCAACAGAAGAAGCAGGAGCCAGATTGGATGAAATGGAGGAGGATGAAGATGAGGACTTTGATTTAGAAGAAGAATCATGTCACCATTTAGATACCACAACACCCACTGCTACTACTTCTAGCTCAAGGCCTGAAAAACTAAGCTATATTAGGAGAAATACAAAGAGGAAGATGTAGTCTTCTCTTTAGTTTGCTCATTGTTGTTTTTCACATTTGGAGTTGGACATATCATTATATGTAATTTTGTAAACATTTATAA